>NC_091439.1:112803621-113118991 GCF_964237555.1 Oryctolagus cuniculus
CAGGTTGTAGGATTTCTATTGAAAAGACCTAGACAAGTCCCCAGGCTAGCGCCACGGCTCAGTAGGCTAATCCTCCGCCTGTGGCGCCGGTACCCGGGTTCTAGTCCCGGTTGGGGCGACAGATTCTGTCCTGGTTGCTCCTCTTCCAGTCCAGCCCTCTGCTGTGGCCTGGGAGGGCAGTGGAGGATGGCCCAAGTCCTTGGGCCCTGTACAGGCATGGGAGACCAGGAGGAAGCACCTGGCTCCTGGCTTCAGATCGGCCCAGCACCAGCTGTAGTGTCCATTTTGGGGGGTGAACCAACAGAAGGAAGACCTTTCTCTCCGTCTCTCTCTCACTGCCTGTCAAAAAAAAAAAAATATATATATATATATATAAATCCCTGAGGTTCTTGATTTTACCAGCTTCTTTGAAATGACTTGAGTTCAGATTCAAATGGACTTTTAACAAAGACCTAGTAAGTAGGAGCACCACAAAGAGATAAACTCAGTAACACATGTGCAGTTGCAAAAGCTGGACTGTGTCCATAAAAAGTTGGTTTTCACACACAAAATGCACACTCTCCATTCTTTGGGTACTTTGAGATGTGTCTCCTTTTGAGTTAATGTATGCTTCTGGGAACTTGATGGTGTCTAAAAATACAGCTTCAGATGGGCATCCAGGAAAGTGAAGGGAAAGTGCTCTGTGCGAACTTGTTCCCTGTGAAGCTGCAGGGAACTGAGGTTCTGATACCAAACACCAAGCACACGAGTGAGTGAGGGTGGGAATCCAGGTCTGGTCAAGCAGGCGTCATTGCTCTGGGACAACCATAGCGCCCCCTGCTGCTCTGTCCCAACTGTTGCTCACCACAGTGCACAGACCACGTGTGAGACTTGTGTCCCTCCTGAGCCTTTCTTCCTCTTCCCTTCTGAGAAGTCGCATTCATGGAAAAGCACAGGGTCCTTAAAGGACCACTCTGAGACCTGATAGGGTAGGACGTGAGCCTCATATTCCCTCCCTCTGATACCCATTGGCCCTTGAACCTCAGCAGGTGTTCCTGTCAGGATGTGAGCACTGGCCCCTGGGAGGGGTCCAGTGTGTGCTCTCACCACTTATGTCTATGCTGGACCTGGTAGTTTTGGTGGGTGATCCTAGTGCACATGTTTGGAAATCGTTATGTCAGTTCTCAATGACAGCCCTTATTGGGGTGATCACTGGCACAAGGCCTCCAAAGTCCTCCCACGGAAGAGGGACTATCCTGTGCAGAGAAAGACACTAGACAACCCGAGGGTCCCAAACACTGTTCTGACCACCAGCACCAACAACACGTGCATAGAACCCAGGGAAGGAAACAGATCCTGTCCATGCCACTCTGTTTTAACATTGGCATGGGTCCCAGTCCCAGCTGTGTCTGTACCAGGAGGCAAGTGCAGGGGTCCAGGCACCCCACTGAGACCCGCCATGCTGGGGACTCACAACCCAGGCTCAAGGGGGTCAGAGTCTCTGCCTGCAGTTTGGACACAGAACTGTGTTCTTCCCCTTGTGTACCAGGTTAAGCTCAAACACCGCGATTTGGGGTTGAGGTCTAGGAAGTTTGTTTCAAATTCCTCTAACTGCCACTGAAATGAAGTTCTGCTCTTTGTATTGTTCCTTAGCTGTCCACTGGGTTTGTGGAACCCATCTCAGGGCACCTGTGCTGAACCCAGAGTGCATCTGGGTCACTTCTCTAGTTCCCAGGTCTCTTGCACACACTCACCCTGACATAGAGAGCTGTTCTGGTTTCCCTACATCAAATTACACCATGTTCCTCCTGGTGAATACAATCCTTTATTTTTTCTTTATTAGTCTCTGTAAAATTTGAAACAATTTCACATACTACACATTTTAATGATTTTCTTTATGAGACATTGTTTCCTTATACTAGAATATAAGCTCAGTTTTTTCTCATTGTTGTACTTTGGTGCCTAGATCACTGCTTAACAAGATGATTGAAAAATTAATTGGGTGGCAGGGATCTGGTGCAGCAGTTGCATAACTGGTATCAAAATGATTATTTTCATTCCTGGCTCCTCTGCTTCTGAACTTGCTTTCTGCTAATGGATACTGCATGAAGGCAGCAGGTGAACTCTCCAGGACTTGAGTCCCTATGTCCACGTGGGAGACTCAGTGAGTGAATAGTTCCTGCCTTTGACTGGGCACAGCCTGGGCTGTTGCAGGCATTTTCAGAGTCAACAAGTATATATATAAGATATCTGTGTCTAATTAAATCGTTCAACCCATGGTATTTGTGGCAAAAGAAATGACCTAAATAAAAGATCTCTGTGAGTGAGATCCCAGTGGAAAGAACGGGCCATCAAAGAAGGAGGTACCTTTCTCTGAAGGGAGGAGAGAACGTCCACTTTGACTGTGGCCTTGTCTAAATAAGATCAGAGTTGGCGAACTCAAGAGGCTCCCATAGCCTTGGCAGCTCATGACAAGAGCCTCGGGTGATTACTGATGTCTTATTTTAAGAGTGTCAATTGTTAAATCAACAATTGGAGTCACTGTGCACCTGCTTCCACTTAGGACCTCTGTCCTTAATGTGTTGTACTATGCGAAGTAATGGTAAAATTACAACTCAAACAGTACTCTATACTTTGTGTGTCTTTGTGGGTGCAGTCTGTTGAAATCTTTACATAGTATATACTAAGTTGATCTTCTGTATATAAAGATAATTGAAAATGAATCGTGATGAAGAATGGGATGGGAGAGGGAGTGGGAGATAGGATGGTTGTGGGTGGGAGGGAGGTTATGGGGGGGAAAGCCACTATAATTCAAAACTTGTACTTTGGAAATTCATATTTATTAAATAAAAGTTGAAAAAATATATCTGTGTCTATCTAGATCTCCAACTTTCTGCCTCTTAAATAAGATGAAAATAAACAAAATTTTTAAAAATTAATTTTATTTTTATTTGACTTAATATAATGTTATATAATTACATTATCACTACTAAACTGCACAGAAATTAACCATAACCTACAGAGATAAATTAATCTATGTATTTCATTTTGTGACAGTTTATCTTTAAACAGAGGCTTAAAATCACTCACAACTTAAGTGCATTAAAAGATAATAAGTAAAATGTGAATTCACTAAGCATTTAAATTTTAGAAGGAGGAAAAGTATGGCAAGGAATTTTAAATACTAATTTGAAGCATAAGTGATACATAAAACTTGGATAGATTAATAGAATGGCTATACTACAGTTAAATGGGTTGATTAGAAAACTAGAATTTTAGGTATAAAGAGAGGTAAAAGGGAGAGAGATGGGCTAGGTCAGAGTCTCATGCCACTGGTGCTGCAAGCAAGAATGTGAAGTGAAGGTCAAAGCTGCTGTGTTCAGAATCCTCTAGCAATTAAAGGAAAAGGGATACAGGAAGGATGAAGCATCCATGCCTACTCTGTGTAGATGGAGGAAGGCAAGAAACATCATATTTGCTCGTGGCTGCAACAATTCATGCTGGGCAGTGACAGATGCAACCCCAGAGACAGAGCTGATTGCAAAAGGAGTGATAGGCTCCAGGAACCAGTGCACCTGCTCAGCAGCACGTGAAACATAAACCTCATCGTTAAGATGCACACTCATTGTGTATCTCCTGAATGCTCACAACACATGTTCTACCGTAAATCAGCTGCTCATGTGCATCAGCAGCCAAAGCTGTCCATGATGACTAGGAACAAGGAGAGCATCAGACATTAACTAGACAACTGAGACGGCAATAGATAATTGTGCAGAGGTTAAGTGCTGGGGTAAGATTTGTCATGTTGCCGACATTATGGTCAGCAACATGATCAAATTTTGTCAACAGGAATCAATATATATGGGAAGTACTGGTCACACACAGTATTTGAGGGCCATTCTCATATGTCCTTATTCTATGAGCTCCTGTCCCCCATAACGCACACATCTGAACACAACCTAAGGCCCATGTCCAGTTTCTCATGTCTCCTCTTAAAAGACAGAGTGCACTGTTCTCCCTATGACTGCTTCTACCCATATAGATCCAGAGAACTAGTTACTATGACTCTATATCTTAAACTCAGTAAACTTCGCATTTCTCAGAGTCAAAAATCACTGGATAAAGAAATCTCTTATCTTTATTTTTCTTAGTGTTTAATTTGCAGATGAGAAAGTGAAGGTCCAGGAAGGGTACAAAGTGGTTCCAGAGCACATCTCCCATCCTACCTTTCCAGATTTCATAGCTAGGTCATTTAGGTATCATTCACCTGAAGATTTTAGAACATGGCTTTCCACCCTTGCAAAGTAGATGGCCACAACATTTTCCACTACCCCTTGCAGGCATGGGCTGGAATCTTCTTCTATCTGTCTAGGAGAGGCTTGGCCTTTGCCTGGAGGGCCAATCGGGGAATGGCAGTGAGAAGATGAAGGTGCTTATGGCTGGCAGCAACTTTGTGAGCAGCTGAGAGTATATAGGAAGTGAAGAATCAGCATGGGTTCTTGGGCTGTTAGAAGGCTTAGAGACAAAGGAGGCAGCTAGAGAAGATGTTCCTATGATGGGGGAGGGGGAGGCTGCTATTGTCCTCAGGTCCCTTTGATGTCTTCATGACCTTTTGTTTTCCCAGTAATCATCACAGCACATTTCATGTTGCTCGTCACTATAAGTAGATAATGCCGCTACGCCCTGCATATTTTCTTATTTATATCTGCTTGAATGTTTATTTTGAATATAAAAAAGTAAAGCAGTACTTTTATTTAATAAGTCATGGCACCCTCTTATTTCTTATTCTATGACAAGCTACTCTCTGGTATATATAAACGGGGCCCACACATTGACTTCAGGGGAGTAGATAGTTAATTCTTTGTGGAATTCATGAATAATGGCCTCTGAAGTGGGGCTTCAGGTTGTAGGATGAGTAATTTCTTGTTGGAGCAAGGAGGGAGTGGATAATAAGTGCATTAGGCTATGATCAAAGAGATAATGAATTCATGTAAACTAAACTAGTTTGTTTCCAGCCTTACTGATGTATTAGTGATAATAATAAATTTTATTTATCTAAAATACATTACCTGATAGCTTGATATATAAAATATATATACATATGTGTATATATATATATATACACACACACATATGTATACGTGTCTTGTACTATAAAGGAACATCAACTCAAAGACTGATGACCAGACTGGCACTGTGGCACAGAGGGTTAACTCCCTGGCCGGAAGCTCTAACATCCCTTATCGGTTTGAAACTGATCCAGCTCTCTGCTATGGCCTGGGAAAGCAGTAGAAAGGAGTAGGAGATGGCCCAAGTCCTTGGGCCCCTGCACCCACATGGGAGACCCGGAAGAAGCTCCCAGCCCCTGGTTTCAGATCAGCACAGCTCCAGCCATTGCAGTCAACTGGGGTGTGAACCATCGGATGGAAGATCTCTCTCTCTCTCTCTCTCTCTCTCTCTCTCTCTCTCTCTCTCCGTAACTCTGACTTTCAAATAAATAAATAAATCTTTAAAAAAAAAGACTGATGACACAAATATTCAGCTTGAGCCCTTAAAATTGTTTTATTTAAGATGTTTTTGATTAACATGCAATACTTGTACATTTTATGGGGCAAAGTTCAATATCTCAACACCTCTGCACTGCAAGAACCAACCAAACCAGGCCAGTAGGCGTCTCCACTTCCTCACACGTTTGCAGCCTGCCAGGTCTTTCCTTTCAGTCCTTTACAGTGTATAAAGCATTACTATGAATCATCGTCAGCCCACTGTATTGGCCTCTTGGGACTGCTATCCACTGCTATTGATGTCCACTTACAACCTCTCTATTCCCTTCCTCAACCTCCAGACATCTGCTAGTCAGTGTTATAAGCTCTGCTTGGCTCTTGTTTGAATTTACACATATCAGAGAGATATACAGTATTTTCTTTTCTTCTTTGTCCTATTTCACCTGACATAATTATCTCCAGTTCAAACTAATTTGCAGCAAATGTCATTATTTCACTCGTTTGATGGCTGAATAATATTTCATTATGTTTGTATACCAAATTTCCTCTATCAATTCTCCCAAAAAGGACTTTTAGATACATGCTATAACTTGGTTGTTGTAAATAATGCTTATGATTAATATGAAAGTGTAGGTATCTTTTATATGCTGATTTCATTTCCTTTGGGTATGTACCCAAAAGAGGGATAGCTGCGTCATATGATATATCTAAAATTAGTTTTTAAGACAGCTCCATTCTGTTCATCACAGTGGTCATAATAATTGAACTCCCACCACACCCCTGCCAGAATCCATTATTTTTTGTTTTTTTGATAATACCAATTTTATCGGGAATGAAGTGATGCCTCATTATAGTTGTGGTTTTCGTTTCTCTGATGACTAGTTAAATTGTGAAGTTTTATGCACTTGTTGGTCTTGTATATTTCTTGTACTGAGAGCTGTTTATTCAGAGTCCTTGCCCATTTTTAACTGGATTCTTGCTTCCTGTTGTTAAGGGTTTTTGGTTAACTTTCTTATATTCTCTGGATATTAACCTAATGTCAGTCACATAGTTTGAACATATTTCTCCTTTTCTGTAAATTTTCTGTTTACAGTGTTGGTTGTATACTTGCTGTGTAGAAGCCTCTTAGTTTGAAATATTCCCATTTATGTATTTTTTTAGCCTATCTCTCGTTGCTGGGAGAGGGTAATGTGGGCAGTCCCTTGGCCTCCCAGGCTGACAGTAAAGCTGGGTGCTATGGATTCTCACAGCTATGAGGCTCTTATTGTCCTGTAGAGGCACAGCAGACCTAGGTAGGCTGGGGGTGGTGCAGCCAGAGACTGTCATCGGATTCACCATGGTGCAGGTCTCTGCCTGGTTCTAGGGCAAATATGGCAAATATGTGACCCGTGCCTCTGAGCACTGCCTGCAGTGTAGCGACCTGTAGGGTTTTCCTGGTGCTGGATTTCTGCACAGTAGGCCCAGCTCTGTGTCCAGGCAGAGCTCTGAACTCACGTTCCTACTCTACTTCCCAGTTGCTGGAGTTTATTCTGCTGTCTGCCAGAGTTTCGAGAGAGATGGACAGGCTATTCTCAGGCCAGACTTAGGCTAAACTGAGTCACTCTAAGTCTTACAATTACCCATTGCTGCACAGATGCAGCAGTGTGCTAGGCCTGCATGCTGTTGGTGGTGACGCAGGCCAAAGCCAGTCTGTCCCCCTGAGACACAGGTGTCCACCTGAAGCAGCGACTGAACTTTCAGGTAAAGTGCTATGTTCTCTTTTCCAGTCTTTTCTACAGGACCTACAATCTTCCTCAGCTCTGTACTTTCGGTTGGTGGAGGGGTGTTAGAGGCAGCTTTTAGCCTCCTGGCTAAGAGGATCTCATGGCTCAGTCTGCAGCTACTGGTTTGGGGAAGTGTCCCCTAGGTTTCACCACAGTGGGCATGGTGCTGGGTCTCAGGCTTAGGGTCTCAACTTTGTTCCCATTCCCTCTCACACTGGGCTATTGGGCCCCTTGACAGATGTGACATGGCAACTCTTCCCTACCTTCTTCAAGACATCTTTTTTTATGTTTCTCAAACTAGGCACCATGGCCTCTCACTTGGCCTCCTTGACTGTTTTGAAATTAACGATGCATGAAAAATGGTTCAAATTTGTGTCTCGGTGAAGGGATCATTGGAGCATCTTGCTTCACCACTCACTATCTTGCTTTATCTCCTGCCAAAATGTTGACAGAGATGTGGGCAATGATTTCTTGGAAATGAAGGCAAAGACACAGGAAACAAAAGGCAAATAAGCATGTGGGATTGCACTGAAATGTGAAGCTGCCATGCAGGAAGGGAAACATTCAGTTAGAATAAAGGCCACCTAAACAATGTATGCAATGATTCATTTTCCATAAAAAAAAGAACTAAATGCTTTTATTCACAGATGGTACATTTTTAAAGAAAAACCCAAAAGAATCTCTGATACTATAATTCATAAACTCGTTTAGCAAAATCACTAGATACAAAGTGTTATACAAACAATTATATTTCATGCACTACTAAATATGATTAGAGAAAAGATCTGATGTGAATATGCAAAATATGTAAGGAACTCAAGCAATTTAAAATAAACTAATAAAAATGTAGGCAGAGATCAGAATAAAAATTGTAAAAGTTAATTTTAAGAAATCTATTATAATTCTTTTATGTAAAATGTTTATTCATTTATTTCAAAGAAAGAGAAAAAGGGAGAGAGAGAGAGAGAAAGATGGTGTCATCTGTTGGCTCATTCCCCAAATATCTACCAGAGGAATCACTGGGCCAGGCTGAAACCAGGGGACCAAAACTCAGGCAGGGACACAAATACGTGAGCTGTTTTCTGCTGCCTCCCAGAGTGAGCATTAGCAGGGAGCTGAACAGGGAGTGAATCTGGGACTCAAGTTCAGATACTCTGGTGTTGGAGGTGGGCATCCCACATAGCGTCTGAACTGCTACTCCAAACACCTGTCCCATATGGAACTACATTTATTAAGTGTTGGTAAATGAAATGGCCTATGAAGTTCCACACTTTTTTTTTTCTTTCTTTTTTTCTTTTTTTGACAGGCAGAGTGGATAGTGAGAGAGAGAGAGACAGAGAGAAAGATCTTCCTTTTGCCGTTGGTTCACCCTCCAATGGCCGCCACGGCTGGCGCGCTGCAGCCGGCGCACCACGCTGATCCGAAGGCAGGAGCCAGGTGCTTCTCCTGGTCTCCCATAGGGTGCAGGGCCCAAGCACTTGGGCCATCCTCCACTGCCTTCCCGGGCCACAGCAGAGAGCTGGCCTGGAAGAGGGGCAACCGGGACAGAATCCGGCGCCCCAACCGGGACTAGAACCCGGTGTGCCAGTGCCGCTAGGTGGAGGATTAGCCTATTGAGCCACGGCGCCGGCCTGAAGTTCCACACTTTTATCATTGCCAATAAATCTCAGGGAATATTCTGGTATATAAGCAATTTCTATATAAATGCTTAGAGTTAGAAGTTGAAACGCAGAAGCCCAGTTGCTGGGATCAGGGCAATGTCTGTATTTTCAGGCACTCCCAGTGTTGATTACATCTCATAAGTGACGCAGAGACTATACTGCCACAAGTACCAAAGGCAGCACAGGGTGCCAAACTGACCCCATAGGACACAATTCCAGGAGAAGGTCTTTTGTACCAAAGTCACTCATCAAAATTAGTGAAGGCCACTTATTTACCAATGCACAAGCATGAGAGTCCTCAAGATATCGTAGAATTAAAAGACACAGCATATAACATGTAACAATATATCTTATATATACCAAATATATAGTACAAGATATGAGGATGCCATATTTGATATATAGAGAGTCATAAATTTTGTCTCTACTAAGTTATACCCCTTACATTATAATATACCCTTCTTTACTCAATTTGCTTTATTGTCATGACTCCCACAGTGTGTGATATTAATATCCCTGCTTTCAAAAATTAGTATTATGGTTAGTATGAAGTGAATATGGCAAAATGTTAAAAATTACTAAATTCATTCATGCTCACTGAACAATTTGAAACATAAAAGAACTCTGAGAACAAATAATAACATCAAATGTAAAGAGATTAAATTCCACAACTAGAAGATACAGTACTCATGAATGAATGCCAAAAATAAAAAATGACATGTCTATTATGCCTGAGATAAACTCACTTCACCAGTAAAGATGCAGATTCGTTAAAACTGTAGAAGCAGAAAAGAAATTCAGTGGAAATAGAAACATAAAGAAGGAAGAGTAGCTTTACATACATCAAATAAAATATATATAAAGTAAAAAATGATAAAAACTTAAAGAATAGGAAGGGAGGAGGAAGGAGGGTTGGAAGTATCAGTATGCTCATGAATCTGTATATATGAAATACATGAAATTTGTTCACCTTATATGAATTAAAAAATTGTCATTAAGAAAGAAGAACGAAGCTAGAGAGGCCTGTGTTTGTGGCTGTAGTGCATTAAACTGCCTCCTGCAAACCCCAATATCCCATATGGGCAATTCTTTGTGTCCTGGCTGCTCCACTTCCTATCTAGCTCCCTGCTAGTGTGCCTGGGAAAGCAGCAGAAGGTAAACCAAGTGCTTGAGGCCCTGCACCTATATGGGAGAACTGGAAGAAGCTCCTGGCTCCTGGCTTTGGCCCAGAACATCCCTGGCCATTGCAGCCAATTTGGAAGTGAAACAGCAGATGAACAATCTCTGTCTCTCACTCCTACTCTTTGTAATTTTGCCTTTCACACAAATAGTGGGTAAAGCCCCTGCCTGTGGCACTGGCACCCCATGTGGGTACCAATTCAAGTCCTGATGGCTCTGCTTCTGATCTAGCTTCCTGCTAATGCTGCCAGAAAAGCAGCAGACATTGGTCCAAGTGCTTAGGCCCCTGTACCCTCTTGGGAGATGCAGAATATGCTCCTGGCTCCTAGCTCCTGGCTTTGGATTGGCACAGCTCTTGTCGTTGTGGCCATCTGGGGAGTGAATCAGCAAATGGAAGATCTGTCTCTGTCTCTCTCTCTCTCTTTCCTCTGTAACTCTGCCTTCCAAATAAAAAATAGATGTTAATATGATATTATAATAAATGTAAATGTAATAAAATGTAAATAATTGTAAAATGATCTGGAAGAAGAAAGGGATTTTGATTTCTGAGACTTGGAAGTGCTTCTTCAGATCCAGCTTCATGCTAATGAGCCTGGAAAACTGAAGAAGATGTACCAATACATGAGCCCCTGCCATCCACATGAGGGAACTGGATGGAATTCCAGGTCCCTGCCTTTGGACCAGTGCAGCCTTGGGCCACCACAGCCATTTGGAGAGTGATCCAGCAGACAGAGATCTCTTGATCTCTGTGTTTCCCTCTCTCTCTCTGCTACTCTTTCAAACATATCTTTAAATATTTTTAAAAATGTTTTACATCATACTAGGCTTGCAATTTAACTCTAATTATGGATGAAATTTTTGAACAAACCTTCTATCTACTTCTCTCTTAGCCACACCTTCATTTTGGAATGATTGACTCTCAAACACATCTACCTCGGGTTAGACAAAGCAATTATTGTCAGCTTCCAGTGTACGCAGTCCCGACATCGTCCCTTCTCTGGAGAACCAGACATCCTCTTTTTCAAAGTGCTGCAGTTGCATTAAAGTGCCCCACATTACACAAATGCCTTCCAAGAACTATTGTTTCCTCAGTTTCTCTGGACAACTTGAATTAAGATTAGAACAGGTTGCTCACAAAGATATAATGAGAAGAACTGAAAGGCCAAGTGTATCAATCACTCTATGAGAAGGATTAAATAGAGTTCAAAGTAGATAAATTCAGAATCACCACCAATTAAAGAGACAAATGGGGGAAGAGACATCCCTGTCTACCACATGGATCGTGGAACACAGGGATTATCACATTTGTTTGTGGCTGCTATAATCCAGGCTGGAAAATGATAGATGCAAACCCAAGGACAGAGGCAGTGGGGAAAAAGTCTAAGAGGCTCCACCAACCAGGGCACCTGTTCAACCTCACATATGACAGAAATCTTATCAGTGAGATGCACACACATTGTGTACCTACTGAACACCCAGAAAGACATTTTCTATCTTAAATCATCTGCTCATGTGCTAAGACAGGCAGGTGAAGGGTAAGTCACAAGGAGCCACAGCTTGAAACTGTAATTGCCCAAGGACATAGCACCCCTGGCTCTGTGGGCAGTTAGGAGTCTCACTTCAGTTAGTGCAAATTAAGGAACACAGATGTGGTAATCACCTTTACCAAACTCCCACTAACCTCATGGAGAGCTTTCCCTGCAACGGTCCAGAGCTTAGAAATGCTCCTGCCGTTAGCATCCTAAGAATTCAGTTCAAGTCTTCTCCCTGTCGCAATATCTCGACCCACATAGCAACAGTCTTGAAGAAGTCTTCCCTACTGCTTTTAAAAAGTGTCTGATGTAATGTTTTCAAAATAGCAAAACGTGTCTTCTATGATGTTTAAACTCTGCTGACAATCAGAACCAGAATGGAGGGGGCTTTTAAAAACAATCATTTTTATCTTTCTAGGCTACTAGCTATGTTTCCCCATTGCCAGCAAAAGCCCAGGACTCGTTTAAAAACTTAAATATCACAGAAAAGGACCTGACCTCACATAGCTGCCAGCTCACCCCACAAAACTCAAGGACTTTGACCTTCTTATGGACGGTGTTCCTCCCTTCTTTTTGCTCCAGTTCCAAACCCATAACATCACCCTGTGTCTTGCCATCTCCTGCAACTCCTCCTTCTCTGAATATCGAGTCCAAAGCTCCTTGTCACTAACTTACCCTGTCTGTCCAGACCTTCCCCTGAGCTCTCCCTCCTCCTAGTTCCTCAGCATCACAAGGAGGCTCTCACACTTGTCCCTGCCTGAGAAGACCCTGACAGCCCCATGACAAGAACCACTCAGAACTCCGTTCTGCTCTAAATGTCCTTCTCTATACACCCCTGCCCTGGCTGTACATCAAGTTCTCTGTGTGTCCTTCTACGTGTGGTCATTGTCCCCGTGCCCTCTGGATTGTTAGTGTGCTTTGTGGTCCCTGACTTTTGTCTTTCTCAAATCAGTAATTTCTCATTTTTCTCTAACTTTAATGTGTTTATGTGATGTTCTCAATTTGATGATAGAGTCATCATAGTTTCCTTTTTTAAAAGATTCATTTATTTATTCAAAAGTCGAATTACACAGAGAGAGGAGAGGCAGAGAGAGAGAGAGAGAGAAGTCTTCCATCCAATGGTTCACTCCCCAGATAGCTGCAACTGCCAGAACTGCACCGATCCGAAGCCAGGAGCCAGGAGCCAGGAGCTTCTTCTGGGTTTCCGACAAGGGTGCAGGATTCCAAGGACTTGGGCCATCTTCTACTGCTTTCCCAGGACATAGCAGAGAGCTGGATCAGAAGTGGAGCAGCCGGGACTAGAACTGGCACCCATATGGGATGCCAGCACTTCAGGCCAGGGCATTAACCTGCTGCACCACAGCGGCAGCCCCTATCATAATTTCCATTACTTCATTAATTATTTCCTTTCATCCTTTGAAAATAAGAGAATATGTATGCACATGTAAGAACATATGGTTAATGATTAACCTCAGTGCAGATACAATGCTCCCTGTGTTACCAAGGAATGGCTTTATCTCTACATAACAAGGAAAAAAATTATCTGAAAGACTTTATTTGTTCAGCCAAACATTATCTATTATAAATTTGCCCATTGGTAAAAAGTTGTGCATCAAGCCACTACACAGCTCACCTGACTCCTGAAGCCTCATGAAGTTCAAAAGACTATTAGTCTTGCAAACCAGGTGATCAGGAAAGAAGTGTTCCCTGGTAGTTAATAAGAGAAAGTGAATAAGGCTAGAAGCAGAGTGAACTGGGCTTAACCTGCCCTTCACTCTCAGACAGGTGACGGGCAAGATGCCATTCTGAGGACTCCAAACCTGGGAAATCCGAGGGTCAACATATGTGTTTGGAGTGCAACACATCTCATACTAACTCTACTATAGGTAAACACACTTTCATTAGAGCTTCCTCAGGACTAACCTGATATGCTCTTCACCTGAAGGTGGAGACCCAGGTCATGAATGTCACCTGGCTCCACGGTGGCACAGGATCATATCCTGTGAGTGTCTTGGTCTCAGTGAGGGTGTATGTGCAGGGAACACCTGCCTTACATGGGGATAGCAAGCCATGTCATTTACAGTCTATGTGTCCAGAAGCCAAAGGTAGTCACATGGGACATGTCAGTTCATAGGCTCCAGGAGACAACATCGACAGTAGGGAGGGTCTCCACACAAATCTCCAAACCTGCTTGTATCAGGGGCATGACCTTGGAGATGGCCTGTGCGACAAGCTGTATCTGGATCCTGGTGTGGGTCCCAATAGCATGTAGGGCACATCCTCCTGATAGCACAGATGAGCCTTTGAGACAGGGACCAACAGGAGGCATGTGCAGAAAATTTCCCATTAATACACAGTGGGCCTGGTGCAAAGTGGCTGGGGGCCTGATGGTCAGGACTGAGGGATTTGGTAACTGCAAAGAGAATCCTGTGTTCTGCTGAACACCAGATGCTACTCAGAAATGTTACAATGGTATTCTGGCCTTGAATTTTGTGTAGTGTGTGGCCAAACCTCAGTATTGGAGGAAAACCATTACAACAGTTAATGTGGCTTTGAGTTCACAGTGGTGTTGACTTACTCCTGCAAGAGACCACTAAGCAAACTGAAAGGGTAGTGCTACAGGTGCAGGGGTCCAGATCAAACCCCACCAGTTTCAGGCAGCACAACTTATGGATGATACCAGCTATTAGGACAGCAAAAGGGCAGTCTGATAAAGAAGAGGGACTGGAATTCCTCCACTGTGGGATTAAATAAAACATATTGGATGATTCTACTCCAGATTGTCTCCAACTTACCATGCTTTTATTTAGGACACATAGGGGCTGGCAGGCATTGTGGCACAGGGAGTTAAGCCACAGCCTGGGAAGCCAGTATCCCATATAAGCACTGGTTCAAGTCCTGGCTGCTCTGCTTCTGATCCAGCTCTCTGCTAGTGCACCTGGGAAAGCAGCAAAATCACCTGAGTACTTCAGCTCCTGCCATCCACGTTAGAGACCAGTGCTATCCATATTCTTATAATTATCAGGATCTCATTCTTTTTTATGTCTGACTAATGTCACTATTTTTTCTTATCAAATACACCAAGAAATCATTCTTTGCCCCTCCAAGCCAAATGGTCTCAACCTTCTTTCAAGAAATGTTTCTTAAATTCCACTTCACTATTACATTCTCTTATAAATCAAAACAAGCAGTGAAAAGCAATTTTCTTGCCAATTTGTGTCTGAATCTTGCTTTTCTTCTTGAACTTCCTAGACTTGAAGTCACTATTTTGCTCCCTCTTATCTTCCTATAAGTCACACTCACTGACAAGCACAGCATCTGCTAGGGCCAGTCTGACACCTGTTGGTTGGGATATGAGTCTACTTCCTGCATGGCCTCTCCTTCCCTCTCCCACATACCCACTGATTCATGGTCACTCTCCCCCATGTCAGTGCAATGTAGTCGCAAAGTCCTGGTGAGAAGTGCAGCAGGAGCCCCAGACTCCTTAAATGCATTCTGGGTCAAGTAGTCCCAGCTTGTGATGCCACAACGCATGTCTGGGAAAAGAATGGGTCAGATCCTTCCATGGCTACTGTTTCTGTTATAGTCACTGGTAGACTGTCCCAACTGCTCTGAGTGTGAATGACAGATTCAGTGTGTAGAGAAAGGGACAGTGTTTTCAGTGGAGTTATTCACCATCCTGACTAAAACAATCTGATGTGCACAGACAGGTGGTGTGATCACCAGTGCCAAAATCCCATGCCAAGGTGCCCAGGGAAAGGCACAGGTCTTCTCCATATCTACTCCATCTGACTCTGAGATGGGTCACAACCCCAACTGAGGAGCTCAGGTGACCGGACACCCCATTGAGATGCTCCATGGCTGGAGAATCACAGTCCAGCTCCCAGGGGATTCAGAATGATAAATATTGTCCCAGCCTGTCACATGTGTACAGAGAGAGGTCATAGGTGGGAACTTGGGTATGAAGGTCTGGGAGCTGTCTGGGTTCATGAAATTGCAAAGGACTTGAAGTTGCCTGTAGTTTTAACAATTAACTGTCATGTCCTGAGCTGTCCACTGAGCCAGACAAACTTCACCATGGGGCATCTGCAATGAACCCAGATTCCAACTGCTCCCACAGCTCTAGGTCTCTGCAAAAAGTTCTCCTTATTGGACAACTGTCCAATTCCCCCTTTTTAAAGTTGTGACATCTTTTCCATGGTAATCTCCATTTCCTTTCTTTTCCTTATGGAAATCTGAATTTTCTCATAATCTGTACACACTATTTGTATAATAAAAGAGTTATCTCCCTAGACTAGAATGTAAGTCTCCCATTTTGTTGGTCTTTGTGCCCCAGGCTGTAGATAATCGCCTAAGATAAGTGTGTGTTCACATGACATAAAATACATTATTATTACTACACCTCATAAAATAAATATGAAACCTAGAGTTCAATCAGTACTTTTATCCAGATAATGTGCAGGCTATCTATAAACAATTGATTTAAATCATTTCAAACTGAAATATAGAAGATTATTCTTAAATCTAACTTCAAGAAGCATTGGGAATTAGAAAGTAGTGGAGAACATTTTGGCTTGGAGTAACAAGAAAAAATTCACAGAGATCTGAAGCTGAAAGATCAGATGCTGAAAGCGTCAATAGATTAAAATAAGATTCAGGGCAGAATTTTAGGCAGAAAGTGGAATACAGGAAAGAGAAATCCAGTGTCAGATGCTAATTACAGGAAGTGATGTGGAAAGACACAGAGTAAAACCAATTTAAGCAGATATAGTCAGATTCATTTACCAGATAAACAGAAAGGGACAAATGGGAATGAGACACCTCTGTCTACTGTGTATGGAAAAGGACACAGGGTGCATCACATTAGCCTGTGGCTGCTACAGCCCAGACTGGCAATGACTTGTGCAAACCCCATGATGGACATGGTGGGAAGATGCGAGAGAGTCTCTACCAACCTGGGCACCTTCTCAGCCTCACATATGGCATAAATCTTATCAGTGGGAGGCACACAGACACGATGCATCAGGTGAACACCTAACAAGACACGTTATGCTTTAAATCAGCTGCTCATGTGCTAAGACAGGGAGATGAAGAATAAGCCATAAAGAGCTATCCCTTGAAGATGTAATTGCCCAAGGACATAACACACCTGTTTCTGGGGGCAGTTAGAATCCCACTGCAGTTAGTGCAAAGTAAGGAACGCAGATGGTGTAATCACCTTTGTCAACCTCCCCACTAACCCCCTGGAGAACTCCCCACCAACTGATCCAGAGCTTAGAAACCCTCCTGCTGTTTGCTTAAAATTCAGTTCAACTCCTCTTCCTGTTGCAAATCTTGACCCCATGGCAACAGTCCTGAAGAAGTCTTCCCTACTCTTTCCAAAAAGAGTCTGGTGCAATGCTTTCACAATAGTAGCCCCTGACTTTTTTGATGTTCAAACTCTGCTGACTACCAGAACCAGAAAGGAGGGGATTTTTAAAAACAGTCATTTTTCTCTTTCTAGGCTTCCAGGTTCCCCCCCACCATTGCCATCATAACCCCAAGACTCATTAAAAAGCTTACAGATTATGTGAAAATATTCTGACTTTCATGTAGCTGCGAGCTCACCGCACAAAACTCTTCGACCTTCTTGGGGACACTGACTCTTCCTTCTCTTTGCTCCAGCTCTCACCCCAAGGCATCACCCTGAGTCTTGCCATCTCCTGCAATTCCCCCCTCTCTGATTATCCAACCTCATTGCTGTCCTTCCAGGCCTCCCCCTGAGCTCTCCCTCCTCCTGGTTGCTCAGCATCACAGGGAGGCTCTCACACTTGTCCCTGCCATGGAAGGCTCTGGACAGCCAAATGGCCAGGCTCACCCAGAAGCCCCCTGATTACTCTAAATGTCCTTTTCTGTGCCACCTAGCCTGGCTTTGCATCAAGTTCTCTGTGTGTCCATCTGTGAGTGGTCTGTAGTCACCTGTTTTCTGGATTCTATCACACACACACAACTAGTCGCTTTGTGATACCCCCCCTCCCTGTTTCTCTGGGACTTTATTCTTTTTCTTCCCTTATTCTTTATTTACAAAAATCCATACCCATGGCTGCCAGTTTGTGCATTCTTCCCTCTGGCAGTTCTCATCAATTGTTGATCTCTCACAGTAAATTCTTTCATTCACCTGTATTGCTCAGTTTAATATTTGCATATTTTTTTCCTTAACATCTGTTTACTTGATGTTCTGTACTTAAAGAGATACTGTCATCAAAAATTCCTTACTTCTGCAGCCATGATTTCCTTTCATTCTTTAAACATAAGCGTACTTATCATGGATAATTATTTCATGTAATCTATTAAATCTAACATACAAATGTTCTTATGGGAAGTTAATGTTGCTTTGTTTTTCCTTGAGGATTAGAACTAATTTCCCATTATTGAATATCATTTTAAATTTTTCTAGAAAGTGAGCATTGAAGATAGCATGCCAACTATGAATACTGGTCCTCCCCACTTCCCATGTTGTGACGCTCTTTGCTTCTTCACTTGTGACTGGCTGGCTTGACTCCTGGAGCTGATTTGATTCCCACACTGTCAAGCCTCTGCTCCTGCATCTAAGGGCACAGCTGTGAGGGTGCTCACAGTCACTGGGATGACAGTGCTCATGGCAGGGCTCACTTTGTTTCCTCCTAACAGTTTGATGCCTTCAAGTGTTGGAGTAGCTTTTAGAAAAAGTATGAGATACCCTAAAGGCACTCGGATCTGGCTGAAAAGCCCATGAGAGTATTTCAGGCATGGAAAGCCAAGACACTCTGGCAAAAAGATCTCTGTGAGTGAGATCCCAGTGGAAAGAACAGATCTTCAAAGAAGGAGGTACCTTTCTCTGAAGGGAGGAGAGAACCTCCACTTTGACTATGACCGTGTCTAAACAAGATAAGAGTCGGAGAACTCAAAAGGCTTCCATAGCCTTGGAAACTCATGACTGGAGCATAGGGAGATTACTGATGCCATAAACAGGAGTGTCAATTTGTAAAGTCAACAACAGGAGTCACTGTGCACTTACTCCTCATGTAGGATCTCTGTCCTTAATGTGCTGTACATTGAGGCTTAATGCTATAACGAGTACTCAAACAGTATATTTCACTTTGTGTTTCTATGGGGGTGCAAACTGTTGAAATCTTTACTTAATGCATACTAAACTGATCCTCTGTAATAAAAAAAAAAAAAAAAAGAAAAGAAAAGAAACTATCAACTCCCAACTTGACTCTCACTGGGATTAAACATGACAATAGGTCTGATCTGATTTCATCATCATTTAAAAAAAATCATCTATTATTTTTCACTTTATGTTTCTGTGTGGGAGCAAACTGTTGAAATCCTTACTTAAGGTATACTAAGCTGATCTTCTGTATATTAAGATAATCGAAAATGAATCTTGATGTGAATGGAAGGGGAGAGGGAGTGGGAAAGGGGAGGGTTGCGGGTGGGAGGGACGGTATGGGGGGAAGCCATTGTAACCCATGAGTCGTACTTTGGAAATTTATATTCATTAAATAAAAGATAAAAAAAAAGAAAAAGAATAAGTATGAGATAAGCATCATTACATTGTACACTTTATATACACAGGAATATATGAAATTGCCACTCATAGTTCAACAAATCAAGAAAAGTAAGCAATCTCATAGCCTTAGACCAATCGTTTTCCTAGTGCCCACTGAGCTCATCTCCATTATAGATGATAAAGTCATTGTCCACCCCAGACTCATCCCAACAGGGACCCTCTCACCCTCCATCAGAAAGGTAACGCCCTCAGCCCTGCACAGAATTAGCTTTCGTCTCCACAGAGGCCTACGTCTACCCTAGGACCTAACCTCCAGAGAGTGGCAGGGCCCTCTGCCAAAATAAAAAGCTGTTCCTGAGCTTACTCAGTGAGCACACTTTCACTTATTTTTTGAACATGAGAAAGTGTGTGTTCCAGCTGTAAGGAAAATACAGACGTATCCACTTCACGATTATCAACTGGAAGTAAGCACAGACCCTTCATTCACACAAACACTCATGTTATAAAGGAAGTAGTGAAAACAGAAGAACAGTAGTGACCTTGAATGAAACACAGGTCCTCACCCTCCCTACCCACACACATCTGCTCAGCTGCAGCCTCTGTCCCTGAGCCTCCCCTAACAGACCCACAAATGCAGGATGACCCCTACTGCTCACACACTCTAGCTCCTGTTCTCCCAGCCTCCAGGGGACTCCCAGACATGAGGACCCTCGCCCTCCTCACTGCCAGTCTCCTGGCTAACATGGCCTCTGACCAGGGTAGCAGGGCAGAGAGTGAACAGCTTCTTTGCAGGTCTGTAATCTCTGCTCTCAGATTCTCAGGTGAGAGGTTTCACCAGGCCAGAGCTACAATTTCTAGGGAGGAAGGACTGAGACAGGATCAGACATTGGGTCAGGGACTGTCTGCCTCTCTTTGGTGACTTGAGTTACCTCTCAAGGCCTTGCTTTCTCTTCTGTAAATTGAATAATGAGAACCAAGGAGAGCTAAGGGAGGAGGTTCTGATCACTAGGGATTCTCTGAATCACTAGTTTTGATTAGAGACATCTACTGACAAGTTTCTTCCTGATTAAAATGTATAATTAGTTACAGGGAGCTTGTTTAACCTTGTCTGGTAGGAGAGCCCTTAGAAACAGGCATGGGACTTAGGTTGAGTTTATATGTGTGTGAGTGTGTGTGTGAGTGTGTGTGTGAGCTGGGGCAGGAGCACCTGCTAAAGGGCATAGTGAGAGCAAGTCTGCCAGCCTGCATGTGCCCAATGCTTACCCTCCTGTGTGGGGCTGTGAGTGCTCTGACTGCAGGGTAGCACATGACAAATATTCTCAATGCAGCAGGTGACTTCTCCAGGGTTCTCTTCACCAATATCCCCGGAAACCAGAACTCAGTACTCCAGACCTCATGATAGCTTCCCCTGTGATTACAGAGTTGGAAATTGTCCTTTAGGAGAACAGGACGTTCAGCTGGAGTCCCCTTCAGGTTCTGCTGGTGCTGCTCATCTTCACTCTCAAGGAATAACACGACATCATTGGAGCCGGCCCTGTGGCACAGAGGGTAAAGCTGCCGCTTGAAGTGCCAGCATCCCATATGGACTCCGGTTCGAGTCCCAGCTGCTCCACTTCCAATCCAGCACTCTGTTGTGGCCTGAGAAAGCACTAGAAGTGGCCCAAGTCTTCGGGCCCCTGGGATACCTGGAAGAATTCCTCGCTCCCAGCTTCGGATCAGTGTAGCTCCAGCCATTTCAGCCAACTGAGGAGTGAACTGGCAGATGGAAGTCCGCTCTCTCTCTCTCTCTCTGTGTAACTCTGACTTTCAAATAAATAATTTGTAGAAGGGGACTCACATTATTCCTGAACCATGTCCTCAATCCTTTTCCTCATCCCAAATAACATCCTTGATGCAAGCTCCCTGCCCTTCCTCACTGTTTCATTTGTGTCTTAGTTGGGATTCTCACAGGTGCAAATTCCAGAATCTAAAATATGACTCTTAACAAAATGCTAGCTCACAATTCTAGGGATTTTATGAATGAACACTGGCTTCAAATAAATTAATATGAAAGCTCAATCATGCTGCATCGCTAACACTACTCTGTATGCCATCTGTACCTTCATTTGCATTGGATGCATCCTCAAGGATATTACCAGATCTTAGACAAAGCAGTCATTGTCAGCTTCACTTTACATAGCCATAACACCCTTTTCTTCCAGTAATCATCACCATCCTTTCTCCTAAATTAGGGGAGTTTTACAGAACAGTGTTATAACATACATGCTTTATTATCTGGATTTGAATCAGCTCCATTCAAACAATGTTAAGTCACATTGGAATGAGATGTTAGCAAAGACATAATGAGTCAGACTAAATCCACAGAAGCACCACAGAGTGATACACATATGTACTCAATATCGGTGTCATCTGCCCATGTCTAATAAAGGCCATAGTGTATAAGTCTGACATAAAGGGCACCTTATTCTGAAAATGCTCACACAGAATTTCTGAACTGTTCTTTGCAATGTGAGATCTCTTGGGAAGCCTCAAACCTTCCAGGAACATATTTTTATCAATAAAATATAGCTTCAGTGGATTCTCAAGGTAAAAGAAAGGGAGAGAACATTCTCCAAGGAATCTGGGTTTCCAGCTGGTGCCATGGTGTGCTGTGATTCCCATACCCACATCAGTGTGTGAAGGCAGGAAAATCAGGTCTGAGGAAGGGCAAGCAACAGTAGTGCCCTCTCAGATCCACACAGGCTGCATGGGATGACCATAGCCCCACCGCTGACTGTCGCCAGCTGCTGCCTAACCCAGGATACACAAGCCACGAGGGGATGACATCCTCCTGAGCCTGTCTTCCCAAGTATCTTCAAGGGATCACAATCACTGTCAAACACAGTCTCTAGAGGGCACACACTGGGTGTGTCTGTTGGACAAGGCTGGGGCATCCATAAAGGCACTCACCTCATGGAATGGGAGGCAAATCACGGCTGTGTCCACTACCCAGACCTCAGGGAGGTCAGTGCAACCCGGTGGATCTGACAAACAACTGTCCCATCTCCTCTTCCTGGTGTACGCAGTAAGCTCATAGACGCAGACCTGATGTGTGAAAGTCAGGGAGCTGTCTGAGTTCCTGTGACTTCAAAGGACTCCATGTTTGAGTGTTTTTTTTTTTTCTACTCTGTAGTGTTCCTGAGATGACCACTGAGCCATACTGATTCCATTTTACAACATATGCATTGAACTCAGAGTTGGGCAGGTCCAGCTCCAAGACCTCAGAGACAACTTACCCCGATCTCCCTTTTTAAATTGCACCATGCTCCCTATGTTGGTCATCTCTCCCCTCTTCTTCAGCTTTCTGCATAGAGTTTCAAGCCTTCTCCCATTCTGTGCATTTGAACTCCTTGCTTTATGTGATGCTGGGTCCCTGTGCTAGATTATATGCCCATGTTTTGTTCAACTGCATTTGTATCCGCTGCTTATGTCACTAACAGATTTTCTGAGATTTACACATAAGTATTTCACTTTTCCTTTTTTCTTAATTTTTAAATTTTTATTTTAATAAGTTTTTAACTTTGTATATACAATTCTAAAAACATAATGATATCACTTCCTTCTCCCCTCCCTTCCTCATTCCTCCCACTGGCCTTCCTTCTCCTTTTCTTTTTTTTATTTTTAACATATTTTAAATTTACATCAAAGTGTAATGCTTAATACTTCACTGAATAAGAAGTTAAATAAGTAAAAAGCAAAAAAGAACCTAGTTAGTGGAAATATAGGCAATGGCTATAAACAATAATTGAAAGGAAAAATGACCATTTCACCCACATTCAGCAATTTTTAAAGTAATCACAGATCATTAAACTACAATAAACTACAATGGCATTCTTAACCATTGCTTTGACAAAATAATAAAAGAAAGTTTTATAAAACTGTATTTACAGCTATACTGATACAGACATTTCTTACTTTTTACTTTTTTCTTCTACTTTTTGTTTTTTTTCAAACTTTTAGCTACAGCATATAATGGAGAACATGCAGTAGCTGTTTTCCTGGGCCCAGTTTATTTCACTCAACATGATGTCCTCCAGTTGAACCCATTTTGCTACAAATAGCAGAATTTCATTCCATTTCATAACTGAATAACATTCCACTGTGTATATATACCACATTTTATTTATCCATTCATCTGATGATGGGCACCTTGATTGGTTCCAGATTTTGGCTGTTGTGAACAGTGCTGCTATTGACATTGAGATGCAGGTATCACTTTGATATATAGTGTTAAAATCTTTTGGGTTTATTACCAATAATTGGATTGTTGGATCATATGGCAAGTCTATTTCTAGCTTTTAAGAAATTTCCACACTGCTTTCCACAGTGGCTACACTAATTTTCATCCCCACCAACAATGTATAAGTGTTCCCAGTTGTCTACATCCTTGCCAGCATTTGTTACTCTGTGTTTTGATTTTAGCCATTCTGAGAGAAGTGAGGTGATATCTCATTGTGGCTTTGATTTGCATTTCCTTGAAGACTAGTGATGTTGAACATTTTTTCATATATCGGTTGGCCGATTGTATCTGAAATCTGAACTAAGAATGGGTAGAAGTTAGATCATCAGTCTTGCCTACCCTCCAATATCATATGTACCTAAAATGTGCAATTATCTTTGCTGTACTTCAGAAATAAGGTGAGAATATTCAGCCCCATTTCATGAATATTACGAAGAAGCTGAACTTTACATACAAAACAGTAATATTTTTATTTCTCCTCAGTATCGCAGAAATGCCATGGGCACATGCTGGTGTGTAATTACCAACCACAAAAAATACTGTCTTAAAACTACACACATTTTACCTTCCACCACAAAGCATCAGTAGGAGTGATGCTGCTTTTCAATGAATCTCACAGACTATCATAAGTCACTGGAATTCTCAGACCCCACAGCACATCATGGGTGGCATTCTGGGAAAGTGAAACCCATTTGGATGGCACCAGCTGATCCCACAAGGTTGTGGTGTAGATGACACTACCTGGGACCACGGCACCCCAGCCCAAAAGTTCATTAAGGAAAATAGTTGTCTAACCACAATCAGAGACATCAATGAATCTCATGTTGACTATACAACCTACTCCTGCTGCTACCAAGGATATGAACCTTAGCAAGCCCCTAGTTCACGCATGGAATCCCTGGCATTCGCAATGCTGCT
This sequence comes from Oryctolagus cuniculus, assembly GCF_964237555.1. NCBI lineage: Eukaryota > Metazoa > Chordata > Mammalia > Lagomorpha > Leporidae > Oryctolagus > Oryctolagus cuniculus. The sequence continues at coordinate 112,827,971 of NC_091439.1, forward strand.
TCCCTTAGCTCCTGTTCTCTGCATCCCTCACAGATGACTCAGACATTGCTCTTTGCTGAGATCCCCAGTCACCTTACTTGTAGCCCAATTGGCTATAATCCCATTGCAAGGAAACCACAAGGACAAGCCACTTTGTGAGGCTTCCCTATGAGTTGTGCAAAGCAGTGGACTTACTTCCTCATAGTGTCGCTGTCTCCTGTCTGGTAGAGAAACACCTAAAGGTTGCAGTGTGTGCAGTGGGCAGAGAGTCTGTGCCTATTACAGCTTCTGTTTCCAACTGGAGGTTAGTATGACAAAGGGGCCTTCCCCACATGCATACACCACCACTTCTTGTACCTTCACACACATCCACCAGGACTCCATAGGTGATCACTAAATCCCTAGATGCCAATAATATCACCTGCCTCTTGTTTCTCCCAAGTACCCCAAATTGCCAATTTGCTGGGCAGAGACTGTGCCAACTTCTTCAAATGTTGAAGTTGCTTAGTCCACCATAAAATGAACTCACTGTTCTCATAGGATGAGAGCCTACCCCAGAATTTAGTACACCCATCACTGTTATAAGCCTTGAGACACCTCACATCTCCTTGGTTTGGATGTGGACAATTTGTCTCTCAGTCAGCTGCACCCAGTCCCTCACAGATGATACCTCCCAACTTCCATAAAGACCAGAGCCATCCTGAGTCTCTGTCTTTGTGCAGAAGATGGCATGAGCATCCTGGTGACCACATTGACTGTGGGCTAGTGCACAATGCACCATTGCCTTGTCACCATCCATTCATTCCTCATTTTCCCAAAACCTGTGCTACTCAGTTCACGGTGAGGAGGAACTACAAAGTGAAATGTGGCACATTCGGAAAAGTGCACTGGTCTTCTAGACAATAACGGGTGGGCCTCATGAGATGAAGCCTGTGCATCCCAGGTCCCAGGCACATGTGCTCATCCCAGTCATGTTGGATACAGTTTAGTCAGCTTGTGTTGGTGTGGATACCAGGTCTTTGAGCTGTCACACTGACAGCCTGGTACAGGACACATAAAGTATCATGCAGTGATCTCTTGGACCTTGGCCCAGATGATCCTAGAAAACTTTTTAGCCCAGACCTGACCCATCTCTTTTTCAAGCAAGGAGAGGATTGCCTCTTCCAGGGTTCTGCATGATGTTTGCATATCAATAACTCAGAGAGAATCCAGTAAAGCTATTGCCATGTAGCTACACATCTGGAGTTAGTACACAGTCTACTGAGTAGTTCTTCAACATACTCCGATACAGAGCACATTTGATTCACTTTCCTGGGTTGACCCCAGGTCCTGGGGAGGCTGATGGAGAACTCATTCAAATGCTCTGGGTGTGCACTGGTATTTTCACCCTGGTCTCCTTAACAGGGTATATACTGTAAAGTGCAGGTCCAGGGTTTCCAGCATACATTAAAACTCCCTTACTCCAAGAGATTCAGCCTGGGAAATGGCTTAGGCACCACGGGTCAGCCCTACTAAGAGTGCTGGAGAAACCATAGTCATTGCTGCCTGGGCCTGGGCAAGGCTGACCAAGGCAGATGTGAAGTTCTCTGCTGAGCCCTGTCCTACCGCACCTTCACATAAACTGCCCAACTGTCCTTGTCCCAGAGTTGTTTGATTGCCCAACAGGAAGTAGTTCTGTAAAATTAGGACATCTCGCCCCAGGAGATCCTTAAATAGGAGAAGTCCTATGCTGCATGTGTGTGGTGCCTGCTGCTCCGGGAGGCCTGGGTCAGAGGACTGCTGCCTGCCCCTCTCTGCTCATTCCATACAGCCTGTAAGTACTCTGTGGTGGTGATGGTTTTGTCATTGCAGCCCAGCATCAACCTGACCCCTCAAGGTAAGGCTTACAGTGGTGGAACCCAAGCCTGTAGAGCCCGTGCTGTTCTCCTACTGTGGGCCTCTGGTGGGTGCTGGAGACAGGAGCCGCCAGGTGGGCTAATAGAGAATCTCAAGAAGTTTGTCCAAACATACATATTTTACTTGCCCAGTGGACACAACAGCAGCTTCTTCAAGAGATCTTTTATTTCACAGAATGTCCATTCAGGATCTTTGTGATTTTCCTACCAGGTTGTATGCTTTTGGCTATTGAGTTCTTTAAATTAGTTCTGTACTTTGCATGTTAACTTTCATCAGAGGTGTGGATTGCAAATACTTTACACCTGTCCCTAGGTTGCTCACCCCCACTCACTTGGAATCCTGCTCTCCCCTCCTCCAGGTGCCTCCCAGCCATGAGGACCCTCGCTCTGCTTGCTGCCATTCTCCTGGTGGCCCTGCAGGCCCAGGCTGAGCACGTTTCAGTGAGCATCGATGAAGTCGTAGACCAGCAGCCCCCACAGGCAGAGGATCAGGACGTGGCCATCTACGTTAAAGAGCATGAGAGCTCCGCTCTTGAAGCTTTAGGTGAGAGATGCAGCACGGCAGAGCTGCACAGACTCAGGGGAGGAGCGGGACACGGGCCCTGGGACAGCCTGGGAGAGCAACTGAGATGATTCCACATAACCTCCCAGACCCACAATTTCTCAACTGCAAAGTGAGCATGGCAAGCCCAATGAATCTGGCACGTTCTGCAAAGACTCCTGAATGTGAGAGATGTGTGTGGTATTCTCTAGGTTTAAACATGGACAGACTCATTACTGATTTGTCTGTATCTAAATGTGCAGAATTCTTGGAGAGGAGCATATTGAATACAGTCTATAAGAGGAGGTTTAGAATCTGGAGGCAGGAGCAAGGCTGTGCTCAGATGCGTGTGTGATGGGGCCAGAGCACACAGAAGTGAAGACACTGAGAATGAGTCTCGGGTTCTGTGGGACCAGCCCTTGCTGTGGCTATTTATTGTCTGTGCTGGCAGCTCTACAGCAGCCAACCTAATGAGCCTACTCACCACATGAGTAGCTTCTGTAGCGTACCCTTGCCACCCTGTATGACTCCCATGTTCAATGCTTGATGGGCCCCCTCTGTCCACAGGTGTAAAGGCAGGTGTGGTCTGTGCGTGCAGACGAGCCCTCTGTTTGCCTCGGGAACGTCGTGCTGGGTTCTGCAGAATCCGTGGAAGAATCCACCCACTCTGCTGCCGCCGCTAAGCATGAAAAGCAGAAAAAAAAGCAAGTTCCTTATTTGCCTTGAAACCTCAAGTGAACATGTTTTGACTACTGAGCCTTCCCCATCCTTTCCTATCCTAGTAAAGTGCTTGTAATGAATGCTGTTAAGTGTGTGCTCCTTTGATGCTCAGGTGTGTGTTATTCCAGACTCCTAAAGTGCAAGTCCCAAAACTCTTCTAAGTAAAACTCTGGTGCCAAATTCGAGGCTGAACTGAGTTGAACTCTGGCTTCAGGCAGAAAGTGATCAGAAAGCCCCAATCTGGTTCTGCTCTCTCTACTGACCTCTATTTTGTCTTCCGTCAGTCTACATTCAGATGAGCTCCACTCCCAAAGACATTCCCCAAGTGTAAGGCTTAGCAATTCTTACCAGTTTATGTTCATGAAAAACCACCATCCTCTAACTCAAACTGTCGTAGTTATACTGAAAAGATTCTGGTTAATTATATGACTTTTAATGTCTTTGATGATTCAGCTCCACTGATTAGAACAGGTTATTGGCCATGAGGAGAAAAATAGCACGGGAGCATCACACTGTGATCAATTTGTGTCTATATTTTCCACTCCTTCTAGTAAATGCTACCTTTCATACACAGAATGCACACTCACCATTCCTTCACTGCGCTTTGTGACATGGGCTCCTAATTAAATTTAAGATGATGGGAACCAATTACTTTCGATAAAATACAGCTTCAAAAGGACACCCAGGAAATTAAAGAGACAGAGAGTTCTGTAAGCAACCTGGGGTTCCTGTTGTAGTCACCGGTTTCTGAGGTTCTGATGCCAAACACCATGCACATCTGTAAGTTAGGGCGAAAATGCAGATCTGAGCAAAGTTCAGAGGATGCACAGTCTGCCCTGGAACAGCCACAGCACATCCCTGCTGCTACACCTCCATGCCACTCCAAGAATGCATGAAGAAGACTGCCTTCTTCCCAACCTGTCTTCTGTTCCATCCCAAGAAGTCATGGTCACTGACAAGCACGTGTCTGTGAAGCCCCAAGTGAACATCAGTGTGGGACATCCTTGTCCTTTCCTCCTCCTGGCCTCTCTTTTCTCCACAAGAAACTCACTAACCTTCAGACACTAATGCATCATTTCTGAAAAACACCCATCAGGATGTGACCACAAAGTCCTTTGGAGGAATCCTACACTGAGCCCCAGAATTATTGTATTTACTCTTTATCTAGGACTTCCTATTTGTGATTCTGCACTACATGCTTGGGAAAAGAATATGTTAGCAGCACCCTTCTTATTATCTCAAGAAGTCTATGAGTGATGGAAAGACTACAGTTTGCACAGAAAGGCACATTTTATAGTGTATCATTCAGTCATCATTCTTGACTAAAACACTCTGCTGCGCCGATACACCGGTGTGATAAGTAGCACCAACAACACATGCTGAGACCCCAGGAGAAGGGAGCTGGTCTTCTCCATGCCCACTCCCCCTTGAGCCTGGGGTGTGTCACAGCCCCAGATGGAACATGTGTGTGTGAGAAGCCAGCACAGGATTCCTGCAGCCCTGGGAGACACTCTGTGGCTGGGGATGAATTCACAATCCAGATTCCTCAGAGAGGTCAGAGTCAGTCTGTGGTTCTGTCCCAGAAATGAACCAGTTCTTCCTCCTTGTGTAGCTGGTGAATCTCAAACACTGGGATTTGTAGTGAGGTCCAGGAAGCCTGTCTTGAGTTCCTCTAACTGCCACTGATTTGAAGTTTTGCTGTCTTTAATCAGTTCTCTCTATTGTCCTAAACCATCATCTGGTCTCTCTGACTTGATTGCAGAGCATCCGCCCAAAACTCAGTGCATCTGGCTCTATCACCCAGTTCCTGGGGTCTTGGCAAAAGCTCACCTTGACACAAATGGTGGTGATCATCATCCCATTTTTCTCTTTACTTTTCTAAATAAATGTCACAGTCTAGACATCTTAATTTTTTGGGCAGTATCACAAAAATACCATATACCATGAAATTTAAACTACACAAATTCATTTCTCACAGCTAGGCAGGCTGGAGAGTCCATGATGAGCTGTGGCAGATACTGATGGTGGCTGAGGACAAGCAGCATACTGGGCCTTTCTTGGACAGCAATCCATCCCACTCGTGGGGGCCCTGATTGTACCCTCATCTGCACTGGTGTGCACAGCCATGTCAGAGATCTGGCCCAAAGAAGGGAGATTAATTCCTGCTGGGTGGCTCTGGGCCAGGTTTTCTGGTCATTCAGAGATATGGGCCAGTGCTGGGGCTGTGTGTTGGACATCAGTGGCAATGGTGCTCCTGCCCACAGGAACCAGGACTGTGAGGCAAGGAGGCAGCTCCACTCCTAAGCATCCTGCCTCATGAAGACTGCTCTGAGCCCCTGGTTCCTAAAACCTTTGGATGTAGTATGCAGACTGGTGGAAATGGAGCCATTCGTGGCAAGGAGATACTGTATATTTCATATAAATTTCTTTGGTAATTTTATTAGAAAAATATATGCACAGGGGCCAGCGCTGCGGCACAGTGGGTTAACGCCCTGGCCTGAAGCACCAGCATCCCATAAGGGCACTGGTTCTAGTCCCGGCTGTTCCTCTCCTGATCCAGCTCTCTGCTATGGCCTGGGAAAGCAGTAGAAGATGGTCCAAGTCCTCAGGCCCCTGCATCCACACGGGAGATCTGGAAGAAGCTCTTGGCTCCTGGATCCTGGCTCATGGGTTCAGATCAGCACAGCTCCAGCCATTGTGACCATCTGGAAAGTAAACCAGCGCATGGAAGACCTCTCTCTCTGTCTCTACCTCTCCCTGTAACTCTGTCTTTCAAATAAATAAAATACATCTTTAAAAAAGAGGAAAAAATATATGCACAATGCAAATTGAAATACTGATAATAATGTTAAAAATTGGTTACTTATATATCTCATATGTTAAATTACCTCATAATATATATATTAATATTCATATTGTATACCATATATAATTGTGTGTAGTTTTTATATTTCTATATTAGTTCATAGGCACAATATAAATATATAAATAGAGGTCATGTGTTAATAAAAATATGATATTCAATTACGTGTTGGATATGTAATTCAATATTAATAAAACATAAGATACTACCTAAAATAACTACTACTTCCTATATATATAATTCAGGTTTAATTGCTTGTAATTCTTTCATTTAGAAATTTCTCCAGATCTAGGAAGCTGAATACACTTCTAAAGAGAACCAAAGAAGCCAGAGGTGCACCTGAAGGAAGAGACACTGGAGACTGAGGTCCTCACTAGCTGTCCGAGGTCAGCTCAGAGAGGCCCTGCCCACCTGAGAGGGGCCTGCACCCTCAGCCCAAGCGTGGCAGTCTTGGGAGTCCCCAGATCCCAGAGTTTCAGTCTCACTCTGGCTGCCCTCCTCCCCCGCTTCCTCACCAAGAGGACCTGCTCTGATCCTGCCCTAGTAACCTCCATCCTCACTCCCACCTCCACCTAGAGAGGATCCCTTCTCTGTCCCCTGATCTCCTTAGTGCAAGGCCCTGGATCTGGTTTCCCTGGTCAGGAAAAGGAAACTCTGCTAAGATATGGAAAGTTAGAAAACTTCTGTTATTAATCTGAGTACAAACTTAAGCTCAAACCCGACAGATAAAAATTGATGGGTTTGCTCACTGTCCAGTTGTCAAATCTCATCACACGTGTTTACACTTGCAATGATACATGTGAATGCTCACAAACTGTTTCACTTTATGGTTCTTGTTAAATCACTTTCAAGTTATTAATTTGATTTTAGTAAAAATAAATAGTCTCCTACATTACCTGAATGCTGAAATGATAACACGAGATTGTGCTGTTTTGATAAACTCAAAGCATTGTAACCTGAAAAGTTCAAACATCTTTTGTGGATAACTTTCGTTTTTCCTTAGAACACCAGCTTTGGGAATAATTCTGTAATAGCTGCACCTCTGGATCAGAGGAGCCGCTCAGCGAATTTGATTCTTCAGAGCAGGTGAGCCACCTGCTGGCCATGACGTGTTACTGTAGAGTAGTCTGCTCAAATATGGTGGACTCCCTGGTCTGTCTTGAATTGAGAACACACAGAGAGGGTGCACTCTTGGCCTGAAAAGACAGCATTCCCACAGAAACTCTGAGTGTTTGCTCCTGTGAGGGCTTAGACATGGGGATGGGGGTGATGTTAATAAGAGAAAGAGAGTGACCCGAGTTTAAGATCCTCATTACTGCAGATCATCTTGGAAGTCATTAACTCCTCAGGGACTGCAAGGCCTGATGGCTAACGTGAGGGGTTGTACTGATCTTGTGTTTCACTTGTTCATGCAAAACAGGATCCGAGAGCATTGAGCCCTTCACACCAGGGCTTGGACTTCAGTCCCTGCAAGTATGTGAGTATGGGGCAGGGAAAGGAGAGGAGGGAGAGAGGGAAACCATGAAACTCCCTAGTTGTCCTCCACACACTTGGAGGTTCTACTAACCTAGAATTCCCATGTGCACTGCTTGTTCCATCAGATTGCTGGGGTCAATGAATAGTTCATGTTACAGTGAAACACTGGTGAGCCTTCCCCTTCTCCCTGTGCCTTGGTAGTGATCAGTGGCCATGAGTGTTATATCCTCTCTTCTATTCCATTCAGAGCAGTCTGGTAAGGTAAACCATATAAAGCCAGATTAATCCTTTAGTCCAAGATGTTCAAATACATGAAAAGATATTTCCCTCATAGAAAGCTCAGAGTATCTAGGAAATACTCATAGGGGAAAATTTCCTCGTGACAGTGTTACTGTCTTCTCCATGAGTAAATGGAGCCAGGTCATAACTGTAGGTCACAATGGAATGCAGAATGTTAGCTGTGGGGGACAAGGTTAAGCAGAAACTTTCATGGGGGTTATAATATCACCTCACATTTGGGCAAATTCAAATAAAATTTCAAGTAAATATGAAATGCAGCCATTAGTGCACTAATGAGTGCAGTTAAAGAGTACCTTCAGAAGTGGCCATAGAGAGTTCCAGAATTCTTTCATTCTGTGTACATATCAGCAGTGGGATTCAGGAAAAACCTTATGCCATCACTTTTCTGAGGCCCTGGGAGAAGAAGACTCTGCCCTGGATCATGTGGTCCATGAACAGTCAAGTGTCTTCTAGATCAGAAGTTTCAGTAGAACACACTCACTGCAACCCATCCCACCAAGATTGTTATTCAGCATATCTGAGTGAGATTGGAGATTTCATATTTCTAGCATATTTCCCTAGTGTCACAAAAATTTCTGCTCCAAAGATCAGCCTTTGATTGTGGAGGTAACGTTGCTCCAACATATCTGCCTATAGCAGCAAGAACAGGTCTGAGGTCCATAACTCCCTCAATGCCGGCCCCCTGGCTCATTCCTGAGTGACCCTCCCTGTTAAGGTCCTCCCTTCTTCTTAAGATTCTTAGGACTTGGATATACTCTCAAATTAGAAGTCCATATTGCAGCACCCTACACTAAGCCCTCTTATCCTTCAAGCTTTGCCACTCAGCTGCCCTCTAAACTCCATTATTCAACATCTTCAAGCCTCTGTTCTCTTCAACCACTTGTTCCCATTTAATTATCCAGATCTGTCTCTTAAGCCTTCAAATTCAGACCCGTATCACTTAAATAATTAAACAGAAGAATCTTTTGTTCTTTTTCCTACACACTGTCTCATCTTCCCTGATAAGTGCCAAGCCTACATCAGTCAGCCTCATGTTGTTTTCACTATCATGTTAATGCTGGAGAAAATCCCAATAACCTGAAAAAAAAACAACCTATGCAGAGCTAAGCTCTTTGCCCCACAGGGTAATCCTTCAAAAACTATTGCTTTACTTTTGCATTCTCCAAAGGGAAACAAAATTACATCATATATTATGGACTCCAGAGAAACTAAAAATATGCTTACTTCACTTTCATGAAATGTGAAATTGAGGGAGCATTTTATGGTTGATAATTATTTAAACAGTTAATAATTTCACGTTTTGATTAAGAAATCGCCACTCTTTCCCACAGTGGCTGTACTAACTTACATTCCCACCAACAGTGTATGAATGCTCCCCTTTCTCCACTTGCTCACCTGCGTTTGTTATTCTGAGTTTGGGATTTTAGCCATTCTGATGGGGGTCAGGTGAAACCTCATTGTGGTTTTGATTTGCATTTCCCTGATGGATAACAATGCTGAGCATTTTTCATATATTTTTTGGCCATTTGTATTTGGAATTTGAACTAAGCACAGGTAGAAGGTAGTTCATCATTCTCACCTACCCTCCAGTAACATATGTACCCTCAATGTGCAGTGACATTTGTTGTACTTCAGAAATAAAATGAGAAGTTCTGCCCCATTTCATGAATATTATGGAGAAGCTGAAATTTACATACAAAAAAGAAATATTTTAAAGCTTCTCCAATATTGTGAAAATACCAGGGGCACTTACAGGTGTGTAATTAACCAACACAAAACATACTGGCTTAAAACAACACACTTTACCTTCCTCCACACAGCATCAATGGGAGAGATTCTGCCCTCCAATGAATGGATCTCGCAGACTATTCTAAGTCATTGGAATGCTCAGACCCCACAGCACAGAATGAGTAGCCCTCTGATAAACTGGAACCCACTTGGATGCCACCAGCTTAACCCACAAGAGTGTTGGTGTAGATGAAACCAACTCACCATGGAACTCCAGTCCAAAAGTTCATTAAGGAAAATTGTTGTTTCACCAAAACCAGAGACATCAATGAATCTTACACTCACTACAAGCATACCCTTGCTATTGCCAACCAGACAGACATTGGCAAGCCCAAAACTCATTCACAGAACCCCTGTCCCTGGCAGTGCTGCCTCCCTTAGCTCATGCTCTCTGCATCCCTCACAGATGACCCAGAGATTGGCACTTTGCTGAGATCCCCAGTCACCTTACTTGTAGCAGAGTTAGCTCTAATCCCACTGCAAGGGAACCACAAGAACAAGTCAGTTTGTGAGCCTTCCCTGTGAGTTTTGCAAAACTGTGGACTTCCTTCCCCAAAAACTCCCTGTCTCCTATCTGGTGGAGAAAACCTGACGGTTGCAATGTGTGCTGTGGGCAAAGATGCTGTGCCCACTACAGCTTCTGTTGCCCACTGGAGGTTAACACAACCACGGACTTTCCCCATGTGCTCACACCACCACTTCTAGTATCTTCTCAAGCAGCCTCCAGGTCTCTACAGGTGACCACTAAATCCCTAGATCCTAACACCAACACCTGCCTCTTGTTCCAAACAAATACCTCAATTTGCCCATTTGCTGGACTGAGACTGTGCCCACTTCTGCTAGTGCTGAAATTGATTAGTTCACCAAACATGGACTCACTGTCCCCATAGGATGAGGTCCTGCCCCAGAGATTTGGCACAGCCACCACTGTTACAAGCCTTGAGACACCTCACATCTCCTTGGCTTGGAGGTGGACACTTTGTTTCTCATACAGTTGCTCCCAATCCTTCACAGATGATACCTCCCAAATCCATAAAGACCAGAGCCATCCTGAGTCTCTGTCTTTGTGCAGAAGATGGCGTGACCATCCTGGTGACCACATTGACTGTGGGCTAGTGCACAATGCACCATTGCCTTGTCACCATCCATTCATTCCTCGTTTTCCCAAAACCTGTGCTACTCAGTTCACGGTGAGGCGGAACTAGAAAGTGAAATGTGGCACATTGTGAAAAGTGCACTGGTTGCCCTAGGATTTGTCCTCCAGATAACAAAGGGTCGGCCTCATGAGATGAAGCCTGTGCATCCCAGGTCCCAGGCACACGTGTTCATCCCAGTCATGTTGGATACAGGTCAGTCGTCTTGTGTTGGTGTGGATACCAGGTCTTTGAGCTGTCACACTGACAGCCTGGTACAGGAGACATAAAGTATCATGCAGTAATCTCTTGGACCTTGGCCCAGATGATCCTAGAAAACTTTTTAGCCCAGACCTGACCCATCTCTTTTTTAAGCAGGAGGTGCTTGCCTCCTCTAGGGTGCTGCATGCTGTCTGCACATCCATAACTCAGAGAGAATCCAGTAAAGCTATTGCCATGTAGCTACACATCTGGAGGTAGTACACAGTCTACTGAGTAGTTCTTCAACATACTCCGATACAGAGCACATTTGATTCACTTTCCTGGGTTGACCCCAGGTCCTGGGGAGGCTGATGGAGAACTCATTCAAATGCTCTGGGTGTGCACTGGTATTTTCACCCTAGTCTCCTAAACAAGGAATGTCCTATAAAGTGCAGGTCCAGGGTTTCCAGCATACATTAAAACTCCCTTGCTCCAAGAGATTCAACCTGGGAAATGGCTTAGGCACCACGGGTCAGCCCTACTAAGAGTGCTGGAGAAACCATAGTCATTGCTGCCTGGGCCTGGGCAAGGCTGAGCAAGGCAGATGTGAAGTTCTCTGAAGAGTCCTGTCCTCCCCCAGCCAACTGTCCCTACCCAAGAACTGTTTGATTGCCCAACAGGAAGTAGTCTAGCTAAATTAGGACTTCTTGCCCCTGGAGATCCTTAAATAGGAGAAGTCCTGTGCTGCATGTGTGTGGTGTCAGTTGCTCCAGGAGGCCTGGGTCAGAGGACTTCTGTCTGCCCTTCTCTGCTCATCCCGCATAGCCTGAGGATCTGTAAGTACTGAAAAGCTATTGACACTCACCCTATGTGGTGAAGGTTTTGTCATTGCAGCCCAGCATCAACCTGACCCCTCAAGGTAAGGCTTTTAGTGGTGGAACTCAAGCATGCAGAGGCCCTGTTGTGCTCCACTGTGTGGGCCTCTGGTGGGTGCTGGAGACAGGAGCCGCCAGGTGGGCTAATAGAGAATCTCAAGAAGTTTGTCCAAACATACATATTTTACTTGAGACAACAGAAGTTTCTTCAAGAGGTGTGTGTGTGTGTGTGTGTGTGCGTGTGTGTGTGTGTGTTTTGATAAAATGTCCATTCAGGATCTTTGTGATTTTCCTACCAGGTTGTATGCTTTTGGCTATTGAGTTCTTTAAATTAGTTCTGTACTTTGCATGTGAACTTTCATCAGAGGTGTGGATTGCAAATACTTTACACCTGTCCCTAGGTTGCTCACCCCCACTCACTTGGAATCCTGCTCTCCCCTCCTCCAGGTGCCTCCCAGCCATGAGGACCCTCGCTCTGCTTGCTGCCATTCTCCTGGTGGCCCTGCAGGCCCAGGCTGAGCACATTTCAGTGAGCATCGATGAAGTCGTAGACCAGCAGCCCCCACAGGCAGAGGATCAGGACGTGGCCATCTACGTTAAAGAGCATGAGAGCTCCGCTCTTGAAGCTTTAGGTGAGAGATGCAGCACGGCAGAGCTGCACAGACTCAGGGGAGGAGCGGGACACGGGCCCTGGGACAGCCTGGGAGAGCAACGGAGATGATTCCACATAACCTCCCAGACCCACAATTTCTCAACTGCTAAGTGAGCATGGCAAGCCCAATGAATCTGGCACGTTCTGCAAAGACTCCTGAATGTGAGAGATGTGTGTGGTATTCTCTAGGTTTAAACATGGACAGACTCATTACTGATTTGTCTGTATCTAAATGTGCAGAATTCTTGGAGAGGAGCATATTGAATACAGTCTATAAGAGGAGGTTTAGAATCTGGAGGCAGGAGCAAGGCTGTGCTCAGATGCGTGTGTGATGGGGCCAGAGCACACAGGAGTGAAGACTGAGAATGAGTCTCGGGTTCTGTGGGACCAGCCCTTGCTGTGGCTATTTATTGTCTGTGCTGGCAGCTCTACAGCAGCCAACCTAATGAGCCTACTCACCACATGAGTAGCTTCTGCAGCGTACCCTTGCCACCCTGTATGACTCCCATGTTCAATGCTTGATGGGCCCCCTCTGTCCGCAGGTGTAAAGGCAGGTGTGGTCTGTGCGTGCAGACGAGCCCTCTGTTTGCCTCTGGAACGTCGTGCTGGGTTCTGCAGAATCCGTGGAAGAATCCACCCACTCTGCTGCCGCCGCTAAGCATGAAAAGCAGAAAAAAAAGCAAGTTCCTTATTTGCCTTGAAACCTCAAGTGAACATGTTTTGACTACTGAGCCTTCCCCATCCTTTCCTATCCTAGTAAAGTGCTTGTAATGAATGCTGTTAAGTGTGTGCTCCTTTGATGCTCAGGTGTGTGTTACTCCAGACTCCTAAAGTACAAGTCCCAAAACTCTTCTAAATAAAACTCTGGTGCCAAATTCGAGGCTGAACTGAGTTGAACTCTGGCTTCAGGCAGAAAGTGATCAGAAAGCCCCAATCTGGTTCTGCTCTCTCTACTGACCTCTATTTTGTCTTCCGTCAGTCTACATTCAGATGAGCTCCACTCCCAAAGACATTCCCCAAGTGTAAGGCTGAGAAATTCTTACCAGTTAATGTTCATGAAAAACCACCTTCCTCTAATCCAAAGTGTTGAAATTCTGTTGTAAATATTCTAGTTAATTATATCCCTCTTAATGTTATGGGTGATCCAGCTCCACTGAAATATTAGCTCAGATTAGAACAGATGATTAACAATGAGGATAAAAAATCACAGGAGGATCATACTGAGATAAATTCTTATTCATAAATACTAGCAATGTCTAGTAAACACTCATTCCATACATTTTCAGACACAAAATGCACCCTCACCATTCCTCCACTTTACTTTTTTTTTTAACTTTTATTTAGTAGATTTAAACTTCCAAAGTACAGTTTGTGGATTACAATGGCTTCCCCCCCAATAACGTCCCTCCCACCCGCAACCCTCCCATCTCCCACTCCCTCTCCAATTCCATTCACATCAAGATTCATTTTCAATTATCTTTATATACAGAAGATCGATTTAGTATATATTAAGTAAAGATTTCATCAGTTTGCACCCACACAGCACACAAAGTGCCAAATACTGTTTGAGCACTAGTCATATCATTAATTCACATTGAACTACACATTAAGGACAGAGATCCTACATGGGGAGTAAGTGCACAGTGACTCCTATTGTTGACTTAACAAATTGCCACTCTTGTTTAAGGCGTCAGCAATTTTCCCAGGTTCTAGTCATGAGTTGCCAAGGCCATGGAAGCCCCCTGAGCTCGCTTCTTTGATCTTATTTCGACAAGGCCATAGTCAAAGTGGAAGTTCTCTCCTCCCTTCAGAGAAAGGTACCTCCTTCTCTGTTGGCCCATTCTTTCCACTGGGATCTCACTCACAGAGATCTTTCATTTTGGTCCTCTTTTTTTTTCCCCCGGAGTGGCTTGGCTTTCCATTCCTAAAATACTCTCATGGGCTCTTCAGCCAGATCCGAATGCCTTAGGGCTGATTCCGAGGCCAGAGTGCTGTTTAGGACAACTGCCATTCTATGAGTCTGCTGTGTATCCCGCTTCCCATGTTGGATCGTTCTCTCACTTTTTAATTCTATCAGTTAGTATTAGCAGACACTAGTCCTGTTTGTGTGATCCCTTTGACTCTTAGACCTATCTTCATGGTCTATTGTGACCTGAAATTGATCACTTGGACTAGTGAGGTGGCATTGGTACATGCAACCTTGATGGGATTGGATTGGGATTCCCAGGCACATTTCTAATTCCACCATTTTGGGCAAGTCAGCTTGAGCATGTCCCAAATTGTACATCCCCTCCCTCTCTTATTCCCACTCTTATATTTAACAGGGATCACTTTTCAATTAACTTTAAACACCTAAGAATAATTGTGTGTTAATTAGATAGCTCAACCAATGGTATTAAGTAGAACAAACAAAAATACTAAAACTTTACTTTGTGACATGTGCTCCTGATTAAATCTAAAATGCCAGGAACCTGTTACTGTCTATAAAATACAGCTTCGAAAGGGTACTGGGAAAGTGAAGAGACAGAAAGTTCTGCAAGCAACCTGGGCTCCCTATTGCAGCTGCCAGGTGCTGAGGTGCTGATGCCAACCACCATGCACATTTGTAAGTGTGCCAATCACCATGCACATTTGTAGGTGAGAGCAGAAACGTAGATATGAGCAAAGTTCAGCAGATACACAGTCTGCCCTGGGACAACCATAGCATATCCCTGATGCTATGCTTCTGTGCCACTCCAAAACACACATCAAGAAGATTGCCTTCTTCCCAAGCCTGTCTTCCTGTTCCCAGTAAAGACGTCATGGTCACTGACAAGCACGTGTCTGTGAGGTCCCAGGTGCACATCAATGTGGGACATCCTTGTGCTTTCCTCCTCCTGGCCTCTCTATTCTCCACAAGGAATATTCCTCAACACAATCAATGTGATTTATGACAAACCCATGCCAGTGTTATATTGAATATGGAAATGTTGGTACTGAGATCTAGTACCAAACAGGGATGCCCATTCTCACCATTGCTATTCAATATAGTCCTGGAAGTTTTAGCCAGAGCCAACAGGGAAAGAAGAAAAAAAGAAATCAAAGGGCTACAGATTGGGAAGCAGGAAGTCAAACTATCCCTATTTGCAGATGACATCATTCTACATATAGGGGATCCAAAAGACTCCACTAAGAGACTACTGGAACTCATAGAAGAGTTTGGTAAATTAGCAGGATATAAAGTCAATACACAAAAATCTACAGACAGGCCAGTGCCTCAGCTCACTAGGTTAATCCTCTGCCTGCAACACTGATGCTATGGATTCTAGTCCCGGTTGGGACGCTGGTTCTGTCCCGGTTGCTCCTCTTCCAGTCCAGCTCTCTGCTGTGGCCTGGGAAGACAGTGGAGGATGGCCCAAGTGCTTGGGCCCTGCATCCTTATGAGAGATCAGGAGGAAGCACCTGGTTCCTGGCTTCAGATCCGCGCAACACGCCAGCCATAGTGGCCATTTGGGGAGTGAACCAACGGAAAGGAAGACCTTTCTCTCTGTCTCTCTCTCACTGTCTAACTCTGCCTGTTAAAAAAAATCTACATACAATGCTACTTCTAAGATCAATCCCATTTACAATAGCTACAAAAACAATCAAATGCCTTGGAAGAAATTTAACCAAGGATGTCAAAGATCTTTAAGATGAGAATTGCAAAACATTAAAGAAAGAAAGAAATAGAAGAAGATACAAAAAAAATAGAAAACTCTTGCACATCCATGGATTGGATGTATCAATATCATCAAAATGTCCATTCTTCCAAAAGCAATTTACAGATTCAATATGATACCTATGAAAATACCAAAAACATTCTTCTTAGATCTAGAAAAAAATGATGCTGAAATTCATATGGAGGCACAGGATAACTCAAATAGCTAAAGCAATCTTATACAACAAAAACAAAGCCAGAGGCATCAGATTACCAGATTTCAAGACATACTACAAGGCAGTTATAATCAAAACAGCCTGGTACTGGTACAAAAACAGATGGTTGGATAGACCAATGGAACAGAATAGAATCACCAGAAATCATTCTAAGCATCTACAACCAACTTATATTTTATCAAGGAGCTAAAACCAGTCCCTGGAGCAAGGACAATCTCTTCAACAAATGGTACTGGGGAAAACTGGATTTCCACATGCAGAAGTATGAAACAAGACCCCCACCTTACACCTTACACAAAAATCCACGCAAAATGGATTAAAGACCTAAATCCATGACACAACACCATTAAATTACCAGGGAACATTGGGGAAACCCTACAAGAAATTTGCACAGGCAAAGACTTCTTGGAAAAGACCCCAGAGGCACAGGCAGCCAAAGCCAAAATTAGCAAATGGGATTACTTCAAACTGAGAAGTTTCTGTACAGCAAAAGAAACAGTTAGGAAAGTGAAGAGGCAACTGACAGAATGGGAGGAATTATTTGCAAAATGTGCAACTGATAAAGGATTAGTAACCAGAATCTACAAACAGATTAAGAAATTCCACAAGAACAAAACTAACAACCCAGTTAAGAGATGGGCAAGGACTTAAACTGACATTTTTCAAAAGAGGAAATCCAAATGACCAACAGACACCTGAAAAAATGTTTAGGATCACTAGCCATCAAGGAAATGCAAATCAAAACTGCAGTGAGATTTCACCTCATCCCAGTTAGAATGGCTTTCCTAGAGAGATCAACAAAAAACATAAATGCTGGCAAGGATGTGGGGGAAAAGGAACACAAATTAACTCTTGGTTGGAATGCAAACTGGTAAAACCATTACGAAAGACAGTTTGGAGATGCCTCAGAAATCTGAATATAGTCCTACCATATGACCCAGCTATCCCACTCATTAGCATTTACCCAAGGGAAATGACATCAGCAAATTAAAGTGTTATTCTGCACCTCAATGTTTATTGCAGCTCAATTCACAATAGCTAAGACATGGGATCAATCTAAAAGCCTGTCAACAGAAGACTGGATAAAGAATGGAATACTACACAGAGATAAAATAAATTGGTCATTTGCAACAAACTGGATGAATCTAGAAAATATCATACTTAGTGAAATAAGACAGTCCACAGGAACAAATACCTTATGTTCTCCCTGATCTGTGACAACTAACAGAGAACTTAAAAGGAAATTTGTAGAAGTGGCATTGACACTATGAGCGGTGATGACTTGAGCAGCCCTTGTCTTGACTGTTGAGGAACAGTTTATTAGCTTATTTTATTAGTTTCTTTTTCTACTTAATACCATTGGTCGAACTCTTAACTTCATATAGAATTATTCATAGATGTATAAATCCAATTGAAAATAGATCCTAGTAAAAAAAATAGTGGGAATAAGAGAGGGAGGAGATGTACAGTTTGGCACACAGTCCCACGGACTTACCCTTAAGGGTAAAGCTAAAAATTTGCCATGGGACTCCAAATGCCATTAAGCTGCATGGTAGTAATCCCATCTTATGTCATAAAGTAACCATAATAAATGTGGAATTGGTCATATAGATAAGATTAAGTATCAAATAGATCACATAAATAGGTCCAAGTGTCTTGTAATAACAATAGGTAGAATTAAAAAGTAGAGAATCTTCCAACATTGGAAGCAGTCCACACAGCAGACTCATAGAATGACAAACGTCCTAAACAGCATTCTGACTGCAGAATCAGCCCTTAAGGTGTTCATATCTGGCTTAAAAGCCCATGAGGGCATTTCAGGCATGGAAAGCCTAGACACTGTGGCAAAAACAATCAACATGGAGACCTCTGTGAGTGAAACCCCAGTGAAAAGAAGGGGGCATCAAAGAAGGATGTACTTTTCTCTGAAGAGAGGAGAGAACTTTCACTTTGCTTATGGCCCTGACTAAATACTGACAGAGTTTGTGGACTCATAAGGCTTCCATAGCCTTAACAGCTTATGTTAACAGCCTTGAGTGATTACTGACTTCATTAATAAGAGTGTCAATTGTTAACAACAGGAGTCACTATGCACTTACTCCCCATGTAGGACCTCTGTCCTTAATGAGTTGTACTGTGAAAATTAACTGTAAAACTTGCTTTCATGCAATACTTGCTACCTTGTATATCTGTGTGAGTGCAAACCATTGAAATCTTTACTTAGTATAGAGTTGGTCTTTTTTATATAAAATTAACTAAAAACAAATCTTATTGAAGAATGGGATGGGAGAGAGAATAGGAGGTTGGCCGGGAGTGTGGGGTGGGAGAGCGGGTATGGAGGAAAGAACTGCTATATTCCTAAAGCTATACCTATGAAATTTGTATTCATTAAATAAAAGCTTTCTTAAAAAAATAAAAAGAAAAACATCAAGGATGTGCTTCATAATTTAATCAGAAATTCCCTTATTTGTTGTGCATGATGGGATCATTTTTTAAATACAGAATTCTTTGGGGAGGAACATGTAGTCCTTCATTAACATAAATTGCATTTGCTTATATGTTGTTTCATGCTGCAGAAATACACACAATTGTGCTGGGAGCCTCACTTTATTATGCCATTTAATTCTACTATATCCATGGTGGTGAGTAATTTACATTCAAGTCAGGAAGGAAGAGGTGAACATGGTGCTACTAGCAAGGGCAGGTAGAGCACAATGCACATTTGGTGGAAGAATGCTTTATTGCTACAAAGTCTGAACACAGAAGTAGTGAACACTGAGCTTGCCTGATGGGTACAGTTACAGTGGCCAGAAGTAGTGAAAATAACAGGTTGTCACTGAGGATCGTGGACCGGAGAGGACAGGGTTTTGTCCAACATTTGTATGCACATGCAGGATGCAATCTGAAACTGCAGTGTAGCAGATTCTGAGAGAGAATGTCCCTGGGGTGGATCCTTGTTCTGTGAGGAGCAGGCATGGGTTGGTGCCCTATGTGCATGGTTGGGCATCGGACCAATGAGGTCTAGGGGTAAGATTGCTAAAAGCAAGCTTCACTTTCTCCTTCCAGATTCTCCACCCCATACACCCTGACCTCAGTCCCCAGTGCTCAGGGTCCTCTCTGACAGGAGACTTGATGGTGTTTTAAGAAGAGAGTTGTTCTGAAATCAGTGTGGTGGTGAGAACAGGGTCCAAGACACAGGAGTCCAGGCCAAGCTGCAGACACTGTAAACTTGACTGCAATCTGCGGATTGAAGACATCTTAAAAAAGTAAAATCAAAATAAAACAAAACCCTCCAGAGCTACCTAGAATTCCTTCTTCCTGTGCAAAACTCCTTGTTCTGGGAACACAGTTCTCTGAACTTAAATACTGTGTCCTCTCCTCAGGAGGACTTAGGTCTTCTGACCTTTTCTCAGCGGAATCTGGACAGTGACCTTGTGCTATCGCTCACAGCCTCCCGCAGTCTGCAGTGCCTCTGCCCTGTCTTCTGCATGGGCATCTGCCATGGAGGTCACTTGGGTTCCCCTCAATGGACAGCACTGCGGCCCTGAATTGGGAGTTTGATCCTGCATGCGTAGCCAAGTGTCAGTGAATGTCCCTCTCCAACTCAGGGAGGTTTCCTTCCTCCTTCCTCACTTCTCAGTCCTGCTGCTCTGTCTTCCTCACTTCCAACGTGACTTTGTGGGGGGATGGATGTGTAAGTGGGAATTAGAAATGGAGACTGGGTCCTGAGGTTGGGGTGTGAAAGTGCACGTTCTGCAAAGCCAGCCTCTGCTTTTCACCTTGCAGTTACGCTGGAGATAACCCATCTTTCCTGAGGAACCTGCAGTGTTCCTGGTCTGATCCTGGCCCTCACTGACCCTGTCTAATGTGATGAGGTGGAAATGCTTGTGCTGGAATCAGGGGGCTCAGCAGATGCACATGGAGTTCAGCTGATCTCAATCTCAGGGCATTGGGAAGGGTGCTTCTCGACCTCCCACGTAAGAGATCTGAGCACTCAGCAGTTTATGCCCCAAGTGTCTGACACTGTTAACCTGCAGGCAGAAGAGGCAGTTCAGTCCCACTGACACTCACCCTGATCTGGGGACTGGAATGAGATTTTGATAATGCAGGGGACTGGAGAAGGGAACAGGGGAGCTTAAGGACCAGCCCACAATGCCCTGGGATCCAGTGAGGAGCCAGAGCCTGCCAACTAACTAGAAAAGCCAAGACTCGAACAGATGCCCAGAATGGTTGCCAGCGTGGCAGTCAGTATCTTAACCTGCTTGACCATGCAGCCAGACAGGAAAGGGGCTTGCAGTCTAACTTCTCTGTAATCTCAAAGACATATGTATTATCCTCTCATTTGCATAAGCTCTTCCCATTCTCCAAGCAGCCTGAAATCTGGGTTGCTTTACCTCTGCCCAGGAGCTGTGTATCTTTCTTGGGGATGTGGGACATCCAGTCAGTCTGACCAGCAGGAGGGAGACACAGGCTTGCTGGAAATGTTTGCAGACTTTTTGAAGGGCTCAAATGGTTTGGGTCATGTAAGTGGTGGGAGTCTCCCTGCATTCCATCGCAGCCTCGATCTGGTTCAAAGGGTCCTAATGCTGTCCTAGCAACTCAAATGAATCTATTGTGGGTTCCTGCCTTTAAATTGATTGAGACAAACCTATAGGTGCTTGCAGTAGTTTTTATGCCCACAGTATCCTTTTCTGGAGGCCAAGATCAGTCTCTGACCCAGAATTTCCTTAGGCAAACTGGCCATTCTGGAGGATTAAGGGCTCCTGTTCAGTACCATGGAGACAATCACACAATGCTGTTGATGCCTGAAGACAATGGTTAATTTCAAGAAGCTCATCCTGGTTAAAACCATCCTCCCAGGGACTGTGACAACCTGAGGCAATGAACTGTGGTAAGGGAGAGGGCCATGAGGAGCCCCTGCACTATCAATTTAGAGAAAACTATCACAAAGCCCTCAATGAGACATGATGGTCAGAAAAACATGAGACGTTGTTCTATATTTGTAGCCAAACAAGAAGGAAGCCATTATTCCCCTATTTTCTCACCTTCAGCAGAATTCCATCAGTAAGCAGAATTCTGTGAATTTACAACAAGTGCTTAGAGACACACTTAAAGCTCACAACTAAATGGATCACTGCCATACACAAAACACAGTCTCTCATCACTTGTAAATGTATAAGGAGAATAAATTTTATTCAAATGTAGGATTACCATTCACTTCTACAACAATTGATATGTAAAAACATATTACACTTGCAATACACACACTTAACAGGGTTGGCGCTGTGGTGTAGTAGGTAAACATGCCACCAGCAATGCTGGCATCCCATATGGACAGCTGTTCGAGTCCCAGCTGCTCCACTTCTGAACCAGCTCTCTGCTATGGCCTGGGGAAGCAGTAGAAGAGGGCGCAAGGACTTGGGCCCCTGCAGCTGTGTGGGAGACCTGGAAGAAATCCATGGTTCCTGGTTTCAGAGCAGTGCACCTCCAGCCACTGCAGCCATCTGAGGAGTGAAGCATTGGATGGAAGACCTCACTTTCTCTCACTCTCTCTGCCTCAAACTCTCTATACCGCTGACTTTTAAGTAAACACATACGATCTTTAAAAAATGCACACACTTAATATGTGCAGTGTAACCCAACCACATACTCGTGAAGTACATTTGTACTAAAATCACTGGAACAGCAACAGAGGCCTCTTTCCTTGTTTGTTCTCCCTCTTAGCAGGTCTGCTCCTTCCTCCCAGACAAGGGAGGTTGCCTGGATTCATGGTAAGCTGCTCAGTGATGTGCCCAGCTGCCCCGTGCAGCAGGGCCCTTTCCTGGTCAGGATGGTGCTTCCTCATCCCCCCTGGAGATCTTGACTGGTGAATTCAGATCACATTGCAAGGCAGTGTGGGCTCCACTGTCCTGAGCTTGGATGTACACTTTGGTCAGTTCTGGTATTGAAAGGGTTGCCATAGATCTAAGGTGATTTTCTGAGTTGTTTGCTCCAAGTGCTCCTCTGACTCTACAGCTTTAATATTGGAATGCCTTTCAAGCTCTCCTGATGTATGGCCATGTCTGTCTTCAGCCTCACTGTAGTGATTGTTCCCTGCATGAAGACACATTCCCATTTGTTTCTCCAAATCCACTCTTGTGGACGTAAAATAACACACAGGCACTTTGATCCAGGACAGAAGTGATGTCACAAGCAGTTGCATTAGCATCATCCATTTTATACCAGTGGCCATTGCCAGCTTTGACATAGCAGAAGTAGTGTCCTGATTGACACCTCAAGCCAACGTGGACGAGAACCGCATAGAGAACATAGTCCAGTGGCCTCCCATTCTGCTGAGACATGTAAGGTCTCATGTCCAGGCACTCGGGATAGTGCACTTGTCCTCCAAGTTTCTCACCGGTGAAATCAGAAAACCATTTCAATACAAAGAGAAGCACCTTGCCAGCCGATTGCAAGGTGAGTGTCTTGGAAGCAGCTGTCTTCTGTAGGCAGGTAGCACAGTGATAGGCGTTTTCTCCAGCCAGCTCTTCAGGTTGCACCAAGTGCTGCAAAGCTTGCTCCACACTGTCGGCTGTCTTGATATCCAACGCGATCTCCAGGTAAGGGTCCAAGGTTTCTGAAATGCCTTGGCACTGGAGACATTGGATTTGAGACCTCCAGTGTCCTCCCACTATCTGCTGGGATGCAGATTGGTCCTCTTGGGGACCCACCCCGTCCGTGAGCCCAGGCAGACCTGCTGCCTTCAGGACATCCAGAGCGAACATCAGAAATTTGTGGGCACCTTCCAGCCTGTCTGTGTGAAAACCAGCAGCCAGCACTTGACAGGGCTGTGGAGGGCCCAAAGAAAGTGAGTTCCACAGCACATAGGATGCAGAAATCCAGTTTGAGAATGCACCTGGGACAGCATATAGTTGGCGAGGGGTGGGGTATACGTGAGACACTGCAGGGCTGCATTCAGGTAGCAGGTGTTGCCCGTATTCTGCAGACCGGCCCCAATGCCATAAGGTCTCTTCCAGCTGCAGCTCAGAGAAGCTCCTCCACTGGGAGCCAGATGGGTCGCCCCCGAAGCCAAATCACTTTGCAGCGGGAGCTCTTTCTGAGGTGAGGGTGGTGATTTCCCTGGGAGACAAACACCAGAATGAGCATCATCCCCATATGAGTTAGAATGCCTGTCAAAAAATTTAAAAAAAAAAAAAAGAAAGAATGTGAATGTCTGAGTTTTTGAAAGACATTGAAGTTCAACTCAACTTCCTGAAGAGGAGAAGCGGCCATCATGTCTCCAGGAGCCACTGTCACAGGGCTTCCCACCTTGGCAGCAAGATGCTTCCGTCTCTAGATGAGATTGTAAAGAAATGATCACCTGTTTCATCTCACCCATCCTTTGTAGTACACACTGCCCACCACACCCTTTACCCAGTACAAGTTCCACCAATCAACTGCTAGCCCTTTAAGAGGATTAGGGAGGGGCCCTAGGGTGTGGTCTCATTCCCTTAGCCTCAGGGACTTAACTGCTTTATTACAACACCTGGAGAAATATGCAGTTGTTAGGAGAAGGCTGAATCTGCCTACTGTGGAACTTGGTTGCCATGATGTGCTCATATGTGCCATGCATTTCTCAAAGGAAAACAAAGAAGAATGCTGGAAAGACTGATGGCTGAAAATAGTTTTTTTTTTTTTTTGTAAATCCTTATAGAGGCATACTTTATGTTTTTTAGTTTTAAAACTATTGATTTATTCCCTAAAGTAACCTTTTATGTAATGAATACAAATTTCATAAACAACGTTAGGAGTAGAGTGATTCTTCCCACTATATCCGCCGTACCGCCCACACTTCCTCCCCTTCTCCTCCTACATCTCCCCTCTCCTGTCTGATATCACATTAAGACCTACTTTGGGGACAGCGCCACAGCTCACTTGGTTCAATCTCCGCCTGCGGTGCCGGCACCCCATAGGGACACTGGGTTCTAGTCCCAGTTGCTCCTCTTGCAGTCCAACTCTCTGCTGTGGCTCAGGAGGGCAGTGGAGGAAGGCCCAAGTGTTTGGGCCCCTGCACCCGCATGGGATACCAGGAAGAAGTACCTGGCTCCTGGCTTTGGATCAGCACAGCACCGACCTTAGCGGCCATTTGAGGAGTGAACCAACGGAAGGAAGACCTTTCTCTCTGTCTCTCACTGTCTGTCTGTCAAATGAAAAAAAAAAAAAAAAGACCTATTTTCAATTAAATTTGGACACAGATGACTAACTCTGTACTAAGTAAGCATCTCAACAATTTGCATGTACACACACACACACACACACAAACACACACACACAAACTGCCCGTTCACTCCCCAAGTGGCCACAATGGCTGGAGCTTGGCGGATCCAAAGCCTAGAGCCAGGATCTCCTTCTGAGCCTAAGCACAGTGCCCGTTCCTGAGATTTCTAATACAGAAATCCAAAGACTTCTCGGGCTCCTTAACTCATAGCACGGTCTGCTGCAGTAGACAGTCTTTGGTGCACCCTTCCACTTGGAAGCAGAAACTGAGGGCCACCTTTGGAGTGAGATCACCCGCTGCCAGGGACTGTTCCAGAACGGCAGCACCTCCTTTCCTCATGGATGAAGGAGGCAACTGAACAGAGTGGGAAATGGCACAGTGCAGAGTGAAGTTTAAATGCAAAGGTTTGGTCTTTATTACCAAGTAGAAATATTATGAAGGCAACTAATTAATCGGGAAACAACAGAGAGGGCATTGTTCCCAGAGGTAAGCCCATCAAGTCTGACTGGATTAGTGAACATCTGATTGGATGATGGGTGTGACCCTGCCTCCTAGGCAGATAAAAGCCAGCCTGGAATCCCTCCTCCCTCACTGCCTTGCCTCTGTTGTCCCGGGAGCCTCCTTCTCTCCAGTGTTCTTTCTGCAGCATCCACCCACCTGAGTCCCTGCAGACAGACAGGAGAAGCACAGCTGGCGTGCAGGTGGGTTTCTTTTCAGAATTTGTTCTACGGGTATCACTCAAGAAAAATAAAATGCAGCATAAGTGACACCTGGGGATAAGGCATTAGTTGTTTGGGATGGATTCTTCCCTTCATTTCTTAGTACAGAGGAGGATAAAATGCATCATCCGGGCCAGCGCCCCGGCTCCCTAGGCTAATCCTCCACCTGTGGCGGTAGCACCCGGGGTTCTAGTCCCGGTCAGGCACCGGATTCTGTCCTGGTTATTCCTCTTCCAGTCCAGCTCTCTGCTGTGGCCCAGAAAGGCAGTGGAGGATGGCCCAAGTGTCTGGGCCCCTGCACCCGCATGGGAGACCAGGAGAAGCTCCTGGCTCCTGCCTTCAGATCAGCATGGTGTGCCGGCTGCAGCTCCCCAGCCTCAGCTGCCATTGGGGGTGAACCAATCAAAAAAGGATGACCTTTCTGTCTCTCATTCTCACTGTCCACTCTGCCTGTCAAAAAAGAAAATTAAAATAAAATAAATCATATCATTCCAAATAATATTTATTACCTGAAATTCCAAATTCTAAGGCTAATATACTCCAGTAGCCTGCTTTGTTTATGGTAGTGAATGTTAGTTATGGTAATTGACCAGCTTTCTATTTTCTTAGGTGAAACACTTCGTATAATTCATATATACACATCGAAGAGCACAGGGATACCTCCCACCCTGGCATCCCTCCTGCCTACACCACCAAGCTCACTCCTCTTTTCCTTTATTTTCCTTTCTTTAACTTTTACCATCATCTATTTTCATGTTACTTTGTTCAGATGGGATTCACCCTCCATAAGGAAAGAATTCAACAGACAGTGAGAAAAACAGTCACAGAATAGGGTGTGCTGTGGTTAATGAATATTGAAATATTAACAGTGTTCAAAAATTTTTTAGAAAACTACACTTTCTGGCCACACACACACATACCTCGACCCGGTCAAAGGAGGTTCTAAAGGGAATTTTCCTTGTGTATCATTTCAAAATTTATTTTTCTTTCACTCAGGACACAGAAATTAATGGCTGAGGAAAACTGACCTCCAAAGCTCCCAAGTGGACAGGTGAATGGCAGAGCACTCTCCAGAACTTCTGACCCACGGAGTCCATCAATCTCAGAACATGAGAAAGCAACAGAGGGGACCAGCAGGCCTGAGGGTGCCCCCACCAGAGGAGGAGAATCCCAGGGTACGCAGAGGTTGGGATCTGGAGGGACTCAAGGATCCTTCTTCATGCACACAGACTGGATAGGGACATGGACAATTCTGCCTCTGTGACCTAAGTGATCATTTCCATCCTGTGTTATCCTGACCTGAGACATCCTCAGTAGGTCTCTGTGCCATTCGACGTCTTCGGGAGACCTGATGTCCCATTAAGTGATATAGCTAACCATGCACTTTCACTGAAACCTGGTTCATTATCTTCTCCTGTGGAATCTCCTGTCCTACAGTCTAACATCCCTCCATAATACAGGCTTTGGCACTACAAAGCTTCTGAAATGTTTCACAAGTTTTGAGATCCAAGTCTAGGTTTGTACTCCAAGTGAACATTAAAGTAAGAATTGAAAATAGGTTATTCAACTGACCTGTGATACAGTAAACCTGTGCATTCTGTTGATCCAACTAACAAATATCTTTACTACTCCCAGGTCAAGTGCAAAAACTGTGGGGCCTTTGGTCACATGACACACAGCAGGAGGTGCCCCATCAAGTGCTCGGATGGGACCCTGACTCTGCAGCCCATGGGCCCAAACAAGGAGAACCTGGTGCCTCAGAAACGGCAGCATCCCGTGAACCCAGGGCCATTGAGGAAGACAGAGCTACAGAAGGAAGAGAATCAAAGGTGAGTCACGTGAAAGTCATTGAAAGTCATTCTGGGCACTGAAACATACAGAGGAGATGAATCCCCACCTCTAAACAGTGACTGAGAGCCTACAGAGTAACAGAAAGAGCTCCCACTTCATCCAGGTCTCCAGACCATGGAGCTCTGCCTATTTCTGACAAAGCACTAAGTTGTAGGAGCAGGGTACATCTTGGAATTTGATCATGACAGGCAGAGAAGCAGTGAAACCTACTAGAAAGTAGGCAGTGCACAATTGGCAGGGCAATCTGCATTTAGGGGAAAGCCTTGACTGGAAGAGAAGTTCAGATCAGTGTAGCCCATGGTGCTGTTCAGTGTGATTGGAGGTAGTGGTGGACAGGAAATGAACACCAGTAAACCTTCTATGTTTTTCTGCAGGCAAGACAAGCTGCAAAGCAAGGCTGTCCTCCAGAAACTTCCCAGCAACCTCCAAGGGAGGCAGCAGCACAGCTGGAAGGACGTGACTGAGTCCTGGGAGGATCTGAGTGTGAGTTTCCTGGCTGCCCATGCTCTGCTTCTCTAGGATAGCCTTGCTTTTCTTGACTCTCATGGCCCCTTCTGTGTGAGGAATTAATTAAAACTTTGATGAAGTCTAGTTGACTGTTATTTCCTTACTTTGGAGATGCCATTTGTAATTTCATTTTTTTCAAAGTTTTACTTTTTCCATGTTAACTCCATACTAATTCAGAGAGCATGAATTCAATGTTTTTGTTTAAAAAAAGCATTCTACAATTAATTGCCTGCTTGGAGACCATATGCTTGAGGGAGATTCCAATGGTACATTTGGAATCAGTCTGCACCAAAACATAGATTCATACATGTAGGTGATTGCATCTGTAAATGGATTAATTTTCCCTTCTTGTCCATGAAAACTCATCAGATAGTAAAGAGCCTTCAAACCTGCATTACTGGCCGGCGCCACGGCTCACTAGGCTAATCCTCCACCTGCGGCGCCAGTATTCCGGGTTCTAGTCCCGGTTGGGGTGCCGGTTCTCTCCCGGTTGCTCCTCTTGCAGTCCAGCTCTCTGCTGTGGCCCGGGAAGGCAGCGGAGGATGGCCCAAGTGCTTGGGCAATGCACCTGCAGGGGAGACCAGGAGGAAGCACCTGCTTCCTGGCCTCGCATCGGCACAGTGCGCTAGCTGTAGTGACCACTTGGGGGGTGAACCAACAGAAGGGAGACCTTTCTCTCTCTCTCTCTCTCTCTCTCTCTCTCTCTCTCTCTCTCCCTCCCACTGTCTAACTCTGCCTGTCAAAAGAAACAAGAAAAGAAAGAAAAAAATCTGCATTACTTTGATGTACTAATAAAGCTTTGCTCAACTTCACAGGAAACATTATTTTGAAAACTTATATTATTTTGTGTGACACAAAATTATGAGGATGTGTTTGATTACATAGAAGTGTGATTTTCAAAAATATTCTGCAAACATTTAAAGTTTTGCACCAAAATAAGCTCTATATTATTTTGCCATGAATAAATGTTGAGCTGTTGAAATCCCAGGCATACGCTCTATTCTAAGAACATTCCGTGCACTGATCAGGACAAGGTGCATGCCGTCACTGTGGGATGAAGTGTTCTGTAGATATCTGTAGGTCCATTGTATCTATATCCTCAATCAACTCGGTTGTTGCCTGGCTAATTTTCTGGCTGCTTGATCTGTCCATCGATGAAAGAGGGCTGTTAAAGTCCCCTATTCTTGAATGAATGTATGTCTCCATGTAGGTCTATTCACATGTTTAAATAGTCAGGAGCCCTGTCCTCGGTGCATATACATTTAGTATAGTCACTTCTTCCTGTTGGAATGATCCCTTCATCAAATCATTACCTGGTGCCCTTCTTCATCTCTTTTAACAGTTTTTATGTTAAACCCGATTATGTCTGATATTAGGATAGTAACACCAGCACATTTTTGGTTTCTGTTCCCATGGACAATCTTTGTCGATCCTTCCACTTTTAGTCTGTGTGTATCTTTGCTGTTCAGATGTGTTTTGTTCGAGCAGCAAATAAAAGGGTCCTTTTGTTAAACTAGAGAATGGGAGCCATGTCCATTTAAGGTGACTATTGAGAAGGATTGACTTGGCCCTGCCATTTTCCCTTAAATCCTCCTATGGTTTACTGTGGATTTCCTTTGTTCTTCCACTGGTGGGTTTTCTGCCTCCTCTTGCTTTCATAATGATGCCCAGCTTTCTAGTTTCTGTCTAAGTACAACTTTAAGCATCTTCTTTTGTAAGGCTGGATGAGCGTCGACAAATTCTTTCGATGTCTGGTTGCTAAGCAAGGTCTTTTTTTCACCTTCATTCATAAATGCAAGCTTTGCAGGGCACATATTCTGGGTTGACAGTTTTTGCCTTTTAAGACTTGGACTATGTCTCACCACTCCCAACTAGCCTGCAGGGTTTCTCATGAGAAGTCAGCTGTGAGGCTCATTGGCAAGCCTCTGAAAGTCATCTGATGTTTCTCTCCAGCACAGTTTAGAAACTTTTCTTCATGTTTCACTGTGGATAGTCTGACTACATTGTGTCATGGTGAAGATCTTTTCTGATCCTATCTCTTAGGAGTTCCATGTGCTTCCTCTACTTAAACATGTACTTCTTCCTCCACATTGGGGAAGTATTGTGTAATTATTTCCCTAAATAAGTTTCTATTCCCTTCTGCCTCTCCACTCCTTCCGGAAATCTTAAGACCCAATATGTTGGGTGCATTGATAATATCCCATAGATCTCCAACACTGTTTGTAACTGCCTATTTTCTTCATCTTTGTTTTTCTGACTATAAGATTTCCAAAACTGGTCTTCTAGGTCGAATATTTTTTCGTTTGCATCAGCAAGTCTGCAGTGTAGGTCTTCCACTGCGTTTTTCATTTCATCCATTGGATTCTCTATTTCTAAAATTTCGTTTTGATTTCACTTTAAATTTTCAAATTCCTGCTAAGTATTTTCAATCATGTCATTCATGTATCATTGTCTTTAGTGTTGGATTTTCTTTTTTTTTTTTTTTTTTGAGTAATCCTCTGATTAACTTCCTAACTTCCTTTTCTGTCACTTCTTTGATCTCTTCATCTTGGTAATCTCATACTGAAATGTCATTGTGTTCCTCTTGGGGCTGTCATGATGACTTCCTTATTCTTGTCTCTTGAATTTTGGCTCTCATTTTTCTTGGCATTTGTGGAATGGATATTTCCTTTGTTCTACTGTTCAGTTAGATCTTCATGGCTATGCTTCTCTGGCTCTGTGGAATGTCAGGCCTTTGGGTGAAGACCAGGAGGTGTGTGGTGGGTGTGGCCAGGGGCTCTTGTCAACATTCTAGGATGGGGTGAGTTCCAGGGTAACACCATAGTTGGGTGTGTGAGAACTCAATAGCCAGCCACGCCCTACACCTTTTCCTGTAGACACTGAGGCCCCAAGGTCTCAGCAAATAGGACTCCCACAGTCACTGGGTCCAGAGAGCATTGCTGGCTCAAGAACATTCACCCCTGCCCAGTCACTGCCCAGCCGAGCTCTGGGTCAGGGGTGTGGTAGGGGGCATGGGGTGGGCCGGGATGTTCCCTCTGCTAGAAGATCTGGCTCACACCAGCACACTAGAGTCACTGTTTGAAGCCTGCCTGCCCCCGCTGCCAGCACTGCGTTCAGGTGCCCCGTCTCAGTGAGCTGTATTGTGTGCACCTGCTAGCTTCCATAGTCTTGCCCTCCTTTAGAATGGCACCCGTCCTTTCTCAGCTAGATCACGGGTTGCGATTTGGCTAGATTCATTTGAATTGGCTCTGTTTCTCCACTGCCTTGGCACCACAGGTGACCACTAGCAACCACTAGCCCCCAGTCCAGGCTCCACTCTGGACCTATGCCATTCTCCCTTTCCAGCTCTATACCCACGGATTTCTGCAGCCCTTCTTCTCTCCCCCGTCTCAAAAATGCTTCCATCTTTGGCCCTCTACACTTCCAGCTCTCCAAGCTCTCAGGCTGTGGATCAGCACTCAGCACCCAGGCCTACCCATGGGGCTTCCTGGAACGTTTGCTCTCCAATTCTCTACCAAGAGTGCACTTCCTCCTACACAATTCTCTTCACCGTTTCTCCCAAGCTCAGTGCATCTCCTTCATCCTCCATTTTTACATCTGAAAAACTATCCTTTGTAGGTGACACAAAATGATGAGGGCGTCTTCAATAAAGTGGAATGATGATTTTGGAAATATTGTGCAGTAACTTAACATGTTTGCATCAAAACAGATATAGAGTCATGTTCCATAGTTCCATGAACTGGTGGCATCCCAGAGGTTTCTAATTGATTGTGTCATTTCTTTATTTCTGATTATCACAAGGGCAGGTGGACAGTCCTCATTCAAATGGCTGTTTGTCATTATAATGGGACTCAATTATTGCGCTGTGTTCACTAATTTACTTGCTCTGTTTTCACATTTACTCTATGGTAGAAAATCCTAACCTTATTATTTGTGTTTGTCTTTTCATACAGCAACCAAGTGGGCCTATGCCTCTCAACAGAGCCCAAGAAACAAGGGTCTTGCATCCTGACCTCACAAGTCAGATAGCCATCCAGAAATCTGCCCTGAAACCCAGTAGCTCCTCATCTCTCCTAAAAGCACCTGAACTGAGTCGCTTCAAAAGATCCAGCGAAAAGGAAGGTGAGGAGGTGGATACCGCTGACCCCAGCCCACCTGCAGTGAAGCAACTTGGCCAGCACCGCACCTTCAATGTGAAGCAGACAGACCACAGGCCTAATTTGTCTGCTTTCAAAATCCCCAAGAAGGCCTCCAGAACACAGGACTTAGACGGAAGCTCCAGATGTCAGACACAAGCCAGATTTTCACATGAGGAGCCACAGCCCAGTAAACAGTCTGAGGCTCTGAGAATGGGTCCCCAATCCAAACCCAGCAATGGGCCTCCAGGCAAGAGATCCCTCAAGATGCCCCATCATTCCTCCTGGAATCCAGCCAAGAGACCAAGACTGAGCCCCTTACAAAACCTACAGAGGACCACTCAGTCACCTAAGCATGGGACTCTCCAGAGTCTGCAGGAGCTGCCAACTACAAGAGGCCAAGGAAGAAAAGCGTCACTTCCTGTGTCACAGAGTTCACCAGCTCCAGAGCTCAACACTGACCTGCAGCCACCAAAAAACAGAGTTCCCGAGAAAACTGTGCAGGGCTCCACTACCTCCCATCACCCAGCTCCTAGCTGTGTGCCAGGCGCGTCCCTCAGAATGGTATTCAGTGCATTAGGCAATAACTGGTGGAGCTGCAGGTTCATGACTACCCCCTCGCCTCAGCCCCATGGGAAGCCAACTCCAACTCCTCTGGACCCTCCTGTCCCCAAGAAGACAGAGAAACCCTGTGTGAAATCTCCACTGAGACTCCTCTATGAGTCCCTTCAGATCTCCTCCTCCTCTGAGGACAGTGACTGGGAGTGAGACGTCCACTGGAAGGGCAATGCACACCTGTCTCCTCAGGTTGTACTGGGGAAGGGAAACATTCAGGAAGCAGGCTGTGCCAGTGTACTCAGAATGTCCTCGGATGTCCAGCAAGAGCACCCTGGCAGCCAGAGGGAATGCTGGGAGCAGACACATAGTACCTCTTTGAATTACTTCAATCCTACTGCATTTAACTGGATAATAATGGCCTTCACGTGAAGGATTTTATAGAATTGATTGACCTGGTGGACTAGGTGTGACATTGTAATATAAATACTAAACAGTTCATCAGTACTTGTTGTTCAGGTAACTGTATTTTGAGACCCTCTGGCTGTTCTTTGGGGTCTGCATCTTTGAGGTAATGTCAGCCCTGAGAGCAGGGCCTCTGTCTCTGGTCGGTGTCAGAGGAAATCCTTCAGCTGAACGTCCTCGTGACCTTGTATTTCTCAGTTATTGTATTGCCACATGGACATGTATTGACCAAAGTAATTTTGCCATCAATAAAGTGATGTCAAATAGGAAATACCGTGTCCAGTCTTCACTTAGCAGGGTAAACACTTTATAACTATTTTTATTTACCATGGTTTATTACTGGCACTTGAAGACCTTGACCACATCTATCTATCACTTTTGTAAAATACAGAACCTTAGACTTGGGCATTTGCTCTAGGATTGAGTTGAAGAGTTAAGATGCTCACGTCACATATTCGCTTTGATACCAATGTTTCCCCACTGACTGCAGCCTTCCGCTAATGCTGACCCCGGGAGACTTCCAGGATCCTTCAAATAATCACCCTTCCAGCACCTGTGGATGAGATCTGGTTGGGATCAAGCTCCTGGAAATTGAGGTCATTGGTGAAGTGAGCCAGGGGATGGCAGGTCTCTATCTGGATCTCCCTTCCTTGAGCCTCTCAAAGACATAAACTGTAACATAGAAAATGAAATACAGGATCTCAAGCAAAGACCAGCTCCACTGCAATCACAGGTGTGTCTTAATATGTACCCATGTGGGGGAATATTTCATGAACGTGAATGTAGGGTAAGTCCTCCCTGTAGAATGAAACTGATTTTGCCCTGCTCTAGAATCACCCATGTGTTAAAAATCTGCTTAGCACAATCATGTTTACCCTCATGAAACTCTTTTTCTAAGATTTATGTATTAACTTGAAAGTCAGAGTTACACAGAGAGAGAGAGAAAGAGGGAGAGGTCTTCCATCCACTGGATCACTCCCAAATTGGCCTCAACAGGGGAGCTGTGCCTATCCAAAGCCAGGAGCCAGAGCTTCTTCCAGGTCTCCCATGCGGGTGCAGGGGCCCAAGGACATAAGCCATCTTCTACTGCTTTCCCATGCCATAGAAGAGAGCTGCATTGTTAGTGGAGCCCCCAGGATTCAAACCGGAGCCCATATGGAATGCCAGCACTGCAGGCTGCAGCGTTACCCAGTGTGTCGCAGTGCTGACACCCCCATTAGACACTACACACACACGTGGACAAACACACACACACAGAGATAGATAGATGGATAGATAGATAGATAGATAATGTATATTATATTTCATCAAGGCTGCTTCCTGTATGGGAAGAGCTTATGGAAATGAGAGATCAGGGCAGAGGTCTCTAAGATTGCAGAAGAGTTAGACTACAAACCTCTTTGCTGTCTGGCTTCATGATACAGGAATTGAAGCTATGGCCTGCCAAGCTGCAGCCATTGTGGCCGTCTGTTCAAGTCTTGGTGTCTCTAGTTATTCGTGGGGTAAGAGAGCATCGGGGTCTGGAAGATCCCAAAGTAGGGCTAGGGTGCAGCAGGCTGACCTTGTCCATGAGAACTGAGAACCCACCTCCTAGTGAGAACACAGACATGACAAATGGAAAACTGGGAGACTCTCTCTCTCTCTCTCTCTCTATTCCTTTCAAATAAATAAATAAAGACTTCAAAACTGATTCTGTTTTTCTCTCAGTCTCTTAAGAATCAACTAATAAGGTGACATTTTCTGGAGTTCACACGTGAGTGTAGCCTGAGATCTGGGTTCCTTTACCTCTGCCCAGTAGCTCTGCTTGTTTATTTGGGAGGCAGGGCATCCAAAGTCAGTCTGGCCTGCAGGAGGTGACACAGGCCTGCAGGAGATGTCTGCAGACTTTCTCAAGGGCTCAAATGGTTTAGGTGGTGGAGGTGAGTGGGAGTCTCCCTGCATTCCATGGCAGCCTCAGTCTTCCCATGGCAACAAAGGGGCCCCATATCTTTTGAGGTTCCGATGGGCTAATGCTGTCCTAGAACCTCAAATGCATCTGGTTTTAATGCCATGTTTCTATGCCAACAGTGTCCTTTTCTGGAGGACAAGATCAGTCTCTGGATGAGATTTGTCAGCTAATGATCACCTCTGTCCTCTCACCCATCCTTTATAGTCCACACTGCCCACCCCACCCTTCACCCAGTACAAGTTCCACCAATCAACTGCTAGCCCTTTAAGGGGATTAGGGAGGGGACTTAGGGTGTGGTCTCATTCCCTAAGCCTCAGGGACTTAACTGCTTTATTACAACACCTGGA
The DNA here is from genome assembly GCF_964237555.1 of Oryctolagus cuniculus. Taxonomy (NCBI): domain Eukaryota; kingdom Metazoa; phylum Chordata; class Mammalia; order Lagomorpha; family Leporidae; genus Oryctolagus; species Oryctolagus cuniculus. Next base: position 112,863,091 of record NC_091439.1, read on the forward strand.
GAATATGCAGTTGTTAGGATGAGGCTGAATCTACCTATTGTGGAACTTGGTTGCCATGATGTGCTCATATGTGCCATGCATTTCTCAAAGGAAAACAAAGAAGAATGCTGGAAAGACTGATGGCTGAAAATAGTTGTTTTTTTTTGTAAATACTTATAGAGGCATGCTTTATGTTTTTTAGTTTTAAAATTATTGATTTATTCCCTAAAGTAACCTTTTATGTAATGAATACAAATTTCATCAGTACAACGTTAGGATCACTCTCCCCTTTATTTATTCTATCGGTTAGTGTTAGCAGATACTAGACTTGTTTATGTGCTCCCTTTGACTCTTAGTCCTTTCATTATGATCAATTGTGAACTGAAATTGATCACTTGGAATAGTGAGATGGCATTGGCACATGCCACCTTGATGGGATTGAATTGGAATCCCCTGGTATGTTTCCAACTCTACCAATTGGGGCAAGTCAGCCCGAGCATGCCCCAAATTATACATCTCTTCGCTCTCTTATTCCCACTTTTATGTTTAACAGGGATCACATTTCAGTTAATTTTCAACACTTTAAGAATAACTGTGTGATAATTACAGAATTAAACCAGTCATATTAAGTAGAACAGACAAAAAAAAATACTATGAGGGATAATGTATTAAGTTGTCCATTAGCAGTCAGGGCTATGCTGATCAAGTCACCATTTCTCATAATGTCCATTTCACTTCAGGAGGTTTCCTTTTTGGTGTTCAGTCAGTTGTCACCGATCAGGGAGAACATATGTTCAAGGTCACTAGCAATCAGGGAAATGCAAATCAAAAGCACAATGAGGTTTCACCTCACCCCGGTTAGAATGGCTCACATACAGAAATCTACCAACAACAGATGCTGGCGAGGATGTGGGGAAAAAGGGACACTAACCCACTGTTGGTGGGAATGCAAACTGGTCAAGCCACTATGGAAATCAGTCTGGAGATTCCTCAGAAACCTGAATATAACCCTACCGTTCGACCCAGCCATCCCACTCCTTGGAATTTACCCAAAGGAGTTTAAATTGATAAAGAAAAAAGCGGTCTGCACCCTAATGTTTATTGCAGCACAATTCACAATAGCCAAGACCTGGAACCAACCTAAATGCCCATCAATGGTAGACTGGATAAAGAAATTATGGGATATGTATTCTTTAGAATACTATACCACAGTAAGAAACAACGAAATCCAGTCATTTGCAACAAAATGGAGGAATCTGGAACACATCATGCTGAGTGAAGTAAGCCAGTCCCAAAGGGACAAGTACAACGTTAGGAGTAGAGTGATTCTTCCCACTATATCCGCCGTAGCGCCCACACTTCCTCCCCTTCTCCTCCTACATCTCCCCTCTCCTGTCTGATATCACATTAAGACCTACTTTGGGGCCAGCACCACAGCTCACTTGTTCATCCTTTGCCTGCGGTGCTGGCACCCCATAGGGGCCCAGGTTCTAGTCCCAGTTGCTCCTCTTGCAGTCCAACTCTCTGCTGTGGCTCAGGAGGGCAGTGGAGGATGGCCCAAGTGTTTGGGCCCCTGCACCCACAATGGGAGACCAGGAAGAAGCACCTGGATCCTGGCTTTGGATCAGCACTGCACCAACCGTAGCAGCCATTTGGGGAGTGAACCAACGGAAGGAAGACCTTTCTCTCTGTCTCTCACTGTCTAACTGTCAAATGAAAAAAAAAAAAAAAAAGACCTATTTTCAATTAACTTTGTACACAGAAGACTAACTCTGTACTAAGTAAGCATCTCAACAATTTGCATGTACACACACACACACACACAAACACACACACACAAACTGCCCGTTCACTCCCCAAGTGGCCACAATGGCTGGAGCTTGGCGGATCCAAAGCCTAGAGCCTGGATCTCCTTCTGAGCCTAAGCACAGTGCCCGTTCCTGAGATTTCTAATACAGAAATCCAAAGACTTCTCGGGCTCCTTAACTCATAGCACGGTCTGCTGCAGTAGACAGTCTTTGGTGCACCCTTCCACTTGGAAGCAGAACCTGAGGGCCACCTTTGGAGTGAGATCACCCGCTGCCAGGGACAGTTCCAGAACGGCAGCACCTCCTTTCCTCGTGGATGAAGGAGGCAACTGAACAGAGCGGGAAATGGCACAGTGCAGAGTGAAGTTTAAATGCAAAGGTTTGGTTCTTATTACGAAGTCAAAATATTCTGAAGGCAACTAATTAATCAGGAAACAACAGAGAGGGCATTGTTCCCAGAGGTAAGCCCATCAAGTCTGACTGGATTAGTAAACATCTGATTGGATGATGGGTGTGACCCTGCCTCCTAGGGGCCAGATAAAAGCCAGCCTGGAATCCCTCCTCCCTCACTGCCTTGCTTCTGTTGTCCTGGGAGCCTCCTTCTCTCCAGTGTTCTTTCTGCAGCATCCACCCACCTGAGTCCCTGCAGACAGACAGGAGAAGCACAGCTGGCGTGCAGGTGGGTTTCTTTTCAGAATTTGTTCTACGGGTATCACTCAAGAAAAATAAAATGCAGCATAAGTGACACCTGGGGATAAGGCATTAGTTGTTTGGGACAGATTCTTCCCTTCATTTTTTAGTACAGAGGAGGATAAAATGCATCATCCACGCCAGCGCCCCGGCTCCCTAGGCTAATCCTCCACCTGTGGCACCAGCACCCGGGGTTCTAATCCCGGTCAGGCACCGGATTCTGTCCTGGTTGCTCCTCTTCCAGTCCAGCTCTCTGCTGTGGCCCGGAAAGGCAGTGGAGGATGGCCCAAGTGTCTGGGCCCCTGCACCCGCATGGGAGACCAGGAGCATGCTCCTGGCTCCTGGCTTCAGATCAGCATGGTGTGCCGGCTGCAGCTCCCCAGCTGCAGCTGACATTGGGGGTGAACCAATCAAAAAAGGATGACCTTTCTGTCTCTCAATCTCACTGTCCACTCTGCCTGTCAAAAAAGAAAATTGAAATAAAATAATCATATCATTCCAAATAATATTTATTACCTGAATTCCAAATTCTAAGGCTAATACATTCCAGTAGCCTGCTTTGTTTACGGTAGTGAATGTTAGTTATGGTAATTGACTAGCTTTCTATTTTCTTAGGTGAAACACTTCGTATAATTCATATATACACATCGAAGAGCACAGGGATACCTCCCACCCTGGCATCCCTCCTGCCTACACCACCAAGCTCACTCCTCTTTTCCTTTATTTTCCTTTCTTTAACTTTTACCATCATCTATTTCCATGTTACTTTATTCAGATGGGATTCACCCTCCATAAGGAAAGAATTCAACAGACAGTGAGAAAAACAGTCACGGAATAGGGTGTGTCGTGGTCAATGAATATTGAAATATTAACGGTGTGGCCACACACACACATACCTCGACCCGGTCAAAGGAGGTTCTAAAGGGAATTCTCCTTGTGTATCATTTCAAAATTTATTTTTCTTGCACTCAGGACACAGAAATCAATGGCTGAGGAAAACTGACCTCCAAAGCTCCCACGTGGACGGGTGAATGGCAGAGCACTCTCCAGAACTTCTGACCCACGGAGTCCATCAATCTCAGAACATGAGAAAGCAACAGAGGGGACCAGCAGGCCTGAGGGTGCCCCCACCAGAGGAGGAGAATCCCAGGGTACGCAGAGGTTGGGATCTGGAGGGACTCAAGGATCCTTCTTCATGCACACAGACTGGATAGGGACATGGACGATTCTACCACTGTGACCTAAGTGATCATTTCCATCCTGTGTTATCCTGACCTGAGACATCCTCAGTAGGTCTCTCTGCCATTCGACGTCTTCGGGAGACCTGATGTCCCATTAAGTGATATAGCTAACCATGCACTTTCACTGAAACCTGGTTCATTATCTTCTCCTGTGGAATCTCCTGTCCTACAGTCTAACATCCCTCCATAATACAGGCTTTGGCACTACAATACTTCTGAAATGTTTCACAAGTTTTGAGATCCAAGTCTAGGTTTGTACTCCAAGTGAACATTAAAGTAAGAATTGAAAATAGGTTATTCAACTGACCTGTGATACAGTAAGCCTGTACATTCTGCTGATCCAACTAACAAATATCTTTACTACTCGCAGGTCAAGTGCAAAAACTGTGGGGCCTTTGGTCACATGACACACAGCAGGAGGTGCCCCATCAAGTGCTCGGATGGGACCCTGACTCTGCAGCCCATGGGCCCAAACAAGGAGAACCTGGTGCCTCAGAAACGGCAGCATCCCGTGAACCCAGGGCCATTGAGGAAGACAGAGCTACAGAAGGAAGAGAATCAAAGGTGAGTCATGTGAAAGTCATTGAAAGTCATTCTGGGCACTGAAACATAGAGAGGAGATGAATCCCCACCTCTAAACAGTGACTGAGAGCCTACAGAGAAACGGAAAGAGCCCCCACTTCATCCAGGTCTCCAGACCATGGAGCTCTGCCTATTTCTGACAAAGCACTAAGTTGTAGGAGCAGGGTACATCTTGGAATTTGATCATGACAGACAGAGAAGCAGTGAAACCTACTAGAAAGTAGGCAGTGGACAATTGGCAGGGCAATCTGCATTTAGGGGAAAGCCTTGACTGGAAGAGAAGTTCAGATCAGTGTAGCCCATGGTGCTGTTCAGTGTGATTGGAGATAGTGGTGGACAGGAAATGAATGCCAGTAAACCTTCTATGTTTTTCTGCAGGCAAGACAAGCTGCAAAGTAAGGCTGTCCTCCAGAAACTTCCCAGCAACCTCCAAGGGAGGCAGCAGCACAGCTGGAAGGACGTGACCGAGTCCTGGGAGGATCTGAGTGTGAGTTTCCTGGCTGCCCATGCTCTGCTTCTCTAGGATAGCCTTGGTTTTCTTGACTCTCATGGCCCCTTCTGTGTGAGGAATTAATTAAAACTTTGATGAAGTCTAGTTGACTATCATTTCCTTACTTTGGAGATGCCATTTGTAATTTCATTTTTTTCAAAGTTTTACTTTTTCCATGTTAACTCCATACTAATTCGGAGAGCATGAATTCAATATTTTTGTTTAAAAAAAGCATTCTACAATTAATTGCCTGCTTGGAGACCATATCTTGAGGGAGATTCCAATGGTACATTTGGAATCAGTATGCCCCAAAACATAGATTCATACATGTAGGTGATTGCATCTGTAAATGGATTAATTTTCCCTTCTTGTCCATGAAAACTCATCAGATAGTAAAGAGCCTTCAAACCTGCATTACTGGCCGGCGCCACGGCTCACTAGGCTAATCCTCCACCTGCGGCGCCAGTATTCCGGGTTCTAGTCCCGGTTGGGGTGCCGGTTCTCTCCCGGTTGCTCCTCTTGCAGTCCAGCTCTCTGCTGTGGCCCGGGAAGGCAGCGGAGGATGGCCCAAGTGCTTGGGCAATGCACCTGCAGGGGAGACCAGGAGGAAGCACCTGCTTCCTGGCCTCGCATCGGCACAGTGCGCTAGCTGTAGTGACCACTTGGGGGGTGAACCAACAGAAGGGAGACCTTTCTCTCTCTCTCTCTCTCTCTCTCTCTCTCTCTCTCTCTCTGCCACTGCCTAACTCTGCCTGTCAAAAGAAACAAGAAAAGAAAGAAAAAAATCTGCATTACTTTGATGTACTAATAAAGCTTTGCTCAACTTCACAGGAAACATTATTTTGAAAACTTATATTATTTTGTGTGACACAAAATTATGAGGATGTGTTTGATTACATAGAAGTGTGATTTTCAAAAATATTCTGCAAACATTTAAAGTTTTGCACCAAAATAAGCTATATATTATTGTGCCATGAATAAATGTTGAGCTGTTGAAATCCCAGGCATATGCTCTATTCTAAGAACATTCCGTGCACTGAACAGGACAAGGTGCATGCCGTCACTGTGGGATGAAGTGTTCTGCAGATATCTGGCTGGTTGATCTGTCCATCGATGAAAGAGGGCTGTCAAAGTCCCCTATTCTTGAATGAATGTATGTCTCCATGTAGGTCTATTCACATGTTTAAATAGTCAGGAGCCCTGTCCTCGGGTGCATATACATTTAGTATAGTCACTTCTTCCTGTTGGAATGATCCCTTCATCAAATCATTACCTGGTGCCCTTCTTCATCTCTTTTAACAGTTTTTATGTTAAACCCGATTATGTCTGATATTAGGATAGTAACACCAGCACATTTTTGGTTTCTGTTCCCATGGACAATCTTTGTCGATCCTTCCACTTTTAGTCTGTGTGTATCTTTGCTGTTCAGATGTGTTTTGTTCGAGCAGCAAATAAAGGGGTCCTTTTGTTAAACTGGAGAATGGGAGGTGAATATTGAGACGTATTGACTTAGCCCTGCCATTTTCCCTTAAATCCTCCTATGGTTTACTGTGGATTTCCTTTGTTCTTCCACTGGTGGGTTTTCTGCCTTCTCTTGCTTTCATAATGATGCCTAGCTTTCTAGTTTCTGTCTATAGTACATCTTTAAGCATCTTCTTTTGTAAGGCTGGATGAGCATCGACAAATTCTTTCGATGTCTGGTTGCTATGAAAGGTCTTTTTGTCATCTTCATTCATAAATGCAAGCTTTGCAGGGCACATATTCTGGGTTGACAGTTTTTGCCTTTTAAGACTTGGACTACGTCTCACCACTCCCAACTAGCCTGCAGGGTTTCTGATGAGAAGTCAGCTGTGAGGCTCATTGGCAAGCCTCTGAAAGCAATCTGATTTTCTCTCCAGCACAGTTTAGAAACTTTTCTTCATGTTTCACTGTGGATAGTCTGACTACAATGTGTCATGGTGAAGATATTTTCTGGTCCTATCTCTTAGGAGTTCTATGTGAATCCTCTACTTAAACATCCACTTCTTTCTCCACATTGGGGAAGTATTCGGTAATTATTACCCTAAATAAGTTTCTATTCCCTTCTGCCTCTCCACTCCTTCAGGAAATCTTAAGACCCAATATGTTGGGTGGATAGATAGTATCCCATAGATCTCTAACATTGTTTCTAACAGCCTATTTTCTTCATCTTTGTTTATCTGACTGTAAGATTTCCAAAAACTGGTCTTCTAGGTCGAATATTTTTTCGTTTGCATCAGCAAGTCTGCAGTGAAGGTCTTCCACTGCGTTTTTCATTTGATCCATTGGATTCTCTATTTCTAAAATTTTGTTTTGATTTCACTTTAAATTTTCAAATTCCTGGTAAATATTTTCAATCATGTCATTCATGTATCATTGTCATTAGTGTGTGGATTTTCTTTTGATTTTTTTTTTTTTGAGTAATCCTCTGATTAACTTTCTAACTTCCCTTTCTGTCACTTCTTTGATCTCTTCATCTTGGTAATCTCATACTGAAATGTCATTGTGTTCCTCTTGGGGCTGTCATGATGACTTCCTTATCCTTGTCTCTTGAATTTTGGCTCTCATTTTTCTTGGCATTGGTGGAATGGATATTTCCTTTGTTCTACTGTTCAGTTAGATCTTCATGGCTATGCTTCTCTGGCTCTGTGGAATGTCAGGCCTTTCCGTAAAGACCAGGAGGTGTGTGGTGGGTGTGGCCAGGGGCTCTTGTCAATAGTCTAGGATGGGGTGAGTTTCCAGGGAAACACCATAGTTGGGTGTGTGAGAACTCAATAGCCAGCCACGCCCTACACCTTTTCCTGTAGACACTGAGGCCCCAAGGTCTCAGCACCTAGGACTCCCACAGTCACTGGGTCCAGAGAGCGTTGCTGGCTCAAGAACATTCACCCCTGCCCAGTCACTGCCCAGCCAAGCTCTGCGTCAGGGGTGTGGTAGGGGGAATGGGGTGGGCCGGGATGTTCCCTCTGCTAGAAGATCTGGCTCACACCAGCACACTAGAGTCACTGTTTGAAGCCTGCCTGCCCCCGCTGCCAGCACTGCGTTCAGGTGCCCCGTCTCAGTGAGCTGTATTGTGTGCACCTGCTAGCTTCCATAGTCTTGCCCTCCTTTAGAATGGCACCCGTCCTTTCTCAGCTAGATCTTGGGTTGCGATTTGGCTAGATTCATTCGAATTGGCTCTGTTTCTCCACTGCCCTGGCACCACAGGTGACCACTAGCAACCACTAGCCCCCAGTCTGGGCTCCAGTCTGGACCTACGCCATTCTCCCTTTCCAGCTCTATACCCACGGATCACTGCAGCCCTTCTTCTCTCCCCCATCTCAAAAATGCTTCCATCTTTGGCCCTCTACACTTCCAGCTCTCCAAGCTCTCAGGCTGTGGATCAGCACTCAGCACCCAGGGCTTCCCATGGGACTTCCTGGAAGGTTTGCTCTCCAATTCTCTGCCAAGGGTGCACTTCCTCCTACACAATTCTCTTCACCATTTCTCCCAAGCTCAGTGCATCTCCTTCATCCTCCATTTTTACATCTGAAAAACTATCCTTTGTAGGTGACACAAAATGATGAGGGCGTCTTCAATAAAGTGGAATGATGATTTTGTAAATATTGTGCAGTAACTTAACATGTTTGCATCAAAACAGATATAGAGTCATGTTCCATAGTTCCATGAACTGGTGGCATCCCAGAGGTTTCTAATTGATTGTGTCATTTTTTAATTTCTGATTATCACAAGGGCAGGTGGACAGTCCTCATTCAAATGGCTGTTTGTCATTATAATGGGACTCAATTATTGCGCTGTGTTCACTAATTTTACTTCCTCTGTTTTCACATTTACCCTGTGGTAAGAAAATCCTAACCTTATTGTTTGTGTTTGTCTTTTCGTACAGCAACCAACTGGGCCTATGCCTCTCAACACAGCCCAAGAAACAAGGGTCTTGCATCCTGACCTCACAAGTCAGATAGCCATCCAGAAATCTGCCCTGAAACCCAGTAGCTCCTCACCTCTCCTAAAAGCACCTGAGCTGAGTCACTTCTCAAGATCCAGCCAAAAGGAAGGTGAGGAGGTGGATACCCCTGACCCCAGCCCACCTGCAGTGAAGCAACTGGGCCAGCACCGCACCTTCAATGTGAAGCAGACAGACCACAGGCCTAATTTGTCTGCTTTCAAAATTCCCAAGAAGGCCTCCAGAACACAGGACTTAGACGGAAGCTCCAGATGTCAGACACAAGCCAGATTTTCACATGAGGAGCCACAGCCCAGTAAACAGTCTGAGGCTCTGAGAATGGGTCCCCAAACCAAACCCAGCAATGGGCCTCCAGGCAAGAGATCCCTCAAGATGCCCCATCATTCCTCCTGGAATCCAGCCAAGAGACCAAGACTGAGCCCCTTACAAAACCTGCAGAGGACCACTCAGTCACCTAAGCATGGGACTCTCCAGAGTCTGCAGGAGCTGCCAACTACAAGAGGCCAAGGAAGAAAAGCGTCACTTCCTGTGTCACAGAGTTCACCAGCTCCAGAGCTCAACACTGACCTGCAGCCACCAAAAATCAGAGTTCCCGAGAAAACTGTGCAGGGCTCCACTACCTCCCATCACCCAGCTCCTAGCTGTGTCACAGGCACGTCCCTCAAAATGGTATTCAGTGCATTAGGCAATAACTGGTGGAGCTGCAGGTTCATGACTACTCCCTCGCCTCAGCCCCATGGGAAGCCAACTCCAACTCCTCTGGACCCTCCTGTCCCCAAGAAGACAGAGAAACCCTGTGTGAAATCTCCACTGAGACTCCTCTATGAGTCCCTTCAGATCTCCTCCTCCTCTGAGGACAGTGACTGGGAGTGAGACGTCCACTTAAGGGCAATGCCCACCTGTCTCCTCAGTTACTTGTGGCTGGTGGTTGTACTGGGGAAGGGAAACATTCAGGAAGCAGGCTGTGCCAGTGTACTCAGAATGTCCTCAGATGTCCAGCAAGAGCACCCTGGCAGCCAGAGGGAATGCTGGGAGCAGACACATAGTACCTCTTTGGATTACTTCAATCCTACTGAATTTAACTGGATAATAATGGCCTTTCACGTGAAGGATTTTATAGAATTGATTGACTTGGTGGACTAGGTGTGACATTGTAATATAAATACTAAACAGTTCATCAGTACTTGTTGTTCAGGTAACTGTATTTTGAGACCCTCTGGCTGTTCTTTGGGGTCTACATCTTACAGGCAATGTCAGCCCTGAGAGCAGGGCCTCTGTCTGGTCGGGTGTCAGAGGAAATCCTTCAGCTGATCGTCCTCGTGACCTTGTATTTCTCAGTTATTGTATTGCCACATGGACATGTATTGACAAAAGCAATTTTGCCATCATTAGAGTGATGTCAAATAGGAAATGCCGTGTCCAGTCTTCACTTAGCAGGGTAAACACTTTATAACTCTTTTTATTTACCACGGTTTATTACTGGCACTTGAAGACCTTGACCACATCTATCTATCACTTTTGTAAAATACAGAACCTTAGGCTTGGGCATTTGCTCTAGGATTGAGTTGAAGAGTTAAGATGCTCACGTCACATATTCGCTTTGATACCAATGTTTCCCCACTGACTGCAGCCTTCCGCTAATGCTGACCCCGGGAGACTTCCAGGATCCCTCAAATAATCAGTCTCCCAGCACCTGTGGAGGAGATCTGGTTGGGACCCATCTCCTGGAAATTGAGGTCATTGGTGAAGTGAGCCAGGGGATGGCAGGTCTCTATCTGTATCTCCCTTCCTTGAGCCTCTCAAAGACATAAATTGTAACATAGAAAATGAAATACAGGATCTCAAGCAAAGACCAGCTCCACTGCAATCACAGGTGTGTCTTAAAATGTACCCATGTCGGGGAATATTTCATGAACGTGAATGTAGGGTAAGTCCTCCCTGTAGAATGAAACTGATTTTGCCCTACTCTAGAATCACCCATGTGTTAAAAATCTGCTTAGCACAATCATGTTTACCCTCATGAAACTCTTTTTCTAAGATTTATGTATTAACTTGAAAGTCAGAGTTACACAGAGAGAGAGAGAAAGAGGGAGAGGTCTTCCATCCACTGGATCACTCCCAAATTGGCCACAACAGGGGAGCTGTGCCTATCCAAAGCCAGGAGCCAGAGCTTCTTCCAGGTCTCCCATGCCGGTGCAGGGGCCCAAGGACGTAAGCCATCTTCTACTGCTTTCCCATGCCATAGAAGAGAGCTGCATTGTTAGTGGAGCCCCCAGGATTCAAACCGGAGTCCATATGGAATGCCAGCACTGCAGGCTGCAAGTTACCCAGTGTGCCGTGGTGCTGACACCCCCATTAGACACTACACACACACGTGGACAAACACACACACACATAGATAGATAGATAGATAGATAGATAGATAGATAGATAATGTATATTATATTTCATCAAGGCTACTTCCTGTATGGCAAGAGCTTATGGAAATGAGAGATCAGGGCAGAGGTCTCTAAGATTGCAGAAGAGTTAGACTACAAACCCCTTTGCTGTCTGGCTTCATGATACAGGAATTGAAGCTACGGCCTGCCATGCTGCAGCCATTGTGGCCGTCTGTTCTAGTCTTGGTGTCTCTAGTTATTCGTGGGGTAAGAGAGCATCGGGGTCTGGAAGATCCCAAGGCAGGCTTAGGGTGCAGCAGGCTGACCTTGTCCAGGAGAACTGAGAACCCACCTCCTAGTGAGAACACAGACATGATGAATGGAAGACTGCAAGACACATTCTCTCTCTCTGTATTCCTTTCAAATAAATAAATAAAGACTTCAAAACTAATTCTGTTTTTCTCTCAGTCTCTTAAGAATCAACTAATAAGGTGACATTTTCTGGAGTTCACACGTGAGTGTAGCCTGAGATCTGGGTTCCTTTACCTCTGCCCAGTAGCTCTGCTTGTTTATTTGGGAGGCAGGGCATCCACAGTCAGTCTGGCCTGCAGGAGGTGACACAGGCCTGCAGCAGATGTCTGCAGACTTTCTCAAGGGCTCAAATGGTTTAGGTGGTGGAGGTGAGTGGGAGTCTCCCTGCATTCCATGGCAGCCTCAGTCTTCCCATGGCAACAAAGGGGCCCCATATCTTTTGAGGTTCCGATGGTCTAATGCTGTCCTAGAACCTCAAAGGCATCTGGTTTTAATGCCATGTTTCTATGCCAACAGTGTCCTTTTCTGGAGGACAAGATCAGTCTCTGGATGAGATTTGTCAGCTAATGATCACCTCTGTCCTCTCACCCATCCTTTATAGTCCACACTGCCCACCCCACCCTTCACCCAGTACAAGTTCCACCAATCAACTGCTAGCCCTTTAAGGGGATTAAGGAGGGGACTTAGGGTGTGGTCTCATTCCCTAAGCCTCAGGGACTTAACTGCTTTATTACAACACCTGGAGAAATATGCAGTTGTTAGGAGAAGGCTGAATCTGCCTACTGTGGAACTTGGTTGCCATGATGTGCTCATATGTGCCATGCATTTCTCAAAGGAAAACAAAGAAGAATGCTGGAAAGACTGATGGCTGAAAATAGTTGTTTGTTTTTTTTTTTGTAAATCCTTATAGAGGCATGCTTTATGTTTTTTAGTTTTAAAACTATTGATTTATTCCCTAAAGAAACCTTTTATGTAATGAATACAAATTTCTTAAGTACAACGTTAGGAGTAGAGTGATTCTTCCCACTATATCCGCCGTACTGCCCACACTTCCTCCCCTTCTCCTCCTACATCTCCCCTCTCCTGTCTGATATCACATTAAGACCTACTTTGGGGACAGTGCCACAGCTCACTTGGTTCATCCTTTGCCTGCGGCTCTGGCACCCCATAGGGGCCCAGGTTCTTGTCCCAGTTGCTCCTCTTGCAGTCCAACTCTCTGCTGTGGCTCAGGAGGGCAGTGGAGGATGGCTCAAGTGTTTGGGCCCCTGCACCCACAATGGGAGACCAGGAAGAAGCACCTGGCTCCTGGCTTTGGATCAGCACTGCACCAACCGTAGCAGCCATTTGGGGAGTGAACCAACAGAAGGAAGACCTTCTCTCTGTCTCTCACTGTCTATCTGTCAAATGAAAAAAAAAAAGACCTATTTTCAATTAACTTTGTACACAGAAGACTAACTCTGTACTAAGTAACATCTCAGCAATTTACACACACACACACACACACACACAAACACACACACACTGCCCATTCACTCCCCAAGTGGCCACAATGGCTGGAGCTTGGCGGATCCAAAGCCTAGAGCCAGGATCTTCTTCTGTGCCTAAGCTCAGTGCCCGTTCCTGAGATTTCTAATACAGAAATCCAAAGACTTCTCGGGCTCCTTAACTCATAGCACGGTCTGCTGCAGTAGACAGTCTTTGGTGCACCCTTCCACTTGGAAGCAGAACCTGAGGGCCACCTTTGGAGTGAGATCACCCGCTGCCAGGGACTGTTCCAGAACGGCAGCACCTCCTTTCCTCATGGATGAAGGAGGCAACTGAACAGAGTGGGAAATGGCACAGTGCAGAGTGATGTTTAAATGCAAAGGTTTGGTTCTTATTACCAAGTAGAAATATTCTGAAGGCAACTAATTAATCGGGAAACAACGGAGAGGGCATTGTTCCCAGAGGTAAGCCCATCAAGTCTGACTGGATTAGTGAACATCTGATTGGATGATGGGTGTGACCCTGCCTCCTAGGGGCCGGATAAAAGCCAGCCTGGAATCCCTCCTCCCTCACTTCCTTACTTCTGTTGTCCCAGGAGCCTCCTTCTCTCCAGTGTTCTTTCTGCAGCATCTACCCACCTGAGTCCCTGCAGACAGACAGGAGAAGCACAGCTGGAGTGCAGGTGGGTTTCTTTTCAGACTTTGTTCTACGGGTATCACTCAAGAAAAATAAAATGCAGCATAAGTGACACCTGGGGTTAAGGCATTAGTTGTTTGGAACAGATTCTTCCCTTCATTTTTTAGTACAGAGGAGGATAAAATGCATCATCCACGCCAGCGCCCCGGCTCCCTAGGCTAATACTCCGCCTGGGACACCGGCACCCGGGGTTCTAGTCCCGGTCAGGCACCGGATTCTGTCCTGGTTACTCCTCTTCCAGTCCAGCTCTCTGCTGTGGCCCAGAAAGGCAGTGGAGGATGGCCCAAGTGTCTGGGCCCCTGCACCCGTTGGGAGACCAGGAGCACGCTCCTGGCTCCTGCCTTCAGATCAGCATGGTGTGCCGGCTGCAGCTCCCCAGCTGCAGCTGCCATTGGGGGTGAACCAAACAAAAAAGGATGACCTTTCTGTCTCTTATTCTCACTGTCCACTCTGCCTGTCAAAAAAGAAAATTGAAATAAAATAAATCATATCATTCCAAATAATATTGATTACCTGAAATTCCAAATTCTAAGGCTAATATACTCCAGTAGCCTACTTTGTTTACGGTAGTGAATGTTAGTTATGGTAATTGACTAGCTTTCTATTTTCTTAGGTGAAACACTTTGTATAATTCATATATACACATCCAAGAGCACAGGGATACCTCCCACCCTGGCATCCCTCCTGCCTACACCACCAAGCTCACTCCTCTTTTCCTTTATTTTCCTTTCTTTAACTTTTACCATCATCTATTTTCATGTTACTTAATTCAGATGGGATTCACCCTCCATAAGGAAAGAATTCAACAGACAGTGAGAAAAACAGTCACGGAATAGGGTGTGTCGTGGTCAATGAATGTTGAAATATTAACGGTGTTCAAAAATTTCTTAGAAAACTACACTTTCTGGCCACACACACACATACCTCGACCCGGTCAAAGGAGGTTCTAAAGGGAATTCTCCTTGTGTATCATTTCAAAATTTATTTTTCTTGCACTCAGGACACAGAAATCAATGGCTGAGGAAAACTGACCTCCAAAGCTCCCACGTGGACGGGTGAATGGCAGAGCACTCTCCAGAACTTCTGACCCACGGAGTCCATCAATCTCAGAACATGAGAAAGCAACAGAGGGGACCAGCAGGCCTGAGGGTGCCCCCACCAGAGGAGGAGAATCCCAGGGTACGCAGAGGTTGGGATCTGGAGGGACTCAAGGATCCTTCTTCATGCACACAGACTGGATAGGGACATGGACGATTCTACCACTGTGACCTAAGTGATCATTTCCATCCTGTGTTATCCTGACCTGAGACATCCTCAGTAGGTCTCTCTGCCATTCGACGTCTTCGGGAGACCTGATGTCCCATTAAGTGATATAGCTAACAATGCACGTTCACTGAAACCTGGTTCATTATCTTCTCCTGTGGAATCTCCTGTCCTACAGTCTAACATCCCTCCATAATACAGGCTTTGGCACTACAATACTTCTGAAATGTTTCACAAGTTTTGAGATCCAAGTCTAGGTTTGTACTCCAAGTGAACATTAAAGTAAGAATTGAAAATAGGTTATTCAACTGACCTGTGATACTGTAAACCTGTGCATTCTGCTGATCCAACTAACAAATATCTTTACTACTCCCAGGTCAAGTGCAAAAACTGTGGGGCCTTTGGTCACATGGCACACAGCAGGAGGTGCCCCATCAAGTGCTCGGATGGGACCCTGACTCTGCAGCCCATGGGCCCAAACAAGGAGAACCTGGTGCCTCAGAAACAGCAGCATCCCGTGAACCCAGGGCCATTGAGGAAGACAGAGCTACAGAAGGAAGAGAATCAAAGGTGAGTCACGTGAAAGTCATTGAAAGTCATTCTGGGCACTGAAACATAGAGAGCAGATGAATCCCCACCTCTAAACAGTGACTGAGAGCCTACAGAGTAACAGAAAGAGCCCCCACTTCATCCAGGTCTCCAGACCATGGAGCTCTGCCTATTTCTGACAAAGCACTAAGTTGTAGGAGCAGGGTACATCTTGGAATTTGATCATGACAGGCAGAGAAGCAGTGAAACCTACTAGAAAGTAGGCAGTGCACAATTGGCAGGGCAATCTGCATTTAGGGGAAAGCCTTGACTGGAAGAGAAGTTCAGATCAGTGTAGCCCATGGTGCTGTTCAGTGTGATTGGAGGTAGTGGTGGACAGGAAATGAACACCAGTAAACCTTCTATGTTTTTCTGCAGGCAAGACAAGCTGCAAAGCAAGGCTGTCCTCCAGAAACTTCCCAGGAACCTCCAAGGAAGGCAGCAGCACAGCTGGAAGGACGTGACCGAGTCCTGGGAGGATCTGAGTGTGAGTTTCCTGGCTGCCCACGCTCTGCTTCTCTAGGATAGCCTTGGTTTTCTTGACTCTCATGGCCCCTTCTGTGTGAGGAATTAATTAAAACTTTGATGAAGTCTAGTTGACTGTCATTTCCTTTCTTTGGAGATGCCATTTGTAATTTCATTTTTTTCAAATTTTTACTTTTTCCATGTTAACTCCATACTAATTCGGAGAGCATGAATTCAATGTTTTTGTTTAAAAAAGCATTCTACAATTAATTGCCTGCTTGGAGACCATATGATTGAGGGAGATTCCAATTGTACATTTGGAATCAGTCTGCACCAAAACATAGATTCATACATGTAGGTGATTGCTTCTGTAAATGGATTAATTTTCCCTTATTGTCCATGAAAACTCATCAGATAGTAAAGAGCCTTCAAACATGCATTACTGGCCGGCGCGGCAGCTCACTAGGCTAATCCTCCACCTGCTGCGCCGGTACTCCGGGCTAGTCCCGGTTGGGGTGCCTGTTCTGTCCCGGTTGCTCCTCTTGCAGTCCAGCTCTCTGCTGTGGCCCGGGATGGCAGTGGAGGATGGCCCAAGTGCTTGGGCAATGCACCCGCAGGGGAGACCAGAAGGAAGCACCTGCCTGCTGGCCTCGGATCAGCACACTGCGCTAGCTGTCGTGGCCAGTTGGGGGGTGAACCAACAGAAGGGAGACCTTTCTCTCTCATTCTCTCTCTCTCTCTCTCTCTCTCCCACTGTCTAACTCTGCCTGTCAAAAGAAACAAGAAAAGAAAGAAAAAAATCTGCATTACTTTGATGTACTAATAAAGCTTTGCTCAACTTCACAGGAAACATTATTTTGAAAACATATTATTTTGTGTGACACAAAATTATGAGGATGTGTTTGATTACATAGAAGTGTGATTTTCAAAAATATTCTGCAAACATTTAAAGTTTTGCACCAAAATAAGCTCTATATTATTGTGCCCTGAATAAATGTTGAGCTGTTGAAATCCCAGGCATATGCTCTATTCTAAGAACATTCCGCACACTGATCAGGACAAGGTGCATGCCGTCACTGTGGGATGAAGTGTTCTGTAGATATCTGTAGGTCCATTGTATCTATATCCTCAATCAACTCGGTTGTTGCCTGGCTAATTTTCTGGCTGCTTGATCTGTCCATCGATGAAAGAGGGCTGTTAAAGTCCCCTATTCTTGAATGAATGTATGTCTCCATGTAGGTCTATTCACATGTTTAAATAGTCAGGATCCCTGTCCTCGGGTGCATATGCATTTAGTATAGTCACTTCTTCCTGTTGGAATGATCCCTTCATCAAATCATTGCCTGGTGCCCTTCTTCATCTCTTTTAACAGTTTTTATGTTAAACCCGATTATGTCTGATATTAGGATAGTAACACCAGCACATTTTTGGTTTCTGTTCCCATGGACAATCTTTGTCGATTCTTCCACTTTTAGTCTGTGTGTATCTTTGCTGTTCAGATGTGTTTTGTTCCAGCTGCAAATAAAGGGGTCCTTTTGTTAAACTGGAGAATGGGAGCCATGTCCATTCAAGGTGACTATTGAGAAGGATTGACTTGGCCCTGCCATTTTCCCTTAAATCCTCCTATGGTTTACTGTGGATTTCCTTTGTTCTTCCACTGGTGGGTTTTCTGCCTCCTCTTGCTTTCATAATGATGCCCAGCTTTCTAGTTTCTGTCTATAGTACATATTTAAGCATCGTCTTTTGTAAGGCTGGATGAGCGTCGACAAATTCTTTCGATGTCTGATTGCTATGCAAGGTCTTTTTGTCACCTTCATTCATAAATGCAAGCTTTGCAGGGCACATATTCTGGGTTGACAGTTTTTGCCTTTTAAGACTTGGACTACGTCTCACCACTCCCATCTAGCCTGCAGGGTTTCTGATGAGAAGTCAGCTGTGAGGCTCATTGGCAAGCCTCTGAAAGCAATCTGATTTTCTCTCCAGCACAGTTTAGAAACTTTTCTCTATGTTTCACTGTGGATAGTCTGACTAAAATGTGTCATGCTGAAGATCTTTTCTGGTCCTATCTCTTAGGAGTTCCATGTGCTTCCTCTACTTAAACATGCACTTCTTTCTCCACATTGGGGAAGTATTCGGTAATTATTTCCCTAAATAAGTTTCTATTCCCTTCTGCCTCTCCACTCCTTCAGGAAATCTTAAGACCCAAATGTTGGGTGGATAGATAGTATCCCATAGATCTCCAACACTGTTTCTAACGGCCTACTTTCTTCATCTTTGTTTTTCTGACTGTAAGATTTCCAAAAACTGGTCTTCTAGGTCGAATATTTTTTCGTTTGCATCAGCAAGTCTGCTGTGTAGGCCTTCCACTGCATTTTTAATTTCATCCATTGGATTCTCTATTTCTAAAATTTCATTTTGATTTCACTTTAAATTTTCAAATTCCTGGTAAATATTTTCAATCATGTCATTCATGTATCATTGTCTTTAGTGTTGGATTTATTTTTTTTTTTTGAGTAATCCTCTGATTAACTTTCTAACTTCCCTTTCTGTCACTTCTTTGATCTCTTCATCTTGGTAATCTCATACTGAAATGTCATTGTGTTCCTCTTGGGGCTGTCATAATGACTTCCTTATTCTTGTCTCTTGAATTTTGGCTCTCATTTTTCTTGGCATTTGTGGAATGGATACTTCCTTTGTTCTACTGTTCAGTTAGATCTTCATGGCTATGCTTCTCTGGCTCTGTGGAATGTCAGGCCTTTCTCAGAACATGAGAAAGCAACGGAGGGGACCAGCAGGCCTGAGGGTGCCCCCACCAGAGGAGGAGAATCCCAGGGTACGCAGAGGTTGGGATCTGGAGGGACTCAAGGATCCTTCTTCATGCACACAGACTGGATAGGGACATGGACGATTCTGCCTCTGTGACTTACGTGATCATTTCCATCCTATCTTATCCTGACCTGAGACATCCTCAGTAGGTCTCTGTGCCATTCGACATCTTCGGGAGACCTGATGTCCCATTAAGTGATATAGCTAACCATGTACTTTCACTGAAACCTGGTTCATTATCTTCTTCTGTGGAATCTCCTGTCCTACAGTCTAACATCCCTCCATAATACAGGCTTTGGCACTACAAAGCTTCTGAAATGTTTCACAAGTTTTGAGATCCACATCTAGGTTTGTACTCCAAGTGAACATTAAAGTAAGAATTGAAAATAGGTTATTCAACTGACCTGTGATACAGTAAACCTGTGCATTCTGCTGATCCAACTAACAAATATCTTTACTACTCCTAGGTCAAGTGCAAAAACTGTGGGGCCTTTGGTCACATGACACACAGCAGGAGGTGCCCCATCAAGTGCTCAGATGGGACCCTGACTCTGCAGCCCATGGGCCCAAACAAGGAGAACCTGGTGCCTCAGAAACGGCAGCATCCCGTGAACCCAGGGCCATTGAGGAAGACAGAGCTACAGAAGGAAGAGAATCAAAGGTGAGTCATGTGAAAGTCATTGAAAGTCATTCTGGGCACTGAAACATAGAGAGGAGATGAATCCCCACCTCTAAACAGTGACGGAGAGCCTACAGAGTAACAGAAAGAGCCCCCACTTCATCCAGGTCTCCAGACCATGGAGCTCTGCCTATTTCTGACAAAGCACTAAGTTGTAGGAGCAGGGTACATCTTGGAATTTGATCATGACAGGCAGAGAAGCAGTGAAACCTACTAGAAAGTAGGCAGTGGACAATTGGCAGGGCAATCTGCATTTAGGGGAAAGCCTTGACTGGAAGAGAAGTTCAGATCAGTGTAGCCCATGGTGCTGTTCAGTGTGATTGGAGGTGGTGGTGGTAAGGAAATGAACACCAGTAAACCTTCTATGTTTTTCTGCAGGCAAGACAAGCTGCAAAGCAAGGCTGTCCTCCAGAAACTTCCCAGGAACCTCCAAGGAAGGCAGCAGCACAGCTGGAAGGACGTGACCGAGTCCTGGGAGGATCTGAGTGTGAGTTTCCTGGCTGCCCACGCTCTGCTTCTCTAGGATAGCCTTGGTTTTCTTGACTCTCATGGCCCCTTCTGTGTGAGGAATTAATTAAAACTTAAATGAAGTCTAGTTGACTGTCATTTCCTTACTTTGGAGATGCCATTTGTAATTTCATTTTTTTCAAAGTTTTACTTTTTCCATGTTAACTCCATACTAATTCGGAGAGCATGAATTCAATGTTTTTGTTTACAAAAAGCATTCTACAATTAATTGCCTGCTTGGAGACCATATGCTTGAGGGAGATTCCAATGGTACATTTGGAATCAGTGTGCCCCAAAACATAGATTCATACATGTAGGTGATTGCATCTGTAAATGGATTAATTTTCCCTTATTGTCCATGAAAACTCATCAGATAGTAAAGAGCCTTCAAACATGCATTACTGGCCGGCGCGGCAGCTCACTAGGCTAATCCTCCACCTGCTGCGCCGGTACTCCGGGCTAGTCCCGGTTGGGGTGCCTGTTCTGTCCCGGTTGCTCCTCTTCCAGTCCAGCTCTCTGCTGTGGCCCGGGAAGGCAGTGGAGGATGGCCCAAGTGCTTGGGCAATGCACCCGCAGGGGAGACCAGGAGGAAGCACCTGCCTGCTGGCCTTGGATCGGCACACTGCGCTAGCTGTCGTGGCCACTTGGGGGGTGAACCAACAGAAGGGAGACCTTTCTCTCTCTCTCTCTCTCTCTCTCTCTCTCTCTCTCTCTCTCTCCCACTGTCTAACTCTGTCAAAAAAAAAAAAAGAAAAGAAAAGAAAGAAAAAATCTGCATTACTTTGATGTACTAATAAAGCTTTGCTCAACTTCACAGGAAACATTATTTTGAAAACTTATTTTGTGTGACACAAAATTATGAGGATGTGTTTGATTACATAGAAGTGTGATTTTCAAAAATATTCTGCACACATTTAAAGTTTTGCACCAAAATAAGCTATATATTATTGTGCCATGAATAAATGTTGAGCTGTTGAAATCCCAGGCATATGCTCTATTCTAAGAACATTCCGCGCACTGATCAGGACAAGGTGCATGCCGTCACTGTGGGATGAAGTGTTCTGTAGATATCTGTAGGTCCATTGTATCTATATCCTCAATCAACTCGGTTGTTGCCTGGCTAATTTTCTGGCTGCTTGATCTGTCCATTGATGAAAGAGGGCTGTTAAAGTCCCCTATTCTTGAATGAATGTATGTCTCCATGTAGGTCTATTCACATGTTTAAATAGTCAGGAGCCCTGTCCTCGGGTGCATATATATTTCGTATAGTCACTTCTTCCTGTTGGAATGATCCCTTCATCAAATCATTACCTGGTGCCCTTCTTCATCTCTTTTAACAGTTTTTATGTTAAACCCGATTATGTCTGATATTAGGATAGTAACACCAGCACATTTTTGGTTTCTGTTCCCGTGGACAATCTTTGTCGATCCTTCCACTTTTAGTCTGTGTGTATCTTTGCTGTTCAGATGTGTTTTGTTCGAGCAGCAAATAAAGGGGTCCTTTTGTTAAACTGGAGAATGGGAGCCATGTCCATTCAAGGTGACTATTGAGAAGGATTGACTTGGCCCTGCCATTTTCCCTTAAATCCTCCTATGGTTTACTGTGGATTTCCTTTGTTCTTCCACTGGTGGGTTTTCTGCCTCCTCTTGCTTTCATAATGATGCCCAGCTTTCTAGTTTCTGTCTAAGTACATCTTTAAGCATCTTCTTTTGTAAGGCTGGATGAGCATCGACAAATTCTTTCAATGTCTGATTGCTATGCAAGGTCTTTTTGTCACCTTCATTCATAAATGCAAGCTTTGCAGGGCACATATTCTGGGTTGACAGTTTTTGCCTTTTAAGACTTGGACTACGTCTCACCACTCCCAACTAGCCTGCAGGGTTTCTCATGAGAAGTCAGCTGTGAGGCTCATTGGCAAGCCTCTGAAAGCAATCTGATGTTTCTCTCCAGCACCGTTTAGAAACTTTTCCTCATGTTTCACTGTGGAAAGTCTGACTACAATGTGTCATGGTGAAGATCTTTTCTGGTCCTATCTCTTAGGAGTTCCATGTGCTTCCTCTACTTAAACATGCACTTCTTCCTCCACATTGGGGAAGTATTGTGTAATTATTTCCCTAAATAAGTTTCTATTCCCTTCTGCCTCTCCACTCCTTCCGGAAATCTTAAGACCCAATATGTTGGGTGCATTGATAGTATCCCATAGATCTCCAACACTGTTTGTAACTGCCTACTTTCTTCATCTTTGCTTTTCTGACTGTAAGATTTCCAAAACTGGTCTTCTAGGTCGAATATTTTTTCGTTTGCTTCAGCAAGTCTGCTGTGTAGGCCTTCCACTGCATTTTTAATTTCATCCATTGGATTCTCTATTTCTAAAATTTTGTTTTGATTTCACTTTAAATTTTCAAATTCCTGGTAAATATTTTCAATCATGTCATTCATGTATCATTGTCTTTACTGTGTGGAATTTCTTTTGATTTTTTTTTTTTTTTTGAGTAATCCTCTGATTAACTTTCTAACTTCCCTTTCTGTCACTTCTTTGATCTCTTCATCTTGGTAATCTCATACTGAAATGTCATTGTGTTCCTCTTGGGGCTGTCATGATGACTTCCTTATTCTTATCTCTTGAATTTTGGCTCTCATTTTTCTTGGCATTTGTGGAATGGATATTTCGTTTGTTCTACTGTTCAGCTAGATCTTCATGGCTATGCTTCTCTGGCTCTGTGGAATGTCAGGCCTTTGGGTGAAGACCAGGAGGTGCGTGGTGGGTGTGGCCAGGGGCTCTTGTCAATAGTCTAGGATGGGGTGAGTTTCCAGGGAAACACCATAGTTGGGTGTGTGAGAACTCAATAGCCAGCCACGCCCTACACCTTTTCCTGTAGACACTGAGGCCCCAAGGTCTCAGCACCTAGGACTCCCACAGTCACTGGGTCAGAGAGCGTTGCTGGCTCAAGCACCATTCACACCTGCCCAGTCACTGCCCAGCCGAGCTCTGGGTCGGGGGTGTGGTAGGGGGCATGGGGTGCGCCGGGATGCTCCCTCTGCTAGAAGATCTGGCTCACACCAGCACACTAGAGTCACTCTTTGAAGCCTGCCTGCCCCCGCTGCCAGCACTGCGTTCAGGTGCCCCGTCTCAGTGAGCTGTTTTGTGTGCACCTGCTAGCTTCCATAGTCTTGCCCTCCTTTAGAAGGGCACCCGTCCTTTCTCAGCTAGATCTTGGATGGGATTTGGCTAGATTCATTTGAATTGGCTCTGGTTCTCCACTGCCCTGGCACCACAGGTGACCACTAGCAACCACTAGCCCCCAGTCTGGGCTCCAGTCTGGACCTACGCCATTCTCCCTTTCCAGCTCTATCCCCACGGATCGCTGCAGCCCTTCTTCTCTCCCCCATCTCAAAAATGCTTCCATCTTTGGCCCTCTACACTTCCAGCTCTCCAAGCTCTCGGGCTGTGGATCAGCACTCAGCACCCAGGGCTACCCATGGGGCTTCCTGGAAGGCTTGCTCTCCAATTCTCTGCCAAGGGTGCACTTCCTCCTACACAATTCTCTTCACCATTTCTCCAAAGCTCAGTGCATCTCCTTCATCCTCCATTTTTACATCTGAAAAACTATCCTTTGTAGCTGACACAAAATGATGAGGGCGTCTTCAATAAAGTGGAATGATGAGTTTGGAAATATTGTGCAGTAACTTAACATGTTTGCATCAAAACAGATATAGAGTCATGTTCCATAGTTCCATGAACTGGTGGCATCCCAGAGGTTTCTCATTGATTGTGTCATTTCTTTATTTCTGATTATCACAAGGGCAGGTGGACAGTCCTCATTCAAATGGCTGTTTGTCATTATAATGGGACTCAATTATTGCGCTGTGTTCACTAATTTTACTTCCTCTGTTTTCACATTTACCCTGTGGTAAGAAAATCCTAACCTTATTGTTTGTGTTTGTCTTTTCGTACAGCAGCCAAGTGGGCCTATGCCTCTCAACAGAGCCCAAGAAACAAGGGTCTTGCATCCTGACCTCACAAGTCAGATAGCCATCCAGAAATCTGCCCTGAAACCCAGTAGCTCCTCACCTCTCCTAAAAGCACCTGAACTGAGTCACTTCTCAAGATCCAGCCAAAAGGAAGGTGAGGAGGTGAATACCCCTGAGCCCAGCCCACCTGCAGTGAAGCAACTTGGCCAGCACCGCACCTTCAATGTGAAGCAGACAGACCACAGGCCTAATTTGTCTGCTTTCAAAATCCCCAAGAAGGCCTCCAGAACACAGGACTTAGACGGAAGCTCCAGGTGTCAGACACAAGCCAGATTTTCACATGAGGAGCCACAGCCCAGTAAACAGTCTGAGGCTCTGAGAATGGGTCCCCAATCCAAACCCAGCAATGGGCCTCCAGGCAAGAGATCCCTCAAGATGCCCCATCATTCCTCCTGGAATCCAGCCAAGAGACCAAGACTGAGCCCCTTACAAAACCTACAGAGGACCACTCAGTCACCTAAGCATGAGACTCCCCGAAGTCTGCAGGAGCTGCCAACTACAAGAGGCCAAGGAAGAAAAGTGTCACTTCCTGTGTCACAGAGTTCACCAGCTCCAGAGCTCGACACTGACCTGCAGCCACCAAAAAACAGAGTTCCCGAGAAAACTGTGCAGGGCTCCACTACCTCCCATCACCCAGCTCCTAGCTGTGTGCCAGGCGCGTCCCTCAGAATGGTATTCAGTGCATTAGGCAATAACTGGTGGAGCTGCAGGTTCATGACTACCCCCTCGCCTCAGCCCCATGGGAAGCCAACTCCAACTCCTCTGGACCCTCCTGTCCCCAAGAAGACAGAGAAACCCTGTGTGAAATCTCCACTGAGACTCCTCTATGAGTCCCTTCAGATCTCCTCCTCCTCTGAGGACAGTGACTGGGAGTGAGACGTCCACTGGAAGGGCAATGCCCACCTGTCTCCTCAGGTGACTTGTGGCTGGTGGTTGTACTGGGGAAGGGAAACATTCAGGCTGTGCCAGTGTACTCAGAATGTCCTCGGATGTCCAGCAAGAGCACCCTGGCAGCCAGAGGGAATGCTGGGAGCAGACACATAGTACCTCTTTGGATTACTTCAATCCTACTGAATTTAACTGGATAATAATGGCCTTCACGTGAAGGATTTTATAGAATTGATTGACCTGGTGGACTAGGTGTGACATTGTAATATAAATACTAAACAGTTCATCAGTACTTGTTGTTCAGGTAACTGTATTTTGAGGCCCTCTGGCTGTTCTTTGGGGTCTGCATCTTTGAGGTAATGTCAGCCCTGAGAGCAGGGCCTCTGTCTCTGGTCGGGTGTCAGAGGAAATCCTTCAGCTGAACGTCCTCGTGACCTTGTATTTCTCAGTTATTGTATTGCCACATGGACATGTATTGACAAAAGTAATTTTGCCATCAATAAAGTGATGTCAAATAGGAAATGCCGTGTCCAGTCTTCACTTAGCAGGGTAAACACTTTACAACTCTTTTTATTTACCATGGTTTATTACTGGCACTTGAAGACCTTGACCACATCTATCTATCACTTTTGTAAAATACAGAACCTTAGGCTTGGGCATTTGCTCTAGGATTGAGTTGAAGAGTTAAGATGCTCACGTCACATATTCACTTTGATACCAATGTTTCCCCACTGACTGCAGCCTTCCGCTAATGCTGACCCCGGGAGACTTCCAGGATCCCTCAAATAATCACCCTCCCAGCACCTATAGAGGAAATCTGGTTGGGATCTAGCTCCTGGAAATTGAGGTCTATGGTGAAGTGAGCCAGGGGATGGCAGGTCTCTATCTGTATCTCCCTTCTCTAAGCCTCTCAAAGACATAAATTGTAACATAGAAAATGAAATACAGGATCTCAAGCAAAGACCAGCTCCACTGCAATCACAGGTGTGTCTTAAAATGTACCTATGTCGGGGAATATTTCATGAACGTGAATGTAGGGTAAGTCCTCCCTGTAGAATGAAACTGATTTTGCCCTACTCTAGAATCACCCATGTGTTAAAAATCTGCTTAGCACAATCATGTTTACCCTCATGAAACTCTTTTTCTAAGATTTATGTATTAACTTGAAAGTCAGAGTTACACAGAGAGAGAGAGAAAGAGGGAGAGGTCTTCCATCCACTGGATCACTCCCAAATTGGCCACAACAGGGGAGCTGTGCCTATCCAAAGCCAGGAGCCAGAGCTTCTTCCAGGTCTCCCATGCCGGTGCAGGGGCCCAAGGACATAAGCCATCTTCTACTGCTTTCCCATGCCATAGAAGAGAGCTGCATTGTTAGTGGAGCCCCCAGGATTCAAACCGGAGCCCATATGGAATGCCAGCACTGCAGGCTGCAAGTTACCCAGTGTGTCGCAGTGCTGACACCCCCATTAGACACTACACACACACGTGGACAAACACACACACACATAGATAGATAGATAGATAGATAGATAGATAATGTATATTATATTTCATCAAGGCTGCTTCCTGTATGGGAAGAGCTTATGGAAATGAGAGATCAGGGCAGAGGTCTCTAAGATTGCAGAAGAGTTAGACTACAAACCCCTTTGCTGTCTGGCTTCATGATACAGGAATTGAAGCTACGGCCTGTCATGCTGCAGCCATTGTGGCCGTCTGTTCTAGTCTTGGTGTCTCTAGTTATTCGTGGGGTAAGAGAGCATCGGGGTCTGGAAGATCCCAAGGTAGGGCTAGGGTGCAGCAGGCTGACCTTGTCCATGAGAACTGAGAACCCACCTCCTAGTGAGAACACAGACATGATGAATGGAAGACTGCAAGATACATTCTCTCTCTCTCTCTCTCTCTCTCTCTCTCTCTTCCTTTCAAATAAATAAATAAAGACTTCAAAATTGATTCTGTTTTTCTCTCAGTCTCTTAAGAATCAACTAATAAGGTGACATTTTCGGCAGTTCACACGTGAGTGTAGCCTGAGATCTGGGTTCCTTTACCTCTGCCCAGTAGCTCTGCTTGTTTATTTGGGAGGCAGGGCATCCACAGTCAGTCTGGCCTGCAGGAAGTGACACAGGCCTGCAGCAGATGTCTGCAGACTTTCTCAAGGGCTCAAATGGTTTAGGTGGTGGAGGTGAGTGGGAGTCTCCCTGCATTCCATGGCAGCCTCAGTCTTCCCATGGCAACAAAGGGGCCCCATATCTTTTCAGGTTCCGATGGGCTAATGCTGTCCTAGAACCTCAAATGCATCTGGTTTTAATGCCATGTTTCTATGCCAACAGTGTCCTTTTCTGGAGGCCAAGATCAGTCTCTGGATGAGATTTGTCAGCTAATGATCACCTCTGTCCTCACCCATCCTTTATAGTTCACACTGCCCACCACACCCTTCACCCAGTACAAGTTCCACCAATCAACTGCTAGCCATTTAAGGGGATTAGGGAGGGGACTTAGGGTGTGGTCTCATTCCCTAAGCCTCAGGGACTTAACTGCTTTATTACAACACCTGGAGAAATATGCAGTTGTTAGGAGAAGGCTGAATCTGCCTACTGTGGAACTTGGTTGCCATGATGTGCTCATATGTGCCATGCATTTCTCAAAGATCCCTCAAGATGCCCCATCATTCCTCCTGGAATCCAGCCAAGAGATCAAGACTGAGCCCCTTACAAAACCTACAGAGGACCACTCAGTCACCTAAGCATGGGACTCTCCAGAGTCTGCAGGAGCTGCCAACTACAAGAGACCAAGGAAGAAAATCATCACTTCCTGTGTCACAGAGTTCACCAGCTCCAGAGCTCGACACTGACCTGCAGCCACCAAAAAACAGAGTTCCCGAGAAAACTGTGCAGGGCTCCACTACCTCCCATCACCCAGCTCCTAGCTGTGTCCCAGGCGCGTCCCTCAGAATGGTATTCAGTGCATTAGGCAATAACTGGTGGAGCTGCAGGTTCATGACTACCCCCTCACCTCAGCCCCATGGGAAGCCAACTCCAACTCCTCTGGACCCTCCTGTCCCCAAGAAGACAGAGAAACCCAGTGTGAAATCTCCACTGAGACTCCTCTATGAGTCCCTTCAGATCTCCTCCTCCTCTGAGGACAGTGACTGGGAGTGAGAAGTCCACTTAAGGGCAATGCCCACCTGTCTCCTCAGGTGACTTGTGGCTGGTGGTTGTACTGGGGAAGGGAAACATTCAGGAAGCAGGCTGTGCCAGTGTACTCAGCATGTCCTCGGATGTCCAGCAAGAGCACCCTGGCAGCCAGAGGGAATGCTGGGAGCAGACACATAGTACCTCTTTGGATTACTTCAATTCTACTAAATTTAACTGGATAATAATGGCCTTCACGTGAAGGATTTTATAGAATTGATTGACCTGGTGGACTAGGTGTGACATTGTAATATAAATACTAAACAGTTCATCAGTACTTGTTGTTCAGGTAACTGTATTTTGAGACCCTCTGGCTGTTCTTTGGGGTCTGCATCTTTGAGGTAATGTCAGCCCTGAGAGCAGGGCCTCTGTCTCTGGTCGGGTGTCAGAGGAAATCCTTCAGCTGAACGTCCTCGTGACCTTGTATTTCTCAGTTATTGTATTGCCACATGAACATGTATTGACAAAAGTAATTTTGCCATCAATAAAGTGATGTCAAATAGGAAATGCCGTGTCCCGTCTTCACTTAGCAGGGTAAGCACTTTATAACTCTTTTTATTTACCACGGTTTATTACTGGCACTTGAAGACCTTGACCACATCTATCTATCTATCACTTTTGTAAAATACAGAACCTTAGGCTTGGGCATTTGCTCTAGGATTGAGTTGAAGAGTTAAGATGCTCACGTCACATATTCACTTTGATACCAATGTTTCACCACTGACTGCAGCCTTCTGCTAATGCTGACCCTGGGAGACTTCCAGGATCCCTCAAATAATCACCCTCCCAGCACCTGTGAATGAGATCTGCTCGGGTTCCAGCTCTTGGTAATTGAGGTCATTGGTGAAGTGAGCCAGGGGATGGCAGGTCTCTATCTGTATCTCCCTTCTCTAAGCCTCTCAAAGACATAAATTGTAACATAGAAAATGAAATACAGGATCTCAAGCAAAGACCAGCTCCACTGCAATCACAGGTGTGTCTTATAATGTACCCATGTCAGGGAATATTTCATGAACGTGAATGTAGGGTAAGTCCTCCCTGTAGAATGAAACTGATTTTGCCCTACTCTAGAATCACCCATGTGTTAAAAATCTGCTTAGCACAATCATGTTTACCCTCATGAAACTCTTTTTCTAAGATTTATGTATTAACTTGAAAGTCAGAGTTACACAGAGAGAGAGAGAAAGAGGGAGAGGTCTTCCATCCACTGGATCACTCCCAAATTGGCCACAACAGGGGAGCTGTGCCTATCCAAAGCCAGGAGCCAGAGCTTCTTCCAGGTCTCCCATGCCGGTGCAGGGGCCCAAGGACGTAAGCCATCTTCTACTGCTTTCCCATGCCATAGAAGAGAGCTGCATTGTTAGTGGAGCCCCCAGGATTCAAACCGGAGCCCATATGGAATGCCAGCACTGCAGGCTGCAGTGTTACCCAGTGTGCCCCAGTGCTGACACCCCCATTAGACTCTTAACACACACGTGGACAAACTCACACACACACACAGATAGATAGATGGATAGATAGATAGATAGATAGATAATGTGTATTATATTTCATCAAGGCTACTTCCTGTATGGGAAGAGCTTATGGAAATGAGAGATCAGGGCAGAGGTCTCTAAGATTGCAGAAGAGTTAGACTACAAACCCCTTTGCTGTCTGGCTTCATGATACAGGAATTGAAGCTACAGCCTGCCATGCTGGCAGCCATTGTGGCCGTCTGTTCAAGTCTTGGTGTCTCTAGTTATTCAGCGTGGTAAGAGAGCATCGGGGTCTGGAAGATCCCAAGGCAGGGCTAGGGTGCAGCAGGCTGACCTTGTCCAGGAGAACTGAGAACCCACCTCCTAGTGAGAACACAGGCATGACAAATGGAAGACTGGGAGACTCTCTCTCTCTTTCTCTCTCTCTCTCTCTCTCTCTCTCTTCCTCATATCACTCTCTGCCTCTCTCTCACTCTTCCTTTCAAATAAATAAATAAAGACTTAAAAAACTGATTCCTGGAGAGAACAATCCATCATGGGAAGCAGGATACACAGCAGACTCGTAGAATGGCAGATGTCCTAAATAGCCCGCTGGCCTCGGAATCAGCCCTTAAGGCATTCCGATATGGCTGAAGAGCCCATGAGAGTATTTTAGGCATGGAAAGGCAAGACACTCTTAAAAAAAAAAAAAAGAAGAAGACCTAAATGAAAGATCTCTGCGAGTGAGATCCCAGTGGAAAGAATGGGGCCATCAAAGAAGGAGGTACCTTTCTCTGAAGGGAGGAGAGAACTTCCACTTTGACTATGACCCTGTCGGAATACGATCGAAGTCAGCTAACTCAAAAGGCTTCCATAACCTTGGCAACTCATGACTAGAGTCTAGGGAGATTACTGACGCCATAAACAAGAGTGTCAAATTGTTAAGTCAAAAACAGGAGTCACTGTGTTCTTACTTCTCATGTGGGATCTGTCCTTAATGTGTTGTCCAATGTGAAGTAATGCTATAACCAGTACCGAAACAGTATTTTACACTTTGTGTTTCTGTGTGGGTGCAAACTGATGAAATCAGTACTTAATAGATACTAAATTGATCTTCTGTATATAAAGATAATTGAAAATGAATCTTGATGTGAATGGAATGAGAGAGGGAGTGGGAGATGGGAGGGGTGCGAGTGGGAGGGAAATTATGGGGGGCGGAGAAAGCCATTGTAATCCATAAACTGTACTTTGGAAATTTATATTTACTAAATAAAAAAATTAAAATTAAGAAAAAAACTGATTCTGTTTTTCTCTCAGTTTCTTAAGAATCAACTAATAAGATTATATTTCTGGAGTTCACACATGAGTGTAGCCTGGGATCTGGGTTCCTTTACCTCTGCCCTGTAGCTCTGCTTGTTTATTTGGGAGGCAGGGCATCCACAGTCAGTCTGGCCTGCAGGAGGTGACACAGGCCTGCAGCAGATGTCTGCAGACTTTCTCAAGGGCTCAAATGGTTTAGGTGGTGGAGGTGTGTGGGAGTCTCCCTGCATTCCATGGCAGCCTCAGTCTTCCCATGGCAACAAAGGGGCCCCATATCTTTTGAGGTTCCGATGGTCTAATGCTGTCCTAGAACCTCAAATGCATCTGGTTTTAATGCCATGTTTCTATGCCAACAGTGTCCTTTTCTGGAGGCCAAGATCAGTCTCTGGACTCCAGAATTTCCTTAGGCAAACTGGTGATTCTGGAGGATGAAGGGCTCCTGTTCAGTACCATGGGGTGATCACACAATGTAGTTGAGGCTTAAAGACAATGGTTAATTTCCAGAAGCTCATCCTGTGTAAAACGCAGCTCCTGGGGCCTGGGACAACCTGAGGCAATGGCATTGTGGTAAGAGAGAGGGCCATGAGGATCGCCCTCACTATTGACTCAGAGAAATCTGTCACCAAGACTTCCATGAGAGGTGATGGAGAGGAAAGCATGAGGCATGATTGCTTGTAGCCAAAGGAGAAGGAAGCCATTATTCCCCATCTTTCTCAGCTTCATCAGAATCCCATCATTAAGCAGAGGTCTGTGCCTCTAATATCAACAATTGCTTAGTGACATGCTATGAAGCTCACATCTAAATCCAACATTGTGGCCTCACACAAAACACAGTCTCTCATCACTTATAAATGATCAAGGAGCATAAATTTTATTCAAATGTAAGATTCCAATTCACACCTAGGACAAATAATACATGCAAACACTTTGCACTTGCAAATACAAACACTTAAATTCTGCACTATCACCCAACCACATACTCGTGAAGTACATTTGTACTAAAATCACCGAACAGCAACAGAGGCCTCTTTCCATGTTTATTCTTCCTCTTGGGAGGTTTGCTCCTTCCTCCCGGACAAGGGAGGTTGCCAGGATTCATGGCAACCTGCTCAGTGATGTGCCCAGCTGCCCCATGCAGCAGGGCCCTTTCCTGGTCAGGATTTTGCTTCCTCATCTACCCTGGAGATCTTGACTGGTGAATTCAGATCACATTGCAAGGCAGTGTGGGCTCCACTGTCCTGAGGCTGAATGCACTCTTTGGTCGGTTCTGGTCTTGGAAGGGTTGCCACTGATCTAAGGTGAAATTCTGAGTTGTTTGCTCCAAGTGCTTCCTTATGACAGTGGCTCCTGGAGAAGTGATGGTTGCTTCACCTCTCAAGGAAGGTGAGTTCCACTTTATTGACTTGCAAAAACTCCAACTTTCACATTCTTACTCAGATGGGGATGATACTCATTGTGGTGTTTGTCTCCCAGGGAATTCACCACCCTCACCTCAGAAAGATCTCCAGCTGCATAGTAATTTGGCTTCGGGGGTGACCAATCTGGCTCCCAGTGGAGAAGCTTCGCTGAGCAGGAAGAGACCTTATGGCATTGGGGATGGTCTTCACATGGTAGCAAGATGCTTTGGTCTCTGGATAAGACAACTCTGTATGAAGTAAAGATTTCAACACTTTGTACACACACACACACACACACACACACAAAACAGTTTCAAAATAAATTTTACAGTTAACTCTCATAGTATAATTCATTAAAGGCGGAGGTCCTGCATGAGAAGAATCTTAAGAAGAAGGGAGGTATTTAACAGGGAGGGTCACTCAGGAATGAGCCAGGGGGCCGGCATTGAGGGAGTTATGGACCTGAGACCTGTTCTTGCTGCTACAGGCAGACATGTTGGAGCAACGTTACCTCCACAATCAAAGGCTGATCTTTGGAGCAGAAATTTTTGTGACACTAGGGAATATGCTAGAAATATGCAATCTCCAATCTCACTCAGATATGCTGAATAACAATCTTGGTGGGATGGGTTGCAGTGAGTGTGTTCTACTGAAACTTCTGATCTAGAAGACACTTGACCGTTCATGGACCACATGATCCAGGGCAGAGTCTTCTTCTCCCAGGGCCTCAGAAAAGTGATGGCATAAGGTTTTTCCTGAATCCCACTGCTGATATATACACAGAATGAAAGAATTCTGGAACTCTCTATGGCCACTTCTGGAGGTGGTCACTTAACTGTAGGATAACTCATCATCAGTGCATTAATGCCTGCATTTCATATTTGCTTGAATTTGATCTGAATTTACCCAAATGTGAGATGATATTATAACCCCCATGAAAGTTTCTGGTTAACCTTGTCCCCCACAGCTAACACTCTGCCTTCCAGTGTGACCTGCAGTTATGACCTGGCTCCATTTATCCATGAAGAAGACAATAACACTCTCATGAGGAAATCTTCCCCCAGGGTTATGATCCAGATCCCTGAGCTTTCTATAAGGGAAATATCTTTCCATGGACTTGCATATCCTGGACTAAAGGAAGAATCTAGCTTTATATGGTCAACTTGTGCAGACTGTTCTGAATGGAGGAGAAGCAAGAAGGTAACACTCATGGCCACTGATCGCTACCAAGGCACAGGGAGAAGGGGAAGGCTCACCAGTGTTTCACTGTAACATGAACTATTCATTGACCCCAGCAATCTGATGGAACAAGCAGTGCACATGGGAATTCTAGGTTAGTAGAACCTCCAAGTGTGTGGAGGACAACTAGGGAGTTTCATGGTTTCCCTCTCTCCCTCCTCTCCTTTCCCTGCCCCATACTCACATACTTGCAGGGACTGAAGTCCAAGCCCTGGTGTGAAGGGCTCAATGCTCTCGGATCCTGATTTGCATGAACAAGTGAAACACAAGATCAGTACAACCCCTCACGTTAGCCATCAGGCCTTGCAGTCCCTGAGGAGTTAATGACTTCCAAGATGATCTGCAGTAATGAGGATCTTAAACTCGGGTCACTCTCTTTCTCTTGTTAACTCCACCCCCGTGCTCACATCTAAGCACACACAGGAGCTAAGCAACTCAGAGTTTCTGTGGGAATGCTGTCTTTTCAGGCCAAGAGCGCACCCTCTCTGTGTGTTCTCACACGGAAATGTCCTCACTCATCAAGGCAGACCAATGAGTCCACCATATTTGAGCAGACTACTCTACAGTAGCACCTCATGGCCAGCAGGTGGCTCTCCTGCCCTGAAGAATCAAATTCCCTATCTGAGAGGCTCCTCTCATCCCTATGTAAAACCATTAGGTTGTCCCCAAAGCAGGTGTTCTAAGGAAAAACAAAGGATATTCACAAAAGACGCTTGACAACATCAGGTAACAAAGGCTTGAGTTCATAAAAATACTCACAATCTCAGGTTATCGTTTCAGTATTTAGATAATGTAGAAGACTCTAAACTTGAAAATGATTTAACAAGAACCAGAAGGTGAAACGGTTTGTGAGCATTCACATGTGTTACTTCAAGTGTAAACACGTGTGATGGTGGTTTAAACTGGAGAGTGAGCAAACCCATCAATTTTTATATGGAAGTTTTGTGCTTAAGTTTGTACTCAGAATAATAACAAATATTTTCTAACTCCCTGATTCTGTGCTGTGTTTCTTGTTTCCTGACCAAGAGAACCAGAACCAGGGTCTTGTACTGAAGAGATCAGGGGCAGAGAAGGGATCCTCCCCAGGTGGAGGTGGGAGTGACAGAGAGAGGATGCTAGGCCTGGATCAGGAGCAGGTCCCCTAGAGAGGGGAGGGGAGCCAGAGTGAGGGTCCTGGGAGCCTGGTGCTCAGCTGGGGAATCCCACCACAGATGCCACACTTGGTCTGAGTTTGCAGGCCCCTCTCAGGGGGGCTGAGGCTGCCTGAGCTGACCTCGGGCAGCCAGTGAGGACCTCAGTCTCCAGTGCCTAATCCTTCAGGTGCACCTCTGGCTCTGTCAGTTCTCTGTAAGGGAGTGTCCTCAGCTTTAGAGAATTTTCTAAACGAAAGAATTACAATCAAGACCTGAATAAATACATAGAAAGTAATAGTTACTTTAGGTAGTAGCTTAAGTTTTATTATTCTGAATTGTATATTCAACATGTAATTGAATGCCATATTTATAATAACACATGAATAGATACTGTGCATATACCCTATTATAGAAATACATAACTGTACATCACTAC
Source organism: Oryctolagus cuniculus (assembly GCF_964237555.1). Lineage (NCBI taxonomy): Eukaryota > Metazoa > Chordata > Mammalia > Lagomorpha > Leporidae > Oryctolagus > Oryctolagus cuniculus. The sequence continues at coordinate 112,898,150 of NC_091439.1, forward strand.
ATATGATATAAAATCTTATATTGATATATATATACTATGTAGTATATTATATAATTATGCAATCTATAAATAATTTGTAAGATTATTATCAGGATTTCATTCTTCCTTTTGTCAAATATTTTTCTAATAAAATTACCAAAGAAATGTATATGGAATATACAGTGTCTTCTAGCTTTGAATGGTTCCATTTCCATCAATATCAGACCACATCCCGTGGTTTTAGGAAGCTGGGGCTCAGAACAGGCTTCATGAGGCAGTGCGCTTGGAAGTGGAGCCCCCTGCCTCACCCCTGCCTTGGCTCCTGTGGCCAGGAGCACCACTGTCACTGCTGCCCACCTCACAGCCTCAGCACTGGCCCATCTCTCCGACTAACCAGCAAACCAAGCCCAGAGCCTTCATTTAAATGAAGGCAGAGGAAGAGAAAATAGAGGTCAGTGGAGAGATCAGAACCAGATAGGAGCTTTCTGATCATTTTTTTCCTGAAGCCTGAATTAATCTCAGTTCAACGAGGAATTTGGAGCCAGTTTTAAGAGTTTTGGGTCATGCATTTCTAAGAGTTGAACTAATATACACATGCACTTCAAAGGAGCACAGACACATAATATTCACTAAAAGGTCTTTATTTGAGTAGGAAAGAAAAGGATGTGCCACAGGAGTCGTCTCAAGGCAAACAAGGAACTCGCTTTCTCTGCTCCTCATGCTCAGCGAGGGCAGCAGAACGGGAAGCGGACACCACGGATTTTGCAGTCCCCGATGCGACGTTCCCGATATGAACAGAGGAGCTGTTTTCTACAAACACAGCGCCCGCCTGTCTTTGCACCTGTGGACACAGGAGGAGCATAAAGCATTGAGCATGGGGGTCAGGGAGGGTAGCAACGAACATGCTATAGAATTTTCCTGTGAGTTGACTGGATTCGTTATTTGGCTCTAGGACAGTCAACAACATGGACAATACAACCAACAAAACCCACAGCAAGTGCTGGTCCCACAGAACCCGAGACTCATTCTCAGTGTCTTCACTCCTGTGTGCTCTGGCCCCATCACACACGCATCTGAGCACAGCCTTGCTCCTGCCTCCAGATTCTAAACCTCCTCTTATAGACTGTATTCAATATGCTCCTCTCCAAGAATTCTGCACATTTAGATACAGACAAATCAGTAATGAGTCTGTCCATGTTTAAACCTAGAGAATACCACACACATCTCTCACATTCAGGAGTCTTTGCAGAACGTGCCAGATTCATTGGGCTTGCCATGCTCACTTAGCAGTTGAGAAATTGTGGGTCTGGGAGGTTATGTGAAATCATCTCCGTTGCTCTCCCAGGCTGTCCCAGGGCCCGTGTCCCGCTCCTCCCCTGAGTCTGTGCAGCTCTGCCGCGCTGCATCTCTCACCTAAAGCTTCAAGAGCGGAGCTCTCATGCTCTTTAACGTAGATGGCCACGTCCTGATCCTCTGCCTGTGCGGGCTGCTGGTCTACGACTTCATCGATGCTCACTGAAATGTGCTCAGCCTGGGCCTGCAGGGCCACCAGGAGAATGGCAGCAAGCAGAGCAAGGGTCCTCATGGCTGGGAGGCACCTGGAGGAGGGGAGAGCAGGATTCCAAGTGAGTGGGGGTGAGCAACCTAGGGACAGGTGTAAAGTATTTGCAATCCACACCTCTGATGAACGTTCACATGCAAAGTACAGAACTAATTTAAAGAACTCAATAGCCAAAAGCATACAACCTGGTAGGAAAATCACAAAGATCCTGAATGGACATTCTGTGAAATAAAAGATCTCTTGAAGAAGCTGCTGTTGTGTCCACTGCGCATGTCAAGTAAAATGTGTATGTTTGGACAAACTTCTTGAGGTTCTCTATTAGCCCACCTGGCGGCTCCTGTCTCCAGCACCCACCAGAGGACCACACTAGGAGAGCAGCACGGGCTCTACAGCCTTGGGTTCCACCACTGTAAGCCTTACCTTGAGGGGTCAGGTTGATGCTGGGCTGCAATGACAAAACCATCACAACACAGAGTACTTACAGGCTGTATGGAATGAGCAGAGAGGGGCAGGCAGCAGTCCTCTGACCCAGGCCTCCCGGAGCAGCAGGCACCACACACATGCAGCACAGGACTTCTCCTATTTAAGGATCTCCTGGGGCGAATGTCCTAATTTACAGAACTACTTCCTGTTGGGCAATCAAACAACTCTGGGACAAGGACAGTTGGGCAGTTTATGTGAAGCTGCAGTAAGACAGGGCTCAGCAGAGAACTTCACATCTGCCTTGGTCAGCCTTGCCCAGGCCCAGGCAGCAATGACTATGGTTTCTCCAGCACTCTTAGTAGGGCTGACCCGTGGTGCCTAAGCCATTTCCCAGGTTGAATCTCTTGGAGCAAGAGAGTATTACAGTGTGCTGGAAACCCTGGACCTGCACTTTACAGTATATACCTTGTTAAGGAGACTAGGGTGAAAATACCAGTGCATCTGGACCAAGGCCCAAGAGATTACTGCATGATACTTTATGTCTCCTATATCAGGCAGTCAAGGTGACAGCTCAAAGACCTGGTATCCACACCAACACAAGCTGACTGACCTGTATCCAGCATGACTGGGATGAACACGTGTGCCTGGGACCCGGGATGCACAGGCTTCACCTCATGAGGCCGACCCTTTGTTATCTGGAGGACAAGTCCTAGGGCAACCAGTGCACTTTTCAGAATGTGCCACATTTCACTTTCTAGTTCCACCTCACCATGAACTGAGTAGCACAGGTTTTGGGAAAATGAGGAATGAATGGATGGTGACAAGGCAATGGTGCATTGTGCTCTAGCCCACAGTCAATGTGGTCACCAGGATGCTCACGCCATCTTCTGCACAAAGACAGAGACTCAGGATGGCTCTGGTCTTTATGGATTTGGGAGGTATCATCTGTGAAGGATTGGGAGCAACTGAATGAGAAACAAAGTGTCCACCTCCAAGCCAAGGAGATGTGAGGTGTCTCAAGGCTTGTAACAGTGGTGGCTGTGCCAAATCTCTGGGGCAGGATCTCATCCTATGGGGACAGTGAGTGCATGTTTGGTGGACTAATCAATTTCAGCACTAGCAGAAGTGGGCACAGTCTCAGCCCAGCAAATGGGCAAATTGAGGTATTTGTTTGGAACAAGAGGCAGGTGTTGGTATTAGGATCTAGGGATTTAGTGGTCACCTGTAGAGACCTGGAAGCTGCTTGAGAGGATACTAGAAGTGGTGGTGTGAGCACATGGGGAAAGTCCGTGGTTGTGTTAACCTCCAGTGGGCAACAGAAGCTGTAGTGGGCACAGCATCTTTGCCCACAGCACACATTGCAACCGTCAGGTTTTCTTCACCAGACAGGAGACAGGGAGTTTATGGGGAAGGAAGTCCACAGTTTTGCAAAACTCACAGGGAAGGCTCACAAACTGACTTGTTCTTGTGGTTCCCTTGCAGTGGGATTAGAGCTAATTGTGCTACAAGTAAGGTGACTGGGGATCTCAGCAAAGTACCAATCTCTCGGTCATCTGTGAGGGATGAGAGAGCATGAGCTAAGGGACCAAAGAGCCCCTCATATTTGAGCAGACAACTCCACAGTAGCACCTCACGGCCAGCCGGTGGCTCACCTACCCTGAAGAATCAAATCAGCAGTCTGAGAAGCACCTGTATTCTCACAAGCAGCCATTACAATATTAGTCTCAAAGCAGGTGTTGAAAGTTAAAAAAAAAAAAAAGGAAGGATATCCACAGAAGATGCTTGAACTTGTCAGGTTATAAAGGCCTAGAGTTCATAAAAATAATTACAATCTCGTGTTATCATTTCAGGATTTAGATAATGTAGGAGTCTCTATTTGTTTTTACTAAAATCAAACTAATAACTTGAAAATGATTTAACAAGAACCAGAAGGTAAAATGGTTTGTGAGCATTCACATGTATTACTTCAAGTGTAAACACGAGTGAAGATATTTGACACCTGGAGAGTGAACAAGCCCATCAATTTTTATCTGTCAGGTTTTCCTTAAGTTTGTACTCAGATTAATAACAAAGGTTTTCTAACTCCATGTATCTGAGCTGAGTTTCCTGTTTCCTGACCAAGAGAACCAGAACCAGGGTCTTGTACTGAAGAGATCAGGGGCAGAGAAGGGATCCTCCCCAGGTGGAGGTGGGAGTGACAGAGAGAGGATACTAGGCCTGGATCAGGAGCAGGTCCCCTAGAGAGGGGAGGGGAGCCAGAGTGAGGGTCCTGGGAGCCTGGTTCTCAGCTGGGGAATCCCACCACAGATGCCACACTTGGTCTGAGTTTGCAGGCCCCTCTCAGGGGGGCTGAGGCTGCCTGAGCTGACCTCGGGCAGCCAGTGAGGACCTCAGTCTCCAGTGCCTAATCCTTCAGGTGCACCTCTGGCTCTGTCAGTTCTCTGTAAGGGAGTGTCCTCAGCTTTAGATTTAGAGAATTTTCTAAATGAAAGAATTACAAACAATCAAGACCTGAATAAATACATAGAAAGTAATAGTTATTTTAGGTTGTAGCTTAAGTTTTATTATTCTGAATTGTATATTCAACATGTAATTGAATGCCATATTTATAATAACACATGAATAGATACTGTGCATATACCCTATTATAGAAATATATAAACTATACACAATTACATATGGTATCTAATATGCATATTAATATATACACTATGTAGTAATTTACATATAATTATGAGATCTATAAGTAACTAATTTGTAACAATATTACTAGGATTTCAATCTTGCAGTGGTCATTTACTTCTCTAGTAAAATTACCAAACAGATTCATGAAATATACAGTGTCTCCTGGCCATGAATGGCTCCATTTCCATCATTCTCATGCTACATCCAGAGATTTTAGGAAGCTGGGGCTCAGAGCAGTCTTTATGAGGCAAAGTGCTTGGGAGTGGAACGACCTCCTCACCTCACAGCCCTGGATCCTGTGGACAGGAGTAGCACTGTCACTACTGTCCAGATCACAGCCTCAGCCCTGGCCATCTCTCTGAATGACCAGAAGACCAAACCCAGAGCTGCAGTGGAATGAGAAGGCCATGCCAAGATGGCCACTGGCAAGTGAGTGTCAGTTACTCAGGAATGGCTTCAAAACCTTCCTGGCAATGGAGCCTGCCTGGCAACAAGCTGTGATTGGGTGGCTTCAGATACCACCTGGCAACAGGCTGTGATTGGTTAGGGCATAAACTGCCCCTTGACTGGATTGGCTGCCTTGGCTATTTAAGCTGCTGTACCAACTGAAATAAAGGAGTCTGCCAGGTGCTCGCCTCAGGCCCGCTTTCACCTGACTCCCGGGGGCTGTGTGGTGACTTCACGCCTCTTGCCCCCACCACACTCCTCCTCTCAGAACGAATCCACCTCAACACAGAGCCACCTAGGAGGAATGAATCTCCTTTTTCCTGGCAGATTTCTCACATGGCTGTGCACATCAGTGCAGATGAGGGTACAGCCAGGGCCCCCATGAGTGGCATTGGTGCTGTCCAAGTGAGGCCCAGGCAGCTGCTTGTCCTCAGGAAAGAAAGCCACCATCAGTATCTGCCACATCTCACCATGGACTCTCCAGACTGCAGAGCTGTAAGAAATCAACTTGTATTATTTAAATCTCCCCAGTGTTTTGTAATACTATCCAAAATAATCAAGATGTCTGGACTGTGACATTTATTTAGAAAAATAAAGAGAAGAAGAGGGATGATGATCTCCACAAGGAACAAAGTGCAATTTAAAATAAGGAAATCAGGACAGCCCTCTGTGTCATGGTGAGTTTGTGCCCAGAGCCCAGCAACTGGGGGATTGAGCCAGATGCATTTTGTTATGGGCGAATGCTCTGCCACTGAGGCAGAGAGACCCAGAGGACAGTTTAAGACAATAGAGAGAACTGATCAAAGACAGCGAAACTTCAAATCACTGGCAGTCAAAGGAACTCAAGACAAGCTTCCTGGATCTCACCCTGAATCCCAGTGTTTGAGATTCACCAGCTATGGAAGGAGGAAGAACTGGTTCATTTCTGGGTCAGAACCACAGACTGACGCTGACCTCTCTGAGGAATCTGGACTGTGAATTCATCCCCAGCCACAGAGTGTCTCCCAGGGCTGCAGGAATCCTGTGCTGGCTTCTCACACACACATGTTCCATCTGGGGCTGTGACACACCCCAGGCTCAAGGGGGAGTGGGCATGGAGAAGACCTGCTCCCTTCTCCTGGGGTCTCAGCATGTGTTGTTGGTGCTAGTGATCACACCGGTGTATGGGCTCAGCAGAGTGTCTTAGTCAAGAATGATGAATGATACACTAGAAAACATCTGCCTTTTTTTGTTTTATTTTATTTTTTAAAGCTTTTATTTAGTGAATGCAAATTTCATAGATACAACTTTAGGAATATAATGGTTCTTCCCTCAATATTCACACTACCACCCCCACTTTCATCCCCTCTTCTACTCCCTGTCCCATCCCATTCCTCGTTAATATTCATTTTCTATTAACTTTATACACAGAAGACCAACTCTATACTAAGTGAAGATTTCAACAGTTTGTACCACACACTCACACAACATGTAAAATACTGTTTGAGAACAAGTTTTGCAGTTTATTCTCATAGTACAACCCATTAAGGGCAAAGGTCCTACATGGGGAGTAAGTGCACAGTGACTTCTGTAGTTAATTTAACAATCGACACTCTTATTTCTGACATCAGTGATCACCCGAGGCTCTTGCCATGATCTACCAAGACTACGGAAGCCTTTTGTGACCACAAATTTTGTCAGTATTTAGACAAGGCTGCGAGCAAAGTGAAAGTCCTCTCCTCCTTTCAGTGAAAGGTACATCCTTCTTTGATGGCCCCTTCTTTCCATGGGGGTTTCACTCACAGAGAACCTTCATAGGTCAGACTTTTTTTTTTTTTTTTTTTTTTTTTTGCCACAGTGTCTTGGTATTCCATGCCTGAAATGCTCTCATGGGGTTTTCAGCCACATCCAAATGCCTTAAGGGCTGATTCTGAGGTCAGAGTGTTACTTAAATCAATTGCCATTCTATGAGTCTGCTGTGCACTGCTTTCAAAGTTGAACATTACCTCCTTTTTAATTCTGTCTATTATTACCAGGCACTTGATGCCATTTATATGATCTCTTTAACACTTAACCCTATCTATATTCACTTTAACATTTAATATCATCACTTTAACAATTAAGATGGCATTTTTGCCAAATTTTAATGGGATTTGGAATACCATGACAAGTCTTTAAATTTATCCTTAGAAGTAAGTCCATAGGAATGTATGCAGAACAATACATCTTTACAGTTACAAACTTACTCCTCCCTCTCTTATTCCCCCTATTCCTCCTCTTATTTTTTACTGATATCTAGTTTCAATTGACTTTATATACATGATTAACTCTATGTTAAGTAAAGAGTTCAACATATAGTATGAAGAAGAGAAAAGAAAATAAAAATAAAAATAAACTGTTCCTTGACAGTCAAGACAAGGATTGTTCAAGTCATTACTTCTGAAAGTGTCAGTTTCACTTCTGCAGATTTCATTTTAGGTGTGCTATTAGTTCTCACAAGTCAGGGAAAACATATGGCATTTGTCCAGTTGGGACTGGCTTATTTCACTAAGTATGATGTTTTCCAGATTCATGCATTTTGCTGGAAATGACTGGGTTTCATTTTTTAATGCTGTGTAGTATTCCATAGTGTACATATCCCATAATTTCTTCATCCAGTCTTCTGTTGATGGGCATTTAGGTAGAGTCCATGTCTTAGCTATTGTGAATTGAGCTGCAATAAACATGGGGGTGCAGATAGCTCTTTTGTTTACTGATTTAATTTCCCTTGGGTAAATTCCCAGAGGTAGGATGGCTAGGTCATATGCTAGGTCTATATTCTGATTTTTGAGGTATACCCATACTGTCTTCCATAGTGGTTTTACCTATTTACATTCCCATCAACAGTGGATTAGGGTACCTTTGTCCCCACATTCTCAGCAACATTTGTTGTTTATTGATTTCTATATGAACCAAACAACCTGGTTGTAAAGGTCATCTAAGGCAAAGCTAGAATTCTGAGAGAAGCTAGGTGTCTAACCCTGCCATGGATTAAGACACATTATAAAGCAGAAAGTTTTAAGAAGAGGAGACTTATCTACAAGCAGAGAGACACATAAATGAAGAGAATAAAAAGGGCAGAAATATATCAACATGGTATATGAGATTTGTGACAGTTTACATGTAGGCCTAGTTGTGTTGTTCAATAAATGGCATTGGGACACCTAAAAATTAATTTAGAAAATAATGAGATTGCATCACAGTTCACACTTTACAAACACAGAAATTTCCATATGGATACAACTTTTTTTTTTTTTTTTTTTTTTTTTTTTTTTTTTTTTTTTGCAGGCAGAGTTAGACAGTGAGAGATACAGAGAGAAAGGTCTTCCTTCCCATTGGTTCAAACCCCAAATGTCTGATATGGCCTGCATGCTGCGCCAATCTGAAGCCAGGAGCCAGGTGCTTCTTCCTGGTCTCCCATGCAGGTTCAGGGCCCAAACACTTGGGCCATCCTCCACTGTCTTCCTGGGCCACAGCAGAGAGCTGGACTGGAAGAGGAGCAACCGGGGCAGAACTGGCGCCCCAACCGGGACTAGAACCCGGGGTGCCAGTGCTGCAGGTGGAGGATTAGCCTAGTGAGCCACGGTGCCGGCCAGATACAACTTCTAAAATGAAAAAATAAATAAATAAATAAAATAAAATTACTGGAAGAAATATGGGGGTAGGGGAATCTTAGGAATTTTAATGAGAAAAAACAAAAACTGGCACACCAGGGAAGAAATTAAAAACTGATAATTCATCTATCTAGGAATCAAAAGATTCTGCATGGAAAAAATCATAATAACAACATGAATAAAGTAAGAAATGATGAAATAATAGTAATAACATGAAGAAAGTCAGAAGAAAAGTGACAGACTGTGAGGGATATTTGTAATGCATCTGACAGAAACTATTTCCTGAATCAATAAAGTCTTCCTACAAACCAACTGAAAACAAACAGGCAGAGCAGACAGACAAGATGGCAGACAGACAAGATGGCAGACATGACTGAGGAATTCAGAGGTGGAAGAAAAGACCATGGAGGGCAGAAACTTGTGGAAGTTCTCTGGTTTCCATTTTCCTTGAAAAATTGGATGGTTTATCAGCAGGAACAGGGCATGAAGATGCAGTTGATGGAAGCTTCAGGAGGTCTGCTTGTGGCTTGAGTGCATCACCCAGGGTTCAAGTGCTGGAGGCTTGATCCTCAAGATGGCGTTGTCACAATGGAGGCTTTAGAGGTGGGGCCTCCATGTAGGGTGAGTACCTGGGGACGCTGCCTTCAAAAGGGATCGACGCTGATCTCGCAGAGTGAGTTCTCACAGAGCAGGCTGTTATTAAAAAAAAAAAAAAAAAAAAAAAAAAAGTGAGTGCTGTGACACAGCAGGGTAAGACACACCTTGCCATGACCACAGCAGACTACGACCTGGTTCGAGTTTCAGCTGCTCCACTTCCCACCCAGCTTCCTGCCAGTGCTTCCTGGGAGCCAGCAGGTGAACATGAAAGAGCCTGGACCCCTGAAACCACACGGAGACTGGGGTGGAGTTCCAGGCTCCTTGCTTTAGCCTGCACAAGCAGAAGGGCGATACTTCTCTGTCTCTCTCAATCTGTTATGTGTATTACTCTGCCTTTTAATTGGGTGAAAAATAAACATTTTTTAAAATAAAAAAAAGTGAGTGGCCTTTGAGTCCCTCTGGCCTCCTGTCTCACCATGTGGTCTGTCCTTTTCTTAACACCGTGACATCATCTAGTAACAGGCACTTGCCGGGACTGAACAGATGCCAGAGCCATACCCCTGATGCTCCAGAACTGAGAGCTGAATAATTCCCTGTTCTTGATGAAGTTCCCAACCCCTGAAATTTTGTTACAGCCTCAGAAAACAGACTGAGGTGAAGGTAAAGTATGACTTAATTGTCCAGGAAAACGTGCATAGTGAGTAGAGGGAAACAGGCCCCCAAGTTCCCACCTAAGGTACATCGTCATTAAGGTCAGACACTAAGCAGGATCCTCTTTCTCGTCAGCTACAACCAGCTCCACATGTGCTGGCACTCCATGGGTTGAGTGCTGGACTCCATCAGGGTGGAGTTCTCTCCCAGCAAAGGTGAAAAAGAAGGAGCTGGGAAAGAGGGTGGCGGATGCAGTGGATGAGGGATTAATACATATATCATGTGCCATGGCTTCTAAACAGGGTGCGTGACAACACGAGGATGTAAAATACATTGAGATGCATGAAAATGTGGTTGAACCCATAGATCATATCAAGGAATTGAATTCTAGTAGGTCTAGGAATTATAAAGAGTCGGACTTGCAATGATTAATTTAGAATTACAGGAGATGGTGGCCAGAGCATGTGGCTCAGCATTGAACTTACAAAGGATTTGCAGATATGGTTAAAACCTACAGTGGTACCACACTACAAATTTAAGAATATGGTGTCCAAGGAATTCAGGTAACAGTGTTTTGATAGTCTGGAGCTTGCCTCCCATCAACAGGGCTGCCACTGGGGGAGTAACTCAAGAACTACCTGCACACAGACAGCTGGTGCACTAATGTGGGAGTCCCTCACACACATACCTGAACAGAACTGTTTTCTAGAACAATAGCTATCAAGTTAGGTCATGTCTCTTATAAAGTTCAGAAACTTAAAAGAAAATGGCCCCAAGAGAAACTGACCAGTGGGTTCAGTGGCAATGGCCAGCACATAGCAGTCATTTATGACATGTGATGTTCTATGCCAAGTAGTGAGCATGCATTAAGTAGAGTCACATTTATACACGGGGTGAATGTTCTAATCCTGCCTCCAATTTTATGAGATTGAAGGTTGAAGGGTTACGCGTTTAAGGCATTTGTCCAAGGCACAGCTCCATAGAAGAGATGGGCCTCAGGTTCAGAATCCACTATGCCCACTATGAACAAGCAAGGAGAGCTATGCAGGGAACTCTGGCTTTTCTGCTTCAGCTATTGTCCGTAGAGTTTAACATTTTACGGTCCTCTTAAAATAACTCCATATGCTGAAGAAAAATACACAACAATCTGAACCCTTCCTAAAAAAGCAGTAACTGTTGTATCTAACAATGTAAACTTCATTGTTAAGGAAATCAGTCAGGAATGGAGAGACAAATACTATGTGTTCTCACTCATTTGTGGAAGCTTAGAAAGTTGATCTCATAGCGAATAGGATGGTGAGACTGGGGAGAAGTGGGAAGGGGAGGGAGGGCTAGTTGAAAGGTACAGGGGGTAGTTAAAATAGAGGAGTAATGTGTCGTGCTCTGTAGCAGAGTAGGGTGACTACGGAACAACAATTGCACATTTCAAAATAGCTAGCAGAGATGATTTTGAGTGTTCCAACTAACGTAAAGGATGAATGCTTAGGTGATATGTATAGCAATTACCCTGATCTGATTATTGCTCATTGTACACACGAAAATACATTGAAATATCACACTCTGCCCCATAAATGTGTACAATTATTATGTGCCAATTACCAAGTGTTCAAGCAGAGAATAAAAAGGTTCATGAAGGCAGGCATTTTATGGAGGAGGAAACTGAGTCACCCAGGAGCCAGTTGTCTTTGTCAAAGTCGCTTTGCTCCTGTTCTGCTGGATTAAACAGGCAGGCGTTACGGCTGCGCAGCCACTGTATTCATCTGCTGCTGTCTCATTACGTGCACTCAGGAGCGCCGATTCTTCCTGTCTCCCGAGTGGCAGTCAAGGCACTTTCGTTCCATCCTGGTAATCCTCCAGTTGGTGGTTAGAGTGCAAGTCACCTGCAACAGCCAAAACTCTCCCTTCTCAGGGCCCTGCTCTGCTGCAGCAGGTTAAGCTGCCACCTGGGATGGGGCCAGTTCCTGTCCTGGCTGCTCCACTTCCCAGCCAGCTCCCTGCTAATGGCCTGGGGAAAGCAACAGAAGATGGCCCAAGTGCTTGGACCCCTGCCACCACCCTGGGATACCCGGATGAAGCTCCCTGCTCCTGGCTTCAGCCTGGCCCAGCCCTGGCTGTTGCAGCCATCTGGGGCATAAACCAATGGATAGGAGATTCTCTCTCTCTTCTCTCTCTCTCTCTCTATCTCTCTCTCTGTCTCTCTCTTTCTCTCTCCCTCCCCCGTCTCTATCTGTAACACTACTTTCAGATAAATAAATAAAGCTTTAAAACATCAACTCCCCCTCGCTAAGCTAAGGTTTGTCTCAGGAGAAGGCCTTGCACTCTAGCAAAGGAACAGAGTCGCCATTCTCTTCCCTTCTCAGCATCTCTTCACCTTCCCCACAACCAGCGCTGCCTCTGTAGCCCTGCAGACACAACCAGTCTGCTACGGTCCCTCAGCCACTCAGCCCATGCTGCTAAGAGTCCCTCTGACCTGCCATTCTTTCATACAGAGCCGTTCATCATCAGGGCTGCTGCCGCCTGCTTCTTCTGCAGCCCCAGCAAATACACAGAGAGCTGCAGCTCTCTCTGCTAAAGCCCAGCCAACCATCTAGGTGGCCCTGTCCAACAGGACCATGAAACCTCCCCAGGGGTCCCTTGAAGGCATGGTCTGGCCACAGGAATTGCTCATTGCTCTCCCCAGCCAGGTCCAGGTGTGGAGCCATGAATGCCACCCTCTCTCCTCTGGCTTGTCTGGATGGATGGATGGATGGATGGATGGATGGAGTCTCTCTCTCTCCAAATTTCTCAAACACAAGTCCTTGCTTGGCATCTACTCACATACCCCTGATGAGTGTGAAAGCTTTTAAGTTGCCCCATTGCTTCTTGGTCACCTACATTGTGACTCTGTCACAACAAACACCCTTTGCTATCCAATGACTGTTGTCTTAGAGAGGGTCTTGGTCCACACGTCCGTCTGTGTTAGCCGGGTCTCTCCAGGGAACAAGTAGGATAGGTAGGGATACACAGAAAGAGACATCACCAGGGCTGCATTGCCACAGCTATAAAGGCTGAGAAGTCCTGTGGTTTGCTGTCTGCAAGCCGGAGGCATAGGAAAGCCGTTAGAGTGATCCTGATCTGAACCTAAAGACATGAGGACTGGCAACCCAACAGTGTGAGTCCCAGCCTGAGCCTACAGGACAGACGACAGGGCAGCTGGTATCGGAGGGTAGAAGAAGACGGTGTGCCAACTTGAGCAGAGTGAGAAAATTCACCTTTTCTCTGCTTTCCTGTTCTCCTGAGACCCTCAATGGATCAGATGCTGTCTACCCACATTGGCCAGGGTGCACCTTCTCACTCGGTCTGCTGATTCACAGCTGTTGCCGTTGATTTCTCAACAATGTTGCAGTGGATTGTTTCTGAGAGGAGCAGCGTGGTGGGGGCAAGAGGCACTGAGTCACCACACAGATTCCGGGAGTCGGGTGAAAGCAGGCTTGAGGCGAGCAGCCCATGGACTCGTTTATTTCAGTTGGTACCATATCTTATATAGCCAAGACCAGCCAATCTGGTCAAGGGGCGGTCTATGCCCCAACCAATCACAGCCTGTTGCCAGGCAGTTTCCAAAGCCATCCAATCACAGCCTGTTGCCAGGCAGGCTCCATTGCCAGGTGGGTTTCAAAGCCATTCCTGAGTAACTGACACTCGCTTGCCAGTGGCCACCTTGGCATGGCCTTCTCATTCCGCCACACACAGCCTCTGACAAGACAGAGCCTGGGAGTATCTGGAAAAGGAGTCTTGGAGGCCAGGGCCGCGGCTCAATAGGCTAATCCTCCGCCTTGCAGTGCCGGCACACCGGGTTCTAGTCCTGTTCGGGGCGCCGGATTCTGTCCCGGTTGCCCCTCTTCCAGGCCAGCTCTCTGCTGTGGCCCGGGAGTGCAGTGGAGGATGGCCCAAGTGCTTGGGCCCTGCACCCCATGGGAGACCAGGAGAAGCACCTGGCTCCTGGCTTCAGATCAGTGTGGTGCGCCGGCCGCAGCGGGCCTGCCGCGGCAGCCATTGGAGGGTGAACCAACGGCAAAGGAAGACCTTTCTCTCTGTCTCTCTCTCTCTCATTGTCCACTCTGCCTGTCAAAAAAAAAAAAAAAAAAAAAAAAGAAAAGAAAAAAAGAAAAGAAAAGGAGTCTTGGATGCAGGAAAGAGCGGGCTGCTCTGAGGACACAACACGCAGCTGTGTGTGAGAGATTGCATGTGTGGGGGAGCACAGAAAACAGTGCTCCTCAGGCAGGCACCCAGGCCTGGGAGCCACACCTGGCTCTTCAGGTAACAGACAAAAGCTCAAGTGGGTTTTTAGTTCAGAGTGGTCACTCACAGCAGTGCAGACGGTGGATTAGAAAAGAGGCCACAGTGGCCAGCACTGTGGTGTAACAGACTAACCTGCCACCTGCGATGCCGACAACCCATCTGGGCACTTGTTTGAGTCTCTGCTGCTCCATTTCCAATCTAGCTCCCTGAATGCACCTGGGAAAACAGCAGATGATGGCCCAAGTGCTTGAGCCCCTGCTCCCACATGGGAGATCTGGATGGGATTGCAGCTGCCTGACTTTAGCCTGGCTGACCCAGCCCTAGCTGTTGTAGCCATACAAGGAGTAAGCCAGCAGATGGAAGATCTGTGTGTGTCTCTCTGTGTGTGTCTTTTCCTCTCTCTCTGTAACTCTGCCTTTCAAATAAATAAATCTTTAAAAAGTAAAAGAAAGGAGACTGCAGTCTGGGAGTCCTGTGGGGTGAGCACGGATGTCAGTCCCAGAGATAGTCAGTTAGGCAGTTCAGGCTGCTTAACAAAACACCTCAGACAGGGCAGCTGGTATCGGAGGGTAGAAGAAGACGGTGTGCCAACTTGAGCAGAGTGAGAAAATTCACCTTTTCTCTGCTTTCCTGTTCTCCTGAGACCCTCAATGGATCAGATGCTGTCTACCCACATTGGCCAGGGTGCACCTTCTCACTCGGTCTGCTGATTCACAGCTGTTGCCGTTGATTTCTCAACAATGTTGCAGTGGATTGTTTCTGAGAGGAGCAGCGTGGTGGGGGCAAGAGGCACTGAGTCACCACACAGATTCCGGGAGTCGGGTGAAAGCAGGCTTGAGGCGAGCAGCCCATGGACTCGTTTATTTCAGTTGGTACCATATCTTATATAGCCAAGACCAGCCAATCTGGTCAAGGGGCGGTCTATGCCCCAACCAATCACAGCCTGTTGCCAGGCAGTTTCCAAAGCCATCCAATCACAGCCTGTTGCCAGGCAGGCTCCATTGCCAGGTGGGTTTCAAAGCCATTCCTGAGTAACTGACACTCGCTTGCCAGTGGCCACCTTGGCATGGCCTTCTCATTCCGCCACACACAGCCTCTGACAAGACAGAGCCTGGGAGTATCTGGAAAAGGAGTCTTGGATGTGGGGAGCAACCCGGACTGGACTGAGTTACTGGAATTAAGACTTATTCTATGCATCTGCTCTCCCACAATATGGCACTGGGAGAGGAGGCAACAGCTTCTACCCAGCTGCCTCTCACCAACTTGACAAGCTGCAGGACCTGCTCCTGATTGGAGGAGAGCAGCGTACTCGGCGTGTGGGCAGCCGAGTTAGGATTGGCGGAGGAGGACTATAAAGGAGGAGAGAGACGGCATGCACCAGGAACATCTAAGGGGAACACCTGTGCAGCCCCCAAGAGAGCCGGCCGGCTGGCGGTGTGCCGCTCCCCCGCGGAAGTGGGGAATGTGGCAGGGGGAACCGCCCTTCCACGGAGGTGGAAGGGACGGTAGCCAACCCGGGAAGAACCAGCAGCAAACCCGGGGAGGGCCGAGCAGACAAAAGAACAGCGCAGGGTCGTGTGTCGTTCCTCCACGAAGAGGGGGAGCGACATAATGGTGCCGTGACTCGGATATGAAGCCTAGGCAAGGTTTAGTGTCGTTCCTCCATGAAGAGGGGGAGCGACACTTGGAGGCCAGGGCCGCAGCTCAATAGGCTAATCCTCCGCCTTGCGGTGCCGGCACACCGGGTTCTAGTCCTGCTCGGGGCGCCGGATTCTGTCCCGGTTGCCCCTCTTCCAGGCCAGCTCTCTGCTGTGGCCCAGGAGTGCAGTGGAGGATGGCCCAAGTCCTTGGGCCCTGCACCCCATGGGAGACCAGGAGAAGCACCTGGCTCCTGCCTTGAGATCAGTGTGGTGCACCGGCCGCAGCGGGCCTGCCGCGGCGGCCATTGGAAGGTGAACCAACGGCAAAGGAAGACCTTTCTCTCTGTCTCTCTCTCTCTCATTGTCCACTCTGCCTGTCAAAAAAAAAAAAGGAAAAGAAAAAAAAAGAAAAGGAGTCTTGGATGCAGGAAAGAGCGGGCTGCTCTGAGGACACGACACGCAGCTGTGTGTGAGAGATTGCATGTGTGGGGGAGCACAGAAAACAGTGCTCCTCAGGCAGGCACCCAGGCCTGGGAGCCACACCTGGCTCTTCAGGTAACAGATAAAAGCTCAAGTGGGTTTTTAGTTCAGAGTGGTCACTCACAGCAGTGCAGACGGTGGATTAGAAAAGAGGCCACAGTGGCCAGCACTGTGGTGTAACAGACTAACCTGCCACCTGCGATGCCGACAACCCATCTGGGCACTTGTTTGAGTCTCTGCTGCTCCATTTCCAATCTAGCTCCCTGAATGCACCTGGGAAAACAGCAGATGATGGCCCAAGTGCTTGAGCCCCTGCTCCCACGTGGGAGATCTGGATGGGATTGCAGCTGCCTGACTTTAGCCTGGCTGACCCAGCCCTAGCTGTTGTAGCCATACAAGGAGTAAGCCAGCAGATGGAAGATCTGTGTGTGTCTCTCTGTGTGTGTCTTTTCCTCTCTCTCTGTAACTCTGCCTTTCAAATAAATAAATCTTTAAAAAGTAAAAGAAAGGAGACTGCAGTCTGGGAGTCCTGTGGGGTGAGCACGGATGTCAGTCCCAGAGATAGTCAGTTAGGCAGTTCAGGCTGCTTAACAAAACACCTCAGACAGGGCAGCTGCAACACCAGAACTTCCCTCCTCACAGCTTTGGAGGCTGAAATACAAGGTCAGTTGTCTCCAGGGATGCTCCCCGACCCCTCTCTCCTTGGCTGAATCTGGCAGCAGGAATTTGATCTGGGTCTCCCACCCAGGTGGCAGGGACTCATTACTGGAGCCATCATCTGCTGCCTCCCAGAGTGCACATTTGCAGGTAGCTTAACTCAGGAGTTGAGCCAGGACGAGAATCCAGGCGCTCTGATACGGGATGCCAGCATCTCAACGAGTCAGTTAACTACTAGACCAAATGCTCACTCCAAGAGGAAGTTTTTAAAAGCAAAAATGAGGAAGGTAACATCAGATATTTTGAAACAATAATCGTTGGCCACAGTGATTAATAGCCAAGATGAACAAAGCTTGAACAAGTGTACTGGGCAGGTGTCCTTGCAGATGTACTGTTTGTGCTAGGTCAGAGTGGCCTCTGTGCAGCTTGTGGTTCTTTTACAATAGTTACTACCAAGAAAGAATCCTCTCTTCACAACCTGCTGGCCTGTCATTCTTTGTTAGGGTTGGCACAAGCAACTCCATCTTTAATTTGGCAACTTCCACATTCCACATGAACTGTTGACTGGTGAGGCTCACACCTGAAGCCTTTCTTCATATTTTCATCTTTGCCAACAAAAAGATGGTGTCTTGGCTTCCTGCCTCTCCTCCTGCTCTTCCTGTCCGCAGGGTGATCTTACACCTGGGAGTGGGAATTCTAGAAACAATCTGATTGAGTGGAAGGAGATCCCCCAAAACCATGTCAGGTGCGGCCATAGGGCAGCACCTCAGACCCTCCTGGTATCTCCCTGCAGGTGGGATTCCAGAACGGAGGACCTAGCTAGTCACTTCTAGTTATGCGTATCCTCTGAGAAAAGAAGATAGCAACAGCTCCCCCACCCACCCCCAATCAGGTGCTGCAGGGCGACAGGGCACAGGCAATGGACAGAACTTAGAAACTGACATAACTGTTCTGCAGGGGACTGCTAAGGAGTCAGCTTGCCCCCTTTTTAATGTTTTGCTCTCTAGACAGAGGCCCAGAGGCCCTGGATGTAACTCTTGGTCCCTGCAAGGATTTTGCTCTTTCCCCTCTGGGTTTCAGAGGTTTTTCTTTGTCACACCTCAGACAGAAGCTGCTGCCCACAAAGTCACCGCCTGGCCAGCTGCTTCAGCAAGGCCTGATACCTCTTGCTCCAGCTTGCCTAAAACTGGGCACTCCTGCTCGGGCCTCAGAATCAGCCCTTAAGGCATTCGAATCTGGCTAAAAAGCCTGTGAGAGTTTCCTAGGCATGGAAAGCCAATACACTGTGGCAGCTCATAACAAGAGCCTTGGGTGATTACTGACATCATAAATAAGAGCGTCAATTGTTAAATCAACAGTGGGAGTCACTGTGCACCTACTCTCCATGTCAGATCTCTGCCCTTAGTGTGTTGTACTATGAGAATTAATGGTGAAACTACTACTCAAACAGTACTCTATATTTGTGTGTCTTTGAGGGTGCAGTCTGTTGAAATCTTTACTTAGTATATACTAAGTTGATCTTCTGTATATAAAGATAATTGAAAATGAATCATGATGAAGAATGGGATAGGAGAGGGAGTGGGAGATGGGATGGTTGCGGGAGGGAGGGAGGTTATGGAGGGAAAAAGCTGCTATAATTCAAAAGTTGTACTTTGGAAATTTATATTTATTAAATAAAAGTTGAATATAAAAAAACTGGGCACTCCTGACCTTCACTTGCCTGACCCTGGGGCCCACTGGTTCACCAGCACTGCCACCTGCACCAGTCCAGCGGAGGCAGAAACCCCTCTACAGAGCCTTGACAGGCGGGAGAGGGTGAGCATCTCCCTCTGCTCAGCCCTTCTTGGGCTCCTGTACAGAGGATTTTATACCGAGCACTTAGACCCAAATGTTTTATGCCTAAACTTCAGTTACATTTGGACTTTCCCTTCAATACACACCCACGCGCGCGCACACACACACATGCACACACACACATCTCCCTGGCTTAGATCTTTCTCACACTTGTTCCCCCATTCATATGGCGCCCCTGAATACTCCTGAGGATGCTAGGCCAACGCATCTTTTCTTCCTTACATTCCCTCTCTGGCCTGCAGATTACCTTGTAACCTCTTGCCCTGTGCTTGCCACAGGTTGAGCATTTTGGCTGGCATCCACTCTCTAATGCAGAAGCAACAATTTAACTATTACTTGCTTTGTTGTTGCTGTTACACATTTTTATAGAGCACAGCATGATACTTCATTCCAGGGATCCAATGTGTAATGACCAAACAGGGAAGTTGGTATTTCCATTTCCTTACCAGTGCATCTTAGCTAGAGCTTTCTAGCACCTTCTACTAATAACACGGTTCTGGATACAGGTCTCAAGTTCAGGGAAAGCCCTGAAAAGGAAGAAGGGTCCAAACTAAAAGCTGCCCCTTCTTGGTCAGGAGCCCTCAGGGTCCCATGTGCACTCTAGTGGTTTGGAGCCAAGTTCCGCTGTCAACCTAGCCAGGTGACCAAGGAAAATAACACCTCCCTAAACTCCAGTTCAGTTCCCATCCCTGTAGGATAAGTAGTAATAAGACCCACCTTGTAAGATTGTGGTTCAGATTAGCTGAGGTATTGTGTTTTAAAAGCACTTATGTTAAGTGTACAGAAAACATGTGGGAGGCTGGAAAGTTATGTATTGTTATTTTTACAAGCACACAAGGTGTAGGTGCAAGGTGAATTCAGATCAGTGCTACAACCAACACAAATCACACAGAGAAAGAGGAAAAATATGGAATAGAACATAACAGACTGGGCAGTTGGTAAAAGTCCCTTTAAAGAAAAAAATTATTAATTCTGAAGGATGTCCTACATTAGAAGTAAACATCATGAAAATATATGATACCATCAAATTTCACCAAAAGAGCAGGCAGATTCATTATCCAATAACAAAACATGACAGGTCTTATTTCTTATCTATAAATACTAACCTTGAATGTAAATGAGTTAAATTCACCACCCAAAGGACTTGAGTTGGCTAAATGGATTAAAAAAAATCAGGACACCACTAAATGGCCTGAAACACACTTTGGCCGGTGCCGCATCTCACTAGGCTAATCCTCCACCAGTGGGACGGGCATCCCGGGTTCTAGTCCCGGTTGGGGTGCCAGTTCTGTCCCGGTTGCTCCTCTTCCAGTCCAGCTCTCTGCTGTGGCCTGGGAAGACAGTGGAGGATGGCCCAGGTGCTTGGGCCCTGCACTCACATGGGAGACCAGGAGGAAGCACCTGGCTCCTGGCTTCGGATCGGCACAGCACGCCAGGCCAGGCCTCCACTTGGGAGGGTGAACCAACAGAGGGAAGACCTTTCTTTCTGTCTCTCTCTCCCTCTCACTGTCTAACTCTGTCAGAAAGAAAGAAAGAAAGAAAGAAAGAAAGAAAGAAAGAAAGAAAGAAAGAAAGAAAGAAAGAAAGAAAGAAAGAAAGAAAGAAGGAAAGAAGAGGGAAAGGAGCACACTTCAAAAACAAAGATACACACAGACCAAAAGTGAAAGATTGGAAAAAGATTTACCAGGCAAATGGAAACCAAAAATGAGCAGGTAGGTATAGCTAGCTATCCTGATAGCAGATAAAATAGACTAAGTCAAAAACTGAAAAAGAGATAAAGAAGAACATTATATTTTGAAAAAATGTTCAAGTCACCAAGAAGGCCTAGTAATCATAAATATATATGTACCCAACACAAGACCACCCAGATATATTCAGCAAACACTACTAGATCTAAAGGGAAATGGTAGCTTCGGGATCCAAAGGAGAGAAGGCCCACACTTCCAGGAATGGAGAGTCCCTACCTGCACTTCTGGGAATGAAAAGTCCTTGCCAAGGTCCCCGCAGGTGCCTTAAGGTCAACCATCGAGGATCAGACCTGCCTCAACCTTTAACCTCCACACCCTGTATCTATAAAAGGAGCCCTCCCAACCTCTGATGGGCGACTTCCCAGCCCCAGTTTATTGGGACTAGGGAACCTCACCCAGGAGCAGAATCCCAATAAAAGCCTGTAAATTAATTCATCGAATCAATTTGGCTGGGAAGATTTGTTACGCGCTGGACACTTTGCAGGAACTATAGGTACAGAAGGAACATTCCTTAAAATTATAAAGAAAAGACTATATTGCACAAACCAACAGCCAATATCATACTGAATAAGGAAAATCTGAAAGCATTTCCCCTCAGATCTGAAACCAAAATCATCCTGAACAATAAAAAACAAGCAGGAAGCATCACAATACCTGACTTCAAAACACACACAAAGCTTAAGTAATTAAAACAGCATACACCACCCCCACCCCGCCCCGCCCCGCGCTGTGGAGCTGCGGGTTAACACCCTGGCCTGAAGCGCTGGCATTTCATATGGGCACCTATTGGAGACCTGGCTGCTCCACTTCCAATCCAGCTCTCTGCTATGGCCTGGGAAAGCAGTAGAAGATGGTCCAAGTCCTTGGGTCCCTGCACCCGTGTCGGAGACCTGAAAAAAGCTCCAGGCTCCTGGCTCTCTGCCTCTGCCTCTCTGTCTTTCAAATAAATAAATAAATAAATAAATAAATAAATCTTAAAAAAAAAAAAAAAGCATGGTACTGGTATAAAAACTGAAACATAAATCAATGGAACAGAATAAAGGGCCCAGAAATTAATCCACATACATACAGCCAACTGAGTTTTTGACAAAAGTATTCAGACCATACAGTGAAGTAAGGATACTCTCCTCAACAAATGGAGCTGGTAAAACTGGATTTATATATGTAGAAGAATTAAATTAGATCAATACTTCTCACCATACACAAAAATCAACTCAAGATGAATCAAAGACCTAAATTTAAGACCTGAGACTACAATGGTGTTGGAAGAAAATGTAAACACCATTGTAGACATTAGAAAAACACTCTATGACATTGAAATAGGGGACAACTTCTTGGACAAGACCTCCAAAGCACAGGTAACAAAAGGAAACTAAACAAATGGGCCTACATCAAACTTAGAAGTTTTTGCACAGAAAAGGGGAATAATAGAGTGAAGAGACATCTAACAGAATGGGAAAAAGTATTTCCAAACCACCTGCCTGTCAAAGGTTAAAATCACGAAAATATCAGCAACTTAAAAAACTCAACAACAGGGACTGGCACTGTGGTACAGAGGTTGAAGCCACAGCCTGTAGCACCAGCATCCCACATGACTGCCAGTTCAAATCCCAGCTGCTCCACTTCTGATCCAGCTCTCTGCTAATGGCCTGGGAAAAGTAGCAGAAGATGACCCAAGTCCTTAGGCCCCTGCAACCACCTGGAAGACCTGGAAGAAGCTCCTGGCTCCTATCTTCAGCCTGGCCCAGCCCAGGTCATTGTGGCCATTTGGTGCGTGAACCAGTGGGTGGAAGATCTCTTTCTCTGTCTCTCTTCCTCTCCCTGTAATTCTGACTTTCAAATAAATAAACAAATCTTAAAAAAAAAAAATCCAGTTGAGAAATGAGCAAAGGACTTCAATAGATAGTTCTCAAAAGAAGAAATGCAAATGGCCAGCAAATATATGAAAAAATGCTCAGGCCGGCGCTGCACTCACTAGGCTAATCCTCTGCCTATGGCACCGGCACCCCGGATTCTAGACCCGGTTGGAGCACTGGATTCTGTCCCGGTTGCCCCTCTTCCAGTTCAACTCTCTGCTATGGCCCGGGAGCGCAGTGGAGGATGGCCCAAGTCCTTGGGCCCTGCACCCGCATGGGAGACCAGGAGAAGCACCTGGCTTCTGGCTTTGGATCAGCACAGCGCGCCGGCCATAGCAGCCATTTGGGGGGTGAACCAACAGAAAAAGAGGACCTTTCTCTCTGTATCTCTCTCTCTCTCACTGTCTAACTCTGCCTATCCAAAAAAAAAAAAAAAACAAAATGCTCAACATCACTAGCCATCAGGGAAACGTAAATCAAACCACAATGAGCTATCACTTCACCTTTGAATCAACCAAGGTGTCCATCATCAGACGAATGGATAAAGAAAATGTGGCACATATACACAATGAAATATTATTCAGCTTTTAAAAAGAGCGAAATTCTACCATTTGCAGCAAAATGGGTGTGACTGGAGGACATCACATTGAATGAAATAAATCACACCCAGAAGATAAATGCCATGTGTTCTCCCTTATATGTGGGAGCTAAAATTTAAAAAACAAAAAGAAAGGAAGGTCTGTGTTATCAGTGTTGCTGCAAATATAGCTCTGTAAAACTTTGCTTTATACCTTTGTCAAACCAATGGAAAAGAATATTATACTACTCCAGTTTTCATGATCTGTGATTACTTTAAAAATTACGGTTTATGGGTGAAATGGTCATTTTTCCATTCAATTATTGTTATAGTCATATATTTTCCAACTAATCTAGGATCTTTTTCACTTTTACTTATTAAACTTCTTGTTTGTTGAAGATCTAAGCCTTTTTACTGCAATGTAATTTTAAAGTGCATTATTTCAAAAACTAAAACAAAAAGAAAAGGAGAAGGAAAGAGAGTGTGAGAGAGAGAGATGATGAGGCAAGGAGGGAGAGAGGAAGGTAGAAGGGCATATCATTATGTCCTTAGAATCGTAACTTCAAATCACATTGAATCTGTTAAAAAAAAAAACTAATTAAAAATAAAAATAAATTTTTAAAGTCAAAAAATAAAAAACTAAAAAAAGAACAAATTACTCTGACACTTCTTAAAGCAGTTGGAAGACTTTATTCAAGACCATTGTGCTAGATGACAGATTGGCTAATCCCAATTCCAGCAAAGACAGCTGCAGATTTGCATCCAAGGCAAAAGCTGGGATTGGCCCGTGAACAGCTGGAGAGCAAGGACTGAGGACACCCCCTGAGGAGATGCCATCTCCATTCCACCACCAGAGGGCAGAAGCATATTTGTCACAGTCCCAACCTTCTGACATGCAAGCCTGCTTAGATGCAACCTGCCCTAAATCTATTGACTTCAAGGATTCCCAGAGCTGAACGAAGGATATACTTCCTTCCCCAAAACAAAACACATGTATAAAGTCGTGCTTCCAGGTAACGTTTAAATATCAAGCTGTAGGTCTTGATCAGCTGGCTGGGGAGGGTTCCAAACAACTCCATCTTCAGTTTCGAGCCAGCCCATTCCTCTGAGTCACTTTGACCCTAGCGCCTCCTAGAAGAAGGCCTCCCTTGCATACCACTGGAAATATTGAACACAAGGGGACCCTTGATCAGCTCCTTGATGTGTTGTGAAAAGGCATTCACATTCCACTGCCCCTAAGATCAGCAATTAAACCAATGGTTCAGTAACTAATTACTGTTTGGAGCCCAAAACTCCTGTACATTCTAGGGATAACATAGTGAGCAAAAGAGAGCTTTAAACATCTCCAGCCGCCTGCATTGTTATCACAGCCTCACAATTTGTCTCCTGGTCTTTCTCTCGCCCCCTTCCCCATCCATTTCCCAAATCTTTGTTCAAACAAGAACTAACTGAATCCTTCCCAAAACCTTCAGGAGAATCTAGGTGTCCTTAAGAAACATCCCAAACTCGAAAGAAAAAAAAAAACAAAAAAAACTACAGACTGCCCATCGTAAAGCAACCCCCAGTCTCCTGCTCCACCAGCATGCTGTGCTGGTGAGTCACCTGGTGTACAACACTCTCTTTCCCATTTACTCCTCTGCCTTTCCGAGGCCAAAGGCTGCTCAGCCAGGTCTCCAGCGGCCAAGTGCTCACACAGCTCTCTGCACATCACCTTCACATGGAGGGGCGATGGAGGTCATGGCCTCAGGGGAGGGCCATTTCCTATCCCTTACATGGCTCCCAGAAGGCAAGCTCTGCACATCTAAGGTCACAATAGTCCAGGGTGAGTCAGTCCCTCAGCCCCCAAGCCAAACCCCTCTGACAGAATCACTTCTCTGACCAAGGAACACTTGTAGAATAGATGTGTGTCTGCATGTATGCATGTGTGTGTGTGTGTGTTGTACAGCCATAGATGTAGACATTTTTAAATTAACCCATTGTTCATTGTATAATATGTACATAGTGCATTGCAACACTGCCAATAGATTATGGGTATCATAATCATATATTTTTCCTTGAATTTGATTTCTTAGATTCCAACTCATTTTTTTTTTGCAACTCACTTTTTTAAATAAAAATTTTTTTCTATGCTCTTGCTGTCAAGTTTGTGAGCATCATAAGATATTTCTTCAACCTAACCATTCTTTGGAAGGTACTTTCTTTGGCAAGGACTCAGTCCAGTGGGGTTTCTTTTTTTTTTAAGATTTTATTTATTTATTTGAGAGGTAGAGTTACAGACAGAGAGAGGGAGAGACAGAGAAAGGTCTTCCATCTGCTGGTTCTCTCCCCAAATGGCCTCAATGACTGAGCCAATCTGAAGCCAGGATCCAGGAGCTTCTTCTGGGCCTGCCACATGGGTACAGGGGCCCAAGCACTTGCGCTACCTTCCACTGCTTTCCCAGGCCCTAGCAGAGAGCTAGATGGGAAGAGGAGCAGCTGGGACTAGAACCAGCACACATATGGGATGCCGGTTCCGCAGGCAAAGGCTTAGCCCACTACCCCACAGCGCTGGCCTTAAGTCCAGTGGTTTAACTATTGGTTATCTGTCTGTCCTTCTCCCCTGGAACAACACTGGGACTGGGATTTACTCACCTTGGGATCCACACACTGCCCCGGAGCCTTCCCAGCACCTAGGAGTTCTCGGCAAATATTTAAGAATCGACTCAGCTTACCAAAGGGATGGGGCAGTTTTCAGCGGGATTACAGAACCAGACTGGAAGCTCCTCCTCCTGGGTTCCAGTCTCATGACCTTGAGGTGGCCCTGTCCATCCATCGCTGAACCTGAA
Source organism: Oryctolagus cuniculus (assembly GCF_964237555.1). Classification (NCBI taxonomy): domain Eukaryota; kingdom Metazoa; phylum Chordata; class Mammalia; order Lagomorpha; family Leporidae; genus Oryctolagus; species Oryctolagus cuniculus. The sequence continues at coordinate 112,924,040 of NC_091439.1, forward strand.
GTCTTCCGGAAAGTTCTCATGGGAGATGGGCTCACTTGTTTCTGAGGCTGTGATCCTGAACCTTGACCTCCTGATGTTCCATGAACAGCTCTCACATGTGCCATGGAAATTGAGGGGAAAAATCCAAATTGCATAAGAAATAGTTATTTATTCACATTTCCTTTGAAAGGCAGGGAGATGGAACAAAACAGAAACTACAGACAGAGATCTTCCATCCTCTGGTGCACTTCTGAAATACTGGAAACAGCTGAGGCTGGGCCCTGAAATTCAGTCTGGGTCTCCCATGTGGCTGACAGGGTCCCAAGTACATGAGCCATCACTGTCTGCCTCCCAGGGTGCACATTAGCTGAAGCCGGAATGGAGAGCAGAGCCAGGACTCAAACCCAGGTACTCCAGTATGGGATGTGTGTGCACCAGACTACCCCCCTGCAAATATGGAAATGAACATCTAGATGATTTGGGGTCAACCTCTCATGACATCGTGTTGCTTCACTTTGTTTTGACACAGTGATGTTTGGGTTTGGGGTTCTACAATAAAGGGAGGAAATATATTCAAAGCAAGGAGGAAATATATTCAAAGTAAACTAGAATATGAGGAGGCACTGATGTCCCTCTCTTCTCTTCCCTGATGCCTCCCCCACTTTATAGCAAATTGTCCAGAATATAGCTTATTGCCCAGAAAACGACAACTGAAGTCAGGTCTTCACCCTCCACTCCATTCCCTTAAATGCCCTGCCATGGCTCCTCATGTTAGTAAAATGGCACCATCTTGTCTGTGGCACCATCTATGCCCCAGACACCATCCTAGGCTCCAGCCCCCCATCACCACCATTGCTGGAAGCCAGGTGACCACCTGGCCCAACCACAGGTGTCGGCTCCACCCCCACCCTAATGGGATTTGCTGTTCATACTTCCCTCCCTGCCCCCCGGCTAAGGTTTTAACAGGACCTTCTCCTGAACACATATCCTGATCGCATCCCAAATGACCGGGATGAACAAGGTCCAAAGAGCAAGTAGGCTCCAGCTGCATGGGTGTGCATGATCCAGCTGCTGGACCATGGTCAGGACTAGTTCTAGTTCTGCAATCATGCTGCTCACTGACTGGTAGTCAGCTCAGCTACGCTCTTGTACTGAGCACCGACTATGTAAAAACAGTAGGGAGTGCAAAGTGAGAAAAAGGCCTGGTCCCTGTCCTGTCTGCACAAGATGCGGCTGCCCTGTGCCCAGCCCAGCAGAGCCAAACACCCCAAGTCTGCCTGCAGTAGAGCATTTGCCCCTAGATGTTGCCTTCTTGTCCTAGGCAGACCAAGCACTGTTTCATAGTTAAAGGAAAGGAAAGCATGGCGCTCAGTTACACGCTTGACATCACCGTCTAATAATTAGCACACAGCACCAGGAACTCGGTGTCCGAGACACGGAAGGCACTAGGGGCCCTGTCTGGCCAAAAGGAAGAAGGTGTCCAGTGCATGCTGGCCACATCTGAGCCTGAGCTCATAGAGTTTCTGCAGCAGGCCCACACCCCCAGGGTGGCCCCCCCGTTCACTGGGAGGAGAGAGACTGAGGGGGACAAAATTGCCCCTGCCTTCTCTCCTGGGCTCCAGGTCAAGGGCCCCTGGGAGAACCGTGGCCAGCAGACACCAGGAAGTCTGAGTGCTTGAACAAACCTGGTGATGTGAAGAAATGCCAGCCAGCCAGAAGAGGGTGTGTGTGTGCACACTCACGCCCTTGGGCATGTGTACCTGTGTGTACACATGTGCTCACATGTGCATGTGTGTGTTTGTGTGTATAGGTACCACAGTGATACCACAGTTGCCCACCTCTCTCCTGAAACCCTCACAGAGCTCCTGCTCTCATTTTGTTCAGGTCTGTGCTCAAATGCCCCCCTCAGAGATGCCTTCTCTGATCCCCCAAACTCATTGGTCCCCCATTCTCTTATCCTACTTCCCCGTTTCCACACCACACGCATGCACGTGTTACACACAGACACACATGTGCATGCGCATGTGTATGAGTCTGTGGTCCATCTCCTTCTGGGTTAACCTCTTGCATAAACAAGTTCTCCATGGGAAGGGAGCAGGTGCACCCCAAGAACTCAGCTGAGTGAAGTCAGAAGGACCAAGCCCCTGCAAGAGCAGCAGGAAATTGGGGTGTACACTAGAAGGGTGGGTGCTGGGGCAGCATCAGCCTCAAGACTGCAGCCCGAGGTGCAGAAGTGCCTGCCGCTGTCATGGCCCAAAGCCTGCAGGTGGAAAGCTGAGACCCCAGGAGAAGACTGAGAATCCGCCAGGACCTCCCCGGAGTCATGGCCTTGACTCTGTGAGCACCTTCCAAATCTCCGCTGAGAGTGTGAGGGAAGGGTCCAGAGTCAGGGTGCCAGGGCCAGAGACAGGCAGCACCTCCGGCTGATTCAGGAGCCGGGGAGGCTCCCAGACACAAGGCAGGTGATTGACTGATGTTTCTGTGTGAATTGGCAAATAAATAAGGAACTGTGGCTATCTAGACTGACTTCAAAATGCACTGGAAAAGGAAGACTGTGGTTTTCATGCACTGAGCACTGAAACAGCAGCTTGCTGCAAATAGCTGGCATGATTTCTTCACAGCCCAGCCTTTGCACACCCAGGACTCGTCACCAGTTTCACCATGGCCCCCAGCATTGTGGCTCCAGAAGCGCGGCAGGAACGTCCTGCCCTTACCTCCCTAGCTCTGATCTCCCTCTGCGGTGGGCAGGCCTTGTTTGCCATCTCTGCCCCTGGCGGCTTTGTCTGCTCACTGGCAGGGACTGCCCCTCCTCAGCTCCAGAGTCACAGCCCTGGCACAGCCCAGCTAGAGCGGAGGTTCAGTAGCTGTTTGCAGAGTGAGTCGAGGGATACAGGTTGGTTCACTGTCAGCTTCATCTTGACCGTCTCTGATAGGATCCCACTTCTGAGGGATCCCCTTGTTTCCACTGATCACACATTGCAATATCCCCTGTGGGGGCCAAGGTGTACCTGCCACAGACGGCAGTTACAGGATCAAGACACCAGTAGAAACAGGATGATCGGGGCCAGCACTGTGGTGGAGCAGGTAAAGCTGTCACCCACAGTGTCAGCATCCTATATGGGCACCGGTTCAGGTCCTGGCTGCTCCACTTCCGATCCGGCTCTCTGCTATGGTCTGGGAAAGCAGTGGAAGATGGTCCAAGACCTTGGGCCCCTGCACCTGCATGGGAACACCTAGAGGAAGCTCCTGGCTCCTGGCTTCAGATCAGTACAGCTCCAGCCGTTGTGACCAATTAGGGGGTGAACCAGAGGATGGAAGACCTCTGTTTCTCTGCCTCTCTTTCTCTCACTCTCTCTCTCTCTTTCTCTCTGTGTGTGTGTATGAGTGTGTGCGTGTGTGTGTAATTCTGACTTTCAAATAAATATATCTTTAAAAAAAAAGAAAGAAAGAAACAGGATGACCAATCAAATCCAGACAAAAGGCATAACCTGTCTGCTTACCTGGATCGGGGAGGAGCTGTCCTGTGTACCATCGGGGACTCCACAGCACCCTGCACTAAGTCTCCCCAGTGCCAGTAGCAACACCACCAAACGTGTCCCCAGGCATCACGAGATGGCCCCTGCCTGAAGCGCAGTGTGGACCCCAGGTGGACAGCTCTGCTCTAATGCAGTCTAAGAAGTTGGGGCCCAGTGTGGGGGGGTAGGCTTAGGGCAGAGGTTGTTACTCTCAGGAGGAGGAGGAGGAAGCCCAGAGATCCGACATCAGCATGATGACTGTGGTTAACAGCAGTGGTGCGTCTACTTGAAAGTTTCTTACAGAGTAGGCTTTGAGTGATCTGACCACCCACAAAGTAGGAGAGGTAATGCACACATTAATCAGCTTGATGTGGACATTCCACAATGCCATAAATGTGTACAATTTTTGCCTGACAAAGAAGCAATTTTAAAAAAAGCTAGGGGGAGCCGGTGCCGCAGCTCAATAGGTTAATCCTCTACCTTGCAGCGCCTGCACACCAGGTTCCAGTCCTGGTCGAGGCGCCAGATTCTGTCCTGGTTGCCCCTCTTCCAGGCCAGCTCTCTGCTGTGGCCAGGGAGTACAGTGGAGGATGGCCCAAGTGCTTGGGCCCAGCACCCCATGGGAGACCAGGAGAAGCACCTGGCTCCTGCCTTCGGATCAGCGCGGTGCGCCAGCCACAGCGCACCGGCTGCAGCGGCCATTGGAGGGTGAACCAACGGCAAAGAAAGACCTTTCTCTCTGTCTCTCTCTCTCACTGTCCACTCTGCCGGTCAAAAAAAAAAATCTAGGGGGACCAGCACTGTGGTGTGGCAGTGCTTGGGCCCCCGCATCTATGTGGGAGACCTGGAGGAAACTCCTGACTCCTGGCTTCAGATCAGCCCAGCTCCTGCCAGTGTGGCCATTTGGGGAGTGAGCCAGTGGATGGAAGACTTTTCTCTGCCTCTGCCTCTCTTTCTGTAACTCTACCTATCAAATAAATAAGCAAAATCTTAAAAAAATAAAGCTAGGTTAAATGTATTTAAATTAGGATTTTCAAAGCTGATTTTATTTTTAACTTTTATTGAATGAATATAAATTTCTGAAGTACAGCTTATGGATTACAATGGCTTTTTCCCCCCATAACTTCCCTCCCACCCACAACCCTCCCCTCTCCCACTCCCTCTCCCCTTCCATTCACATCTTGATTCATTTTCTATTCTCTTTATATACAGAAGATCAGTTTAGCATATATTAAGTAAAGATTTCAACAGTTTGCAACCACACAGAAACACCAAGTGTAAAATACTGTTTGAGTACTAGTTATAGCATTAGATCACAATGTACAGCACACTAAGGACAGAGATCCTACATGAGGAGTAAGTGCACAGTGACTCCTGTTGTTGACTTAACAAAGTGACACTCTTGTTTATGGCATCAGTAATCACCGAGGCTCTTGTCATGAGCTGCCAAGGCTATGGAAGCCCCTTGAGTTCACCAACTCTGATCTTATTTAGACAAGGCCATGGTCAAAGTGGAAGTTCTCTCCTCCCTTCAGAGAAAGGTACCGCCTTCTTTGATGACCCATTCTTTCCACTGGGATCTCACTTGCAGAGATCTTTCATATAGGGTTTGTGTTTTGTTTTTTTGTTTTTGTGTTTGTTTTTGCCACAGTGTTTGGCAAAGCTGATTTTAAAATGCCTGTTGAGCAAGATGTATTTTGCAGCAACTTCGAGCTCCTCAGAGAACAATAGCAGCCAAATTCCCTGAGGCTTGTTTAGCACCACCCATGCACGCTGTAGGGACTTCTGCGCATTGACTCACTGACTGAGCAGCTGCTGCATAACGTGGGCACTGTCGCTATTTCCCATCTTCCAGACGAGAAGACTGAGGACAGCCGGCCAAGGTTAGTGGACAGCAAGCCGAACAGTGAGGCTTGCCCTGGGCGAAGACTCCTGCACTCTCCCTCCGACCTCAGGTCACTGGTTCCTGTGGTCAGTGAGTTTCTGCAGTCAGAGCTGGGTAGAGCCTCTCATCAGCTAACAGAAGTCGCCACCCGCCACTGTTGTAAAACCAAGCCTTTCCTGTGTGCATAAGGACTGCCTCTTATGGCTGGAAGAGCCTGGGCTCCCTGTGAACTGCTTCTGGTGGTTACCATGCCTGCTCTGATCAAAACTGAGAAATAGTGGCAGAGTTTGGCACATCCACTGAAACACCACTTGGAAGGCAAACATCTCACATCAACAGCGCCTGGTTCAATTCTCAACACTGCTCCCAACTCCAGCTTCCTGCTAATTCACACTCTGGAGCGCAGCAGGTGGGATGGCTCAAATACTTGAGTCCCTGTCACCCATGAAGGAAACCTGGATGGAGTTCCCAGCTCCTGGCTTCGGCCTAGCCCAGCTCTCCCACCACTGCTGCAGGCATTAGAGGCGTGAACCAGCAAGCAGATGGTTCAAAGCCTGCTGCCCTCCAAGGGCCTAAGCAGACAAGAGTGGTGGTGCAGTGGGGATTATCTCCTGGATTTTGAAGTCAGGGGTACCTGTCACCCACCAGTCCTTTCTCAGGTGTCCTGAGAAACACTGGGAACACTTGAAAATATGGAAACAGTGAACACTTCCACAAAAGAGCCACCCCAGTCCCTGACACCCAAAACCCTCGCGTCCCAGGTGAAGGCTCAGTCGGCCAGGGCCTGCAGGAGGGGAGCTGGGGTCTCACCACGTGATTTCACTTCCCATTTCATCCCAAGAGGCAGCACCACGCCCTATTCAGTTTTCCTTTCTGCCGCATCATTGGCCAAATGGGAGCATGGAGCTTCCCAGAAAATCCAGATCTTTATTCCCACCAAGTATCCGACAGGTGCTGACAGCTGACAACATCTTCGGACAGCGGGGCTGGAAGCAGGACTTGCTGCTGCTTCTACAAACCCGGCCCCACCCCAGCCAAGTGCACACTGCGCACAGCGATCTGGCAGCATGAACGCTCTTCCTGCTGGATCACCTGGGCAGCCTGTGTCTCACCACTTCGTCCAGCACAGGTTCCTTGAGAAGTGGCTTCTTTCCCACAGCTGCACCCACACAGAACCTCACTTCTCAGAAAACTCTCACCCTCCGTAACTACCGATAAACTCTTGGGTTTCTTGGAGAATGAGGGAAGGAGAAAGACCAGGACCAGGGAAAGGAAACTAGACTTCATCAATAATCTTCTAGGTGAGCATCCTCAGAGAACCTCCCAGCTGTGATTTCTACCTCCATGAAAGGAGCGCCCCCTGCCTGCTCGAAGCCCAGCTGCAGAGTAGAGCCGCAGCATTTGCCACAGGCTCCTGTGTTGCCCAGATCCGTCCTCTGACTCCACTCTGGCCACGCTGAAGATAGCAGCAAGCGCCGACGTGTGCAGAAGCATGGCTGCACTGCCTCCGGATCCTGTGCCTCCGTCATGGTTCTCCTCCCCCTTGAAGCAGCGAGCAAGTCCAAATAACTCGCCCGCGAGCTGGTCAGCAGCAAAGCAGTCCTTAAACGCAAGCCACCTCGAAACCTATCCTTGACTTGCTGGCTACGAAACACCGCCTCGTGCGCTCAGCACTCTCTCCTGAGCTGCCTCTTCCTGGGCACGTGGTCCTCTAGGCCAGAGGGCAGTTGACGATGTCTGGAGAGATCTGGGGCTGTCAGAACTGGGGATGCTACTGGCGCTCAATGGGGAGAGGCTCCGAATGCTGCTAAACCTCACCCTGCCATGCACAGCGCAGTCCCACGTGCAATAGTATTGGGGACACAAACCCTGCCCTAGAGCCAATGGCTTTAAGTCTTCTAAGTAACCCAAGAACCAGCCTGTGGACCTAGTTCCACCTGCCAGGATTTCTCTCAGTAGATGGAGCCAACAGAGTCTTGGGGACCCAGAGAAGCTTGGGTTCTGCCTGCCTGGAGGTGAGAAGGTAAGGGAGGAGGTAAGGGATCCTGGGGCCCAGCCAGCCCACCCAGTCTGTTCAGGAAACACAAACTCTGAGAGCTAAAAGAAATCACAGGAAGAGGCATTGGCCCAGAAAGAGATGTCACAACTGCCCACCAGAAGGGCCGAGGTGCTTGGTCCCCCAGACACCTGAAAGTATCAGTCCTTCCCACCTTGCATGGCCCAGTTTCCTCATTTGGAAAACGGAAATTGCAACAGGTGTGTCCCTTCTGCTGCACAGGTAGAACGAGTGACTTGGAAAGCTGTTTGAGCACCGCCTTGTGCTGTGAAGGACACTTCTCCCCAGGAACCCTTCTGGCCCCTCCCCAAAATCCTCGCACAGCCATCGTCCGTCTAGAAACAGCAGCAGGTGCTGAGCCCGTCCTGGGTGGCTGCTGGGGCTGTGAGATCTCCCCCGGCCCTGGCTCCGGTGCCAGGAAGGAAGCTCAGGACTCTCCCCAGTGTAGGCTTGGTGACGCGAGCAAGGCACCGAGTCACTGTCGCCTGAGCACCTCTGTGCGGGGGAGGAGGGGGACGAGGAAAGGCAAGTCTGTGTGCATGTGTGTGTTCACCTGTGTCAATGCAGAGAAAAAAGCCTAGAGCCAGACAATAAGCAAATAAGAAATAAATAGAAGCATCGTATGTCGGCAGCCTGGACCTCTGGGAAACGGAGTGGGTGTGAAAGGGCAGGAAGAGAATAAAATCCTGTCTGGGTTTCCTCTGCACACTTTATAAACAGAGTCATTTTGTTCTTCCTTTATTATAATGAGACTCAGCTGAAGAGAGCACATCAATATACAAATGGATTTATTTAGAATACAGCCATGTGCAGTACCACGACAATCAAGGCAGCAATGGATCACATAGTGGTCCCAAAGATTCACCAAACCTGAACACCCCCACCCCCACCCTGTGGTGTCACAGCCGCTGTAAGGTCCCAGCACCACGCATCACCCATGTGTCCACCCTGATGCCAGCGCAGACAAACCCACTGCCCTGCCAGTTGTGTAAAACTACAGCACATACAACCCTGTACAGAACACAGCTCGCCAGTCCTAATAGGGTAACCAGCCTGCTTTTCAGAGCTGGAAACTTCCTATGGCCTAGAGATCCTGTAGCAGTGGTGAGGCTGTGGAGCCAAGCAACACATGACTCACACGCTATGGGGAAGCCCGTGTAAATACCCTCCGGCCCTGCCAGTCCCACGAACACTGGCACAGTTATGAACAGTGCATAACACCTGAAGATGCCCAGCAACCCCGGGACCTGTGTATGCACTTGCTCGCCTGCTCTGCTCACTGTCCTCAGAGTCCAGCCCTTACACCACAAACGCAGCTGGCTGTGAAGCGCTGGGCCCCGCCTGCAGCAGCCTCTCACTCTCGTGGCTGCTGCGCTCCCCACTGACCTGTGCCACCTCGGTCAGAGTAAGTGCACCCCACGCTGCTTGCAGAGCGACAGCATGGCCTAACAACTTGTTTTGCAGGCTGTGTCCCCACCATTTCTTTCTATATGAAGGTTTTAATTATTATTATTTTAATTGTACCTACTTATGGGGTATAGTGTGATAATGACACATGTATTCAGTGTGCGATGATAAAACCAGGTTAGCATTTCCATCTCCTTAAACTTTTTTAATTTTTTGATTAACACTTAACAGTTACACGTATTTATGGGACAAAGTGTAGTCTTTCAATAAATGCATATAATCTGTGATCATAAAATCAGGGAAATTAATGTTTCTCATTATCTGTTCTTCATGTCTGGAGACTTCAACCTCCTCTCTTCTACTTATTCCTAAAACACACATCAGATGACATGAACTTCAGCCCCCTCTGTGCCCTGCAGCACAAGGTCTTATTCCTTTTTGTGTGGTCTGGTACCTGTTATCCAAATTCCTTCTATCTCCCCCTCCCACTCCCATCTCCCCAGCCTCTAGTAATCAGAATTCTGTGTTCACATGGACTTTTTTTTCTTTTAACTTCCGTGTATGAGAAGGAACATGTAGTAATTGTCTTTCTATACCTGGCTCATTTCACTTAGTGTGATGTCTTCAGTTCTGTGGATGCTGCTGCAGGTGATAGGATAGCCTTCTTTTGATGGCTGAACAATATTCCATCATTCACACACTCCGTATTTTCCACTCACCCATTGATGGCACCTAGATTGATTCCATATCTGAGCTGTTATGAATGTCAGCAATAGATAGGGAAAAGCAGGTTTTGCTTTAATATGTGCATTTCATTTCCTCTGGATGTAAACCCAGAAGGGAGATAACTGGATCATACGTTAGATGTATTTTCAGCTCACCACACTGGCTGGGCTAACTTGCATTCCCACATACAGCTCATCAGGATTCCCTTTTCTCCTCATCCTCTCCAGCATTTGCTATTTTTTGTCACTTTGATAATAGCCATTCTAATTAGGGATTTGATTATTATTCCCCTGACAGCTAATTATGTTGAGAATTTTTCATAAATTTGTTGATATTTGAATTTTTCTTTTGAGACATGTCTTCATATCCTTTCATCCTTTTAATTTTTAATTTGTTTTGATTGAATTATTTTTTTCTTATATGTTCCAGAAAATAATCATTTATCAGACGGATACTTGCAGGAATTTTCTCCCACTCTATAGCTCATCTCTCCACTCTTATTGATTTTTTCTTTTGCTGTGCAGAGGCTGCTTAGATATAATCCCATTTGTCTGATTTTTGGTTTGTTGCCTCTGAGTTTTCAGCATCTTAGCATAAAATAATTGCCAGTGCTGATGTCTTGAAACATTTCCCCTCTTTTCTTCTAATATTATATAGTTTAGGGTCTTACATTTAGGTCTGTGATCTATTTTGAGTTGGTTTTTGTATAGGATAAGTGCTAGGGTTAATCTTTAATCTTCTGTATTGTAGATATCCATTTTCCCATATCCATTCATTCAGGAGATTGCCCTTGCCCAAAAGAGTGTTCTTGGTGCCCGCATCAGAGATCATCTGGTATGAGTGTAATCTCTACACCAAGACCCTCTCTTCTCCACTCTTCTCAGCCACCCCCTCCCTTACTGCTCTGCTTCCTGCCCTCCTTAGACTTGTGCAAACACCACTGGCCCAGAAAGCATGAACTTGGCATCTCTAGACCCAGTCACTGCCAGATGCAAGTCAAGTCAGTTCTCACTGCTGCTCTGCCACCTCATCTAGACAGTGGGGAGGGGGTGATGATGGGTGTCCTGTACTCATCTCAAAGACAGTGGTGATGACCACAGAAAAGTGTGAGTCCAACAGAGCTTTTCTCCACTGTGCAAACACATTAGGCCCAGGAGCCACAGAAGAGATGGTTGTCACAGGGCATTCCAGAAGAAATGAGAGGCTATTTAATGAGATGCTTCCTCCAGGCCAGAGCCAATGAAATATCTGATGCATTGTTACAATAGTATACCTAGTGGGAGACCTACGGAGAGCCCAGTAATCTGCTACTCAATCAACAAGTACCTAAACAAGTCAGAGACCAGTTAAAGTGGATGCATGTGGGATCACCAACACATCACTGAGATTTTTTTTAACAGTAATGGCACATAGACCACAGGTGATCCTAGGCTTATTTACAACAGTCTTAGAGAAGGAATCAACAAGTATCTTTTCTTTTATTTAAGAGGTAGAGAGACAGACTGTACCCCTTTGCTAGTTTATTCCCCCCAAAAGCCTGCAATGGCCAGGGCTAAGCCAGAGCCAGGACCCAGGAACACAGTCCAGGTCTCCTACGTGGGTGGCAGAAACCCAATGACTTGAGCCATCACTGCTGCTTCCCATTATCTGCATCAGCAGGAAGCTAGAGTCAGGAGCTGCCAGAGTCAGGTAGCAAACCCAGGTATTCGTACATGGGACACAGGTGACTTAACGGGCATCTTACTTGCTAAGCCAAATGCCCACCCCTAAGCTCATATTAAGTGCCAACTCTCGTCATGGGTTTAGTTTGTATGAAATTCCAAGGCCAAATCACATTCACACTCTATGATGAAGATGAAGAGACAATAAATGTGATTCAAGATAGACCAAAGTATCAGGAGAGTAGTCTAAACACAATGAGAATTCATAAGGAGGAGAACATTACACTACTGGGAGACCAGAAAAGGTTCTGAGGCCTTGAAGGACAGAACTTCAACCTGGGTCAGGAGGAAACAGCCCGCACCAAGGACACAAAGACTGGAAAAGTGAGATGTGGAAGGGAATGAGCTGGAGTATTGATTTCCATGGGGGTGAGAACTAAACAGGGAACGCACGACTAGGTCAAGAGATACGCCCAAATGTCAGCAGAGAATTTCAGATTCATTCGCAGAACAGAAGAGTATTTGCAGTTCTTCCAGGGGTTGGCCTGCTCAAATGATTCCTTTTCCAAAAAGAACAAGTAATCAATTACAGTTAGAATCAATAATTCCTTGCCCAAAAATAACTTAACTGATACTTGGCAAAAACACTGTCCCAACTGAGCAAGTCACTAGCCTCTGAAACCCAGGTATCATCACATTTTTAAATAGGATTAACCGTACCCAGCTTATAGAGTTGTTTTGGGAATTAACTGTGACAATAGCTATGTAAGTATCTGATTTGGAGAAGTGTCTTTTCCAAAGGATAACAAAACCATCTCTGATCAGGACTTATTTTCAGTACAAACACACCCGCCATGAGGAAATACGTTCCAGAATTATCCAGCTGAAGCAGACTGTCTCACAGAGCGGGAAGCTGTGCCTCTCCAAGGCCACAAGCTGGCCACCCACAGAGCCACAGAGCTGAGCCCTGGCCTCCTGACCACAGGCCTCCTCCCTCCTCCCTCCTCCCTCCTCCCTCCTCCGGGAACCAGCGCCAGAGGGTGACAAGTGTACCTGAGCTATTTCGCTGCAGCAGAAGGCAGCCTCCTGCTTACCCCCCAGCTCCTGTCCCATGAAAGCTCCAGTACGATGCTGAGGACAGCAAGCTCCTTTACTGGTTTGCGTGGAATGGGGAGAGCAGGGTTTAAGCCAAAAGATTGATCGGTAAGTCGCCTTGTCTCAGGCCAACCTGGCTTTGCCCTGACTGCGGCAGCTATATCCCCACCCCCAACTCCCCCCCCCGCCCCCGAACATACACAGCTCCTCTTAGTTTTACAGGGTGGAGCGTTCACTAAATATCCATTTGCACATTACAAAGCAAAAGCTCGGAGAGGCTTAGCCTCTAGACCAAGAGCCCCAAGACAGTAACCGGCAGTATCAGCTTCTGCAGTTTCTCAGTCCCTTAGCTGGTACCGGGCACACTCCACACCCACGCAATCTGCTCTGTGTTGCTGATGTCGGCGAGCACTCTTCTCGCGTTTCCATTAAACAGGTACTTTCTGACAGTCCTTCTGTGCCCTGGCCTTCACCACACCTCACTGCTCTGGCCTGGTCCTCTGGACGCCCCCACTCACGGTCGTTGCCTGATTCAGCTCTAGACGGCAAGCACTGGAGGGGCTCAGGAATACAGTCTTCACCCCTCTCTGCTTCTCACTCTGCACCCTTGCCTGGGGGTTTTGTGCACCTGCTTTGGCCTCGGTTGGCTTTCTCCTCGGAGTCTTGGGCTCAGACCCCAGCTCCAGGCTTACGTGTGCCTGCCAGGATGACCCACACCCTTCCCAGGTTCCACACATGCAAGCCTGCACTCATCATCTGCATCTTACCCTTGGTAAAAGCAGCCCCATCCCCCGGAATGACCTGGGCTCGACTCATCCTTCACTGCCCCACCCAGATCAACATTCTCCCCACCCTCACTTCTTCCTGGCCTCCTACACTGACCCCTGTGGAGCCCTCCCAATACAGTTCTCCACACCTACCCACCCCAGTGTCTGTCCACAGAGCCACTCGGCTGCTCTTAGTGTAACTGGGACCACACTGCTCTCTTTTGTGGTACCTTCAACAGTGTCCAGATGGATGACTGGGCAAACAAAATGGAAAATTTACAAACAGCCTGAAAAGGACAGACCTTCTGACACATGGTGCAGCCAGATGGATGGATGTGGAGAACATTATGGTGAGTGAGCCAAACGATGGATGCTTCCAGTGAGTCACCTAGAGTTGTCCCATTGAGAGTCAGAAAACAGAACGGAGATTGCCAGGGGCTCAGAGGAGGTGCAGAGAGAAGGCAGTGTTTAATGGATATGGAGTTTCAACTTGGGAAAAAGAAAATGTTCCGGAGATGGACACTGGTCACAACTACACAGTTTAAGTACACTTAAGGTCACAGAACCAGACACTTAACAAATATTAAAATGGTGAACTTTTAAGTTATTTTATTAACTTTTCTTATCTTTCAACGATTTTATTTTTCTTTTTAATTAACATGTTTTTACAGTGTACAATGTGATACTTCAACACACCTATACAATGATTACTGGTCAAATCAAGGTAATTAGCATTTCCATCTCCTTATCATTTCTTTATGTTTGGAGACTTTGAGTTCCTCTCTTCTACTTCATGATATTCCTTTTTTTAAAAAAGATTTATTTATTTATTTATTATTTGAAAGTCAGAGTTACAGAGAAAGAGGGAGAGACAGGGGAGAGAGAAAGATCTTCCATCCTCTGATTCACCCCCCAAATGGCTGCAATGGCTAAGGCTGGGCCAGGCTGAAGCCAGGAGCCAGGAGCTTCATCCAGGTCTCCCACATGGGTGCAGTGGCCCAAGCAGACATGCTCCACCGCTTTACCAGGTCATTAGCAGGGAGCTGGATGGGAAGTGGAGCAGCTGGAACGCAAGACAAAACTCATGTGGGACGCTGGCACTGCAAGACGGGTGAAAGCCCAAAGCTCTGGCTGTGTGGGCTGTGTGCTGGGGGAATGTGTCACAAAGACATCCTGGAGTCCCACTGTGGGTAACTATGACCCAGGGACTATTTCTTGACAGGCAGGAGGGGTTCTGATGGGCTGCCGCTTTGGAAACTGGTCCCTAAAATGACACCAAACTCACCCTCTTCTTTCAGTGAGGAAGACACTGAGGATGATAGACAGCCCATGACTTGTCCAAGATGCTACAGGGCTATTCTACCCCAGCCCTCCCACTTCTTTATCTGGGGTTTCCCACCAGACCACCAGCTCCAGCTCGGGCTGTCCCAAGAGCTGGTGAAAGCAGCAGCTGCAGAATCCCGACATTGTTGGCTGCTCTCACTTGGGAAATCAGTGACAAAATACTCATTGAGATGAGGTACCTCCAGCAGGACGTGGTCCAGGGGAGCTTCTCATGGGCTGAGAGTTGCACACACTTCCTTGAGGATCTAGCAACTCTTTTTTTCCTGCACACCCAGAACAACTGGGTGAACAAATCGTCCCTTGAGATTCTGAATCCAGCTGCCTTTGTTTTTCAGCAGTGCTAACCCAGAAACAACTGACAGGATGTCAGCAAAGGCATCCAGGTTCCTTTCTATGCAAATCAAAAGCAGATCTCAGCAAAGCAAGGACCTTGGACACTCCTACAAATGCCGGGATTCTAAGAGACTCGGGCCCAGCTCAAGAGTGAAGAGGAACTGTGAGGACGCCCAGGCAGCACCACCCACCCTGGCCAAGTCGAGGGACCACATCCCCGAGCCAGGACAGGTGAGCCACCATCTGCCTTTATCCACCTCCTGGGATTCGTGTTGTGACTTTGAACGAATCCCTTCGCTCCCTGCCTTAGTTTCCATATCAGTAAAACAGCTGATCATGTTGAGCCTGATTGTTTTAGCTTCTCCCCCCGTCCTTTTTTTTTTTAACACCACAGACATAAAATCTTACTCAGTTAACCTGCCACACAGGATGAATGTATGTGGAACTGCTCGGGATGAGGTGGGGGTAGGGTCACACTTGTGGGAGGGGCTTATTGGAACACCTGAGTCCCCATGGACAGCAGAGATGCTGATTAGCTCAGCTATCAGGAGACCTCGGTTCTAATCTGCAGTAAGTGGTAGTTCTGGACATCACTGTGAAAAGGAGATGTGCATGCTGGGCACACGGCTTCCTCTGCCAACACTGTTCTCAGCACCTCTGTCCCAGCACAGCTTACAGCTTCCTACAGGGGACAGATTGGTCATGACTGTAAATGCCGCCCTTTTCCAAGCAGGTTTGTGTTCCAGTGAGAGACACTGTCCAACACTCCATTGTGTAAAGAAATTAGAGGCGTTGTAGCACGTGCTGGAAGGGTTGCTGGGGAGGAAGTGGAAGCTTGCAGCGCCCATCCAGCATCTCTCAGGCATCTCTACTAGGTATAGAAAGAGAAGGTATGTGCGGGAAAGAGGACACCACCAGGCGGAACGTTTCCTGAACTGTGGATTTACATGGACCTGTTGCTTTGTCAAAGTGCACGCAGAGTCTCCAACTAGGTAAATAAAAATATTCCTCTGGGAGCTGCCATTGTGGTGCATCAGGTTAAGCTTCTGTTGTGACATCAACATCATGTATCAGAGTGCAGGTTCCAATCCTGGCACCTCTGCTTCCAATCCAGCTTCCTGCTAATCCACCTTGGAAGGCAGAAAATGACCCAAGTGCTTGAGTCCCTGCCAACCGTGTAAGAGATCAGATGGAGTTCCTGGCTCTTGGCTTTGGCATAGCCAGGCCCTGGCTGTTAGAACCATTTGGGGAGTAAACCAGCAGATCAGCAGTTAAATGATCTCTCTCTCTCTCTCTCTCTCTCTCTCTCGCTCCTCCCCATTGTGTCACTCTTTCAAATAAGTAAATCTAAAATAAAACTCTTATGCAATTTGTTTAATGCATTAATCAGAATGAATTATAACACCAGTATTTTATACATGTGTATGTGTGTATATATATATATTCTGCTTTCATATTTCAAAAAGGATTTGAAGTAGAAATTTTCTCAAAATAAAATTTGCTTCTCAAGAAAAGCATTGGTGGCACTAGAAGCACAGAAACAAAGAAGCACAGAGTGGATCTGACACAGCTTCATCACAGATAAGACACCCAACAACCCACACCACAGGCTTATGTATCTCAAATACAACACCAAAAGAGCCCACGAAAGCTGGGTTTCGTCTCTGGCTTGCTAGCACACATCCTCAGTAACTGCACCCTTAGGCCGAGGGCTTATCCATAGGTGCATCATTTCTTTTTTTTTTTAAGATTTATTTATTTATTTGGAAGTCAGAGTTACAGAGAAGGAGAGAGAGAGAGAGAGAGAGAGAGAGACCTTCCATCCGCCTGTTCACTCCCCAGATGGCCGCTATGGAGCCGGGAGCTTCATCCGGATCTCCCATGTGGGTGGCAGGAACCCAAGCACTTGGACCATCTTCTGCTGCTTTTCCTCTGGAGGCAGAAGGAACAGGAAGAGTCCAGGGCAATTCAGGGCAAGGGTGGACCTTGGCCCTCCCAAGGACAGTGTGACATAGTCAGATCTAAAGCAGTGACAGTGACACGCCCAAGGGTAAGACACAGAGGGAGCAGTAAGATACTAGAGGTGCAGGGGCTCTGAGAAGCTCCACTGCCAGGCTGCACCCATTAGAAACCTGGAACACTGAGAAAGACGTGACTTCAGAACTACAATCCAAAGACAGGATCGGACCAGTGGGCTTCAGCCAAGTGTTCACTTGCTCAGGCAAAGGAGCCCCAAACCTTAGACTTGTACTGTGTCTACCTGTGAAGAGTGTTAGTCTTCAAAATGTATAAAAATGGTTTGCATAGTCTAAAGGGCGGGCAGAAAATGGACAGTGGTAAGGACACTTGATAGAAAGTCCTAGGAGAAAGTTCAAAATCAGGTTCAAGGTGAAGAATGGTTCTCAAGACCCTTGACACTGGGTGACAAAGTGCAGTGATCTCTGATACGGGAGCCACAAAGTAGAGCCCTAGAACTGCCCCCAGCTCACTGCCGAGAGGGAGTCCAGGCTGCAGCACAGGAAGAGTCACCCAAATCATGGAGGCGGAACTGACAATGCGGGAGGCCACAGCGTCCAGAGAACACACAGTGCTGGCAGAGAGAGAGCTACACAGCGAAAGAACCCAGAGATCTGTGGTCTGAACAGCACCTGTGTGTGAGCGAGCAATCCGAGAAGGGAAAGACTCCCAGAAAGAGTTATAATGCAAAAATATCCAACACTCACCAAAGTAAAATTCACTATGCCTGGCTTCTGTTCTAAACTTGGCATACAAAGAAGGAGCGAAATATGGCCTATAATAAAGAGAAAAATCAATCAATGAAAATTGTCCTAGAATAGACACAGAGTTTACATTTAGCATTCAAGGACATTGAAAGTTATTTTAATTATATCACAATTTTTTAAAGTCAGATATTAACAAAGATTATTTTGAAGGATAAAAATATAACTCCTGGAGTGAAAATTACATCTGAAATGAAAATTGCTTTAGATGAGATTAGAGGCAGGTTGGACATTGGTGAAAGAAACATTTCTAAACTTGAAGGCACAGCAATTGAAATTTTCCAAAACAAAACATAGACAATAGAGTTCTCAAAGGAAATTGAAAAGATGTTAGAACACAGGAAAGTTTAATGAAATACAATCTGAAATTTTTTCAAGTTTTATGAAAATCATAAGTCTTTTTTTTTTGAAAGTTTCATATACTTTATTTTTTTTAACTTTTATTTAATGAATATAAATTTCCAAAGTATGGCTTATGGATTACAATGGCTTCCCCCCCATAACGTCCCTCCCACCCGCAACCCTCCCCTTTCCCACTCCCTCTCCCCTTCCATTCACATGAGGCTTCATTTTCGATTCTCTTTATATACAGAAGATCAGTTTAGCATACATTAAGTAAAGATTTCAACAGTTTGCTCCCACACAGAAACACAAAGTGAAAAATAATAGATGAAAATCATAAGTCTTAATAGACCCCAAACACAAGAAACATAATGAAAATTATACCAGGACACATAATAATCATGTTGTTCAAAGCTGATGATAATGAGAGGGAAAAAAGACAAATCATGTAGAAAGAAATGAAGGTAAGCTTGTCAGGAGATTTCCCAATGCAAAACAGCACAAGTGAGAAGAAAGTGGAGCAACATCTTTGCAATACTGGCAGGGTTTTTGTTTTGTTTTGGTTTGGTTTGGTTTGGTTGTTTTTGTTTTTTTGTTTTTTTGTTTTTTTTGAGCCTACCAATCTAGAATTCTAGAACCAGCAAAAATGGAGGTTAAATAAAAATTTGTTTCAGGTATAGAAAAGTTAAAAGCAGCAGCAGCAAGCTCACACCATGAAACACAAAATGTTGGAAAAAATCCATCAGGCAGAAAGCAATGGCACCTGATCTGTAACAACCCTGGAAGAAAACCAAAAGTTCAGAAATACACAGGAGATTTTGGTTAAGGGAAGAAGCAACACTTTAAAACAGTGATTCCATAATGGATTATGCAGAAAATACAGAAAAAATTGATGCCTATTTCCAAAGTAATAACAAAGTTAAATCCATTTTTCATTCTTTACAAAAATGAGGGGAAAAATAACTTCTAATGAATGAAAAATTTTTGTAACAAATTAAGCTTTAGTTTTAGGGAGAAAATGGGTGTTGTGATGCAGGGGGTTAGGCTACTACTTGGGATGCCCACTTGCTGTAGTAGAGAGCCAGTTCAAATCTGCCACTGACAGACATCTGTCATCATGTCTGTGTCTCATGTTCATATTCACTCTCTCCAGTGAGAATCCCAGAACAGTGAGCTCTCAGACCACACTGCAGGAAACTTGGTGATGACCGAGATGGCGTTTTAGTGGATAATCTAAGATTTGAGCTTCAGACGCTCTGGCTCCAAGAACCTTGCTGTCTCCTTGACCCAAGAGTTTCTCAACCTCAACACAATTGACATTTTGAGCTGGGTAATTCTTATCTGTGGGAATCGGGCCTGAGTGGTGTTTAGCAGCACCCTGAACCTCCACCCATGAGACACCAAGAGCCTCTCCTTCCAAGCTCGAGCAGCAAGAACTGTCTCCAGAAACCATCAGAATTCCTGAGTGGCAGAATCACGCTGGCTGTAAGCCAATGCTTTAGACCAGGTGCTTCACCCAGAGGCCCTAATTCCATCCCAGGTCCTCAACCAGAAATCCAGTTAAAAGATAACTGAACATTTTGAAATAATGTGTTTATTGGCAGTCTATCTCTTCCGTCCCAAAGTAAGGTCCTGGAGGCCAGAAACTACCCTTCTAATTCCCCCAGGTAAAACCACCTCTGCAACAGTGCCCACCATATCGTAGGTGCCCCCAGAAAGTGTGTCATTTTTACATAAATGAAAAGCATAGTTCAGCATTGATAACACAGAGAAAAATGGTACCTGTGATTGTAAATTAGCACAACCTTTTGGAAGGACAAACTGGAGTATTTTGTAAAACTTTAAATGTGAAGTCCCTTTAACCTTTCAGTTAGCAACACAGCCTAAGAATTTGTGCTGTGTAGTAAATATCTCCTTGGGAAAAGCCTCCGTGACTGTCCAAGCTAAGCTACTCATTGTCAGCGTGCTCTGTGCTTTTCCTTCGTGATGTTATCACCGCCATATCCAAATAGCTTTACAGCCGAATGTCCTGTAGCACGTTTGTCAGATTCCTAACATACTTGTTAGGTGAGTAAATGCAACAAAAATACAGTTATAGAGCTGTGATTATTGTATTGCCACTGTTACCATGGCTGAAAAAATGAAAGCAGTCTACTGCTCATTAGTAAGGATATGTTTTACAAATGTTCTGCCTATGGTCATTACCAAGGCCTTTAGAACGCAATTTCTCACTTGCTGTGGACATGACCATAAAAGAAATTTCCCACCCTTTGCTACCTGGCTAGCAATCAGCCTATTGGGGACATTTAAAAATATATATATATATACTTATAATTGATATTTTCCCTTGAACAAATATATATTTTGCCCATTTTAAATCACGTTGTTTGTTTTTTTCTGTTGTTGAATTGTAGGCATATATGTGTGAATGCACTGCTGGGCCCTCTATTTGGTTCTGGTGCTCTATACATCCGTCTTTATGTCGGTACCGCACTGTGCTGATTATCATCCCTCCGTGACTTCAGAATCAGGAGGGATGAGTCCTCTGAGTTTGTTCTTTTTCAAGTTTACTTTGGCTATTCAGGGTCACTTGAGATCAGATATAAATTTAGGATAGATTTTCTAGTTCTGTTAAAAAATATTGGGATTTCTTTTTCTTTTTTATATTTTTATTTTATTTAAGTTATACAAGTTTCATATATTTAATATACACAGATTTAGGAACATAGTGGCACCCTCTGACCCCTCCTCCCCCTCCTTCTCGGATTCCCACTCTTAACCTTTACAGTGATCTATTTTCAAAATACTCACTGATCATATAATTAACCCATTAAGATTTTGATAGGGGGCTGTGCTTCGAATCAATGGAATCAAAGCATTATGTAATAGCACTTGAAAAGATGTTTAACATCACTGTTATGGAAATACAAATCAAACCACAGTGATATATAGCTTCACACCATTAGGGTAGCTATTATAAAAAGCAAAACAAAATGGGGGCTGGTGTTTGGTGCAGCAGGTTAAGTCCATATGCTGGCCACACATATGGGAGTGCCCATTTGAGTCCTGGCTTCTCTACTTTTATTTTCCTCCATATAGACTTCCTTATTTTCCATGAGTCACCAAGAACTTCAAGAACTTTATATATGCTCATGCACTTAGGTGTAAAAAAGTACACATAGAAGGTGAGAAGATGCACAGTCTTCTTTTTTTTTTTTAAAGATTTGTTTATTTATTTGAAAGTCAGAGTTACAAAGAGAGGAGGAGAGGCATAGAGAGAGAGAGAGAGAGAGAGAGAGAGAGAAAGGTCTTCCTTCCACTGGTTCACTCCCCAATTGGCCGCAACAGCTGGAGCTGCACCGATCTGAAGCCAGGAGACAGGGGCTTCTTTCAGGTCTCTCACATGGGTGCAAGGGCCCAAGGGCTTGGGCCATCTTCGGGCACAGCAGGGAGCTGCATAGGAAGTGGAGCAGCCATGACTTGAACCGGCGCCCATATTGAATGCCGGCACTGCAGGTGACGGCTTTACTCACTACACCACAGCGCCAGCCCCCACAGTCTTCTTGAAATACACTCATGTTGGCTTCTCCACTTCTTATTCAGCTTCCCCTTAATGCTCCTGGGAAGGCAATGAAAGATAGCTCAGGTACTTGAGCCCTTGCATCCCATGTGGCAGGCCAAGAGGGAGTTCCTGGCTCCCAGCTTCCACCTGGCCCAGATCTGGCTGTTATGGTCATCTGCAGCAGTGAATCAGCAGATGGAAGCTTTCTGTATCTCTCCCTCTATGTTGCTCTGACGCTCAAATTAATTAATAAACTAATTACAGCTAAACAAAACCAAAACAAGTGCTGGTGAGGATGTGGAGGAACTCAAATATTCGTATACAGCTAGTAGGAATGTAAAATGATGCCATGATGTAAAATAGCATGGTAGCTCCTCCAAAAATTAAATATAGAATACCAAATGATGTAACAATTCCACTCATGGTTATAAACCCAAAAGGACTGACATTGGTAATATGAACAGATATGTGTACATCCATGTTTACACCAACATTGTTCACGATAGCCAAACCACATAAACACCGAGTCTCTATCAACAAATCAATGAATAAACAAGGTGTGGTCTACACCTGCACTGGAATATTATTCAGCTTTGCTAAGGAAGAAGACTGACATGCTGCAACACAAATGAGCCTTGACAATTCTGCTAAGTGAAATAAAACCAGTCAGAAAAAGACAAACACTATAGGATTCTATGAGTACCTGGGACTTGGGTAGTCAAATTCATAGACAGGAAACAGAAGGGCAGAAGAGTGAAGGGCAGTTACTGTTTAATGAGTCCAGGGTTCCAGTTCTGCAAGATGAGAAAAGGTTCTGTGGATGGGTGGTGGTGAGGGTTGTACAATAATAATGCAAATGCACTTAGCAGCAATTAGGTTTCTTGCATCTTATCACAATATTTAAAAATAAGTGTTTCTTAAAGTATTCTACTATGATGGAATCTGTCTACATCTTTCATGTAGTTTTGCAAGAAGAAAACAAGTTCTGTGGATGGGTGGTGGTAATGGTTGCACAACTGTGTCAAAGTACTTGGCACCTCTCAAAATGATTACAATGGCAAATTATATGTTATGGGCACCTTATCACAATTTTTAAACAGTTATCTTTAATATCCTGAATATCTTAAACAGATATTCTGCTGTAGATGGAATCTACCTACACCTTCCATGTAGGTGGAATACTGATATTGTGAATGTATTATCAAACTGAAGTTGATCTAACAATATTGAATGGAATGCAATTGCTAACTGGGAAAGAAGCGAGTAGCTTTAGGGCATGTTTCCATTTTAGAGTGTCTACACATGGAGACATACGTGGATCAGTACCTTGACGTGTCGTGAACTAAGAGACACCAAATTGTCAGCGATTCCAGCATCTGAGGGAACCAGAATCCCAGTGGCTTGCTTTCTGTGAGGCCCGTCACACTGTGTGGCAGTGTTACCGGGGGTCTGTGATCACGCTCCACGTGGTTGGGTTTCCTGGCTGTGGAAGTGAGGTTGGCCCCCACCATGCTATGCAGATGACTGAACGCAGTACTGCACCTCCTCATTAACTGCTCATCGCTCCCTGCCAGCCTAGGTGTGCCATCTAGACAAAGGGGATGCTGACAATGGCCTCACAGAGCAAAAGGGCATGGGAGTTGGCACTGTAAGGACAAGCATTTATTCAACGCCCCGCAGCCATCAGTGCAGACGTATTGACCCCAACAACCCCCTGGTGCTGTGAGAGGTTACCATTCCGGCCTCTCAGGACAGCTGAGCACCATGCCTCTGCATGCAGGCTCAGAGCTGGACCCAGTCTGTGTGACCAGGGGCTGCCCCAAGTCCATCCTGCATGGCCTGTGCTGGTTCTGAGGACAAGACGCACTATGTGGCACTGGAGGTGGCCGGGCTCTGCTCCGTATTTTCCTTTATTCTGGCATGATGGAGCCAGTTCAACCTCCATGGCTCCAGCTGACTCTGAAGAGAGAGCCTGAGTTGAACTGAAACCAGCTGGATCCCACGATGAAAAGATCGTGTTTGATCTTTCACAGGTGGAGCCCCAAGGTAAGTGCTGCCCACACAGCTCTACCCCAGCATTCCCTCAGCTCTGAATGCCCAGGCCCTGTGCTCTGCAGGTGTGATAAACACCTGGCACAAACAGTGCCTGCTCCGTGAGGCTGCAAGCTGTGTGGCCTGGGAAACACGTGCCAGAGACCAGCGACCAAGAATTCGACCTTGGCAGACCAAACTCAAGGTCGACTGCAGGTGAGGGAACAAGGAAACATGTTGGCCGTGGTGACTGGTACAGTCAAAACAAACACAAAATCCCTAACTGAAAGCTCAGAGCTTCCTGCCTGAAAATGGATGACTGTGTGCCTGACTACCATAACATTTTTCAGTAATTACTCTTCTCCAAAAAGCAGAAAGGAATGCAGAAGCCGCCTTCCCAATGTGGCCTGAGGTGGTATTAACTGGAGGTCTGTCGTCTGCTTTCAAACACAGGACAGAATGGGGAAGGGACTTCAGACAGGGGCACAGGAAGAGCAGGTGGGGACAACAGGGTAGGACGTTGCACTGTGCTGGAGGGAAAAGGGTTAATCACACATGCAGGTGACACCGTGTTAGCCTGCACCAGCTGCCCTGCAAATGCCAGGCTGGGTGTTAGGCAACAGAAATGAATGGAGTGCCCATGGTCCTGGGGGCTGGAAGGGCCAGGGGCCAGGAGATGTGTCTCCGGGGAAGAACGCACTTCCTGGTGTGTTTTCAGCTAGTTGTAAAGATACCAGTCCTATAGTCACAGCCCACCCTCATCTCATTTAACCTTTTTTTTTCTTTAAGATTTATCTTGTTTATTTGAAAGGTAGAATTTCAAAGAAAGAGAGGGAGAGACAGAGAGAGAGAGAGAGAGATCTTCCATCCACTGGTTCGCTCCCCAGGGCTGGGCCAGGCCGAAACCAGGAGCTGGGAGCTTCTTCGTGGTCTCTCACATGGGTGCAGGACCCAAGGACTAGAGCCATCTTCTGCTGCTTTCCCTGGCCGTAGCAGAGAGCTGGATCAGATGTGGAGCAGCCAGGACTCGAACCAGTGCCCACATGTGGTGCCAGTGCTGCAGGCAGCTTAACCCACTAAGCCACAACAGCAGCCCCAACTCACTTAGCCTTAATCACCTCCCAGAGGTCTTGTTTCCAAATACAGTCACCTGGGGATCACAACTTCCAGACATGGATTTGAGAGACACGTGTGGTCCATAGCCCCTCTCTCCGCTCGCTCTTCTCTGGCAGAATACTGACTATTCTGGGTCCTTCCCTGGGGACAGACAAAGAGGACTCTACTCAGACCCTCCCTCAGACTGCTAGGAAGACTGTGGGGGAGAGGAGGACGGGACAGGACACAACAGCTGTCATGATAGGAACCTAGCAAGGGGCAGAGGTGCAGGCGACTTCTCAGAGGAGGTGACTGGGCCCTGAGCAGAGCTCACAGACCCGAGCTCTGGGAGCACCAGAGGGCAGGGGTGGGGGTGGGGGAGCCCCGACCTGGTGCTGTGCTGTGGCAGCCCCCGCCCCAACTCTATCTGAAACACAGAAGATTGGAGGAATAATATCTGAATCAGGTGCTAACCCAGGGCCAAGAGTGACAGAAACAGAAAGTTAAGTCCTTAGAGGCCAGAAATAAGGAAGCTAATCAGAGCCAGGGCAAAAGGGAAAATCGGTTCTGCCCAGGGCAAAGGCAGGGGGACAGATAACAAAGATTTAGGCCTCTGGGCCTGCAGACTAGAATGTCAGGGACTGTGCAGCCAGGACTGATTCCACTGTGACCACTGAGCACCAGGTGCATCTGGACCCACAGCCATGTCTCACTCCTGACTGGGGCCTCGGCCCTGCCCCTCACCCCTCTCCCACTTCTAGTCCTGCAGACCTGGGAGCCCAGGCCTCCCCTCTGACATGTAGGAAACAGCCTCTCCATGAGCAAGACAAGGAAAGATGGGCAGCCGAAGGAGGACTGTTCACCTGCCCCATCTCAAGGGCCTCACTGCACCCCACCCTCTCTGTGCAGGGTCGTGAAGGTCACCCTGCCCATTGGCCCTTTTCCTCAGTCACTCACAGTCTCATCCTAAACACAGAGCTGGCCCCTTCCGTCACTCTGTGTGCTGTGTAGCTGTCTCTCACTTGGCTTGGCCTGCCCTGTGATGCACTCACAGCACTCTGCGTGGTCACCTCACTCTCCGTGGTCACCTCACTCTCCATAGTCACCTCCCAGCAACCGTCTTCACTTCGGTTCATGACATTGCTCTTACTGTCTTGGCCTTGCCAGATCTCAGACCTGGGTCAAGCTCCAGTGCAGGTTCCTGGCACACACCTGCTCTGCCTGTGACAGTGATGGCCTCCCTCCTTGATTTCACACACTCCCTTCCCTTGATTTTCACTCCTCTAGATTCTTCTCTCTTTCTTTTTTCAAAGATTTATTTTAGGGGCCAGCAATGTGGCATAGCAGGTAAAGCCACCACCTGCAGTGCCTGCATCCCATACGGGCACTGGTTCAAGACCTGGCTGTTCTACTTCCGAGACAGCTCTCTGCTATGGCCTGGGATAGCAGTGGAAGATGGCCCAAGTCCTTGGGCGCCTGCACCTGCATGGGAGACCTGGAAGAAGCTCCTGGCTCCTGGCTTTGGATCGGCTCAGCTCCAGCTGTTGTGGCCATTTGAGGAGTGAGCCAGTGGATGGAAGACCCCTCTCTCTCTCTCTCTCTCTCTCTCTCCCCCCCCCCCATGCCTCTGCCTCTCTGTCCTTCTGCCTTTCAAATAAAAGTGGCTTAAGCCACTGTACCACACACTGATCCTGGATTCTTCTTTCTTCCCCTCTGAGAGCTCCTCTTCTCTCCATCCCATAAAGGTTGGTGTCCTCTGGGATTTTTCAAAACTTTCTTCCTTTCTGCCATGACTTCCACCAACTTACACGATCTGATTAGAACTGGGTCCACGTAGAATTCCAGACCTGTCCACTGTGATGCAAGCAACAACTCTGTGCATAGCTCAGGGGTCTTGTGGCAGCAGACACGGATGGAGCCCTGCTCGTGTCATGCACACACACACACACACCTTGTGCAAAATCAACCTTTTGGAGAGAAAGCAAGAGAATCCAGTTGTCTGTATGAATACTGGGGCCAGAATGTCTAAGAATTAGCATCCTGCTAAGAGCAGTATTTGACAGATGATTGACGGGTATAGGGTGTAAATATCCCAACTCCCCCTCCATGGCCAGGATCACGCTGGCACATCTGCACCGCCCCCAGGGTGCATCCGCACTGCTCCCAGCTTCCCTCTGGAACTGAGCCCCAGCAGTTCCCTCTACCTGCTGCTCTGCTTCCCATACCTTTCTCCCCTCTCTTACTCACATCCTTTTCACCTCTCATTTCATCTCATTCACTTGGATTCTTGGTACAGACCCTGCTGCTTCGACAGAAAGCCAAAGTGGGACACTCGTTGCACTCAATGTCATCGTTGTGTCCTCGGCAGCTCCTCTTGCTCCTCGCACCATCTTGGTGCAGAGCGGCACCTGCTGCCTGTCAGAGCCAGAAGCCTGCTCCTGCTGTCCATAGCAGCACCTGCTGCCTGTCAGAGCCGGAAGTCTGCTCCTGCTGTCCAGAGCGGCACCTGCTGCCTATCAGAGCCGGAAGTCTGCTCCTGCCATCCTCCATGGAGTCTGGCTGACTGTAGCTACTCTCACCCCTTTCCCTGCCTTGGTCAAGATCGTAATTACTCCATCATCCCCTTATGGGTATTCACGCTCTTACTCTCTCCAACCACCTCCCGCACTTCCTGCAGACAACGTCTTGAATGGCAGCAGATTTGTTTATGTCCTCTAACTAAATCTCCCAAAGCCCCCCTGCTGCCCCAGAAGAAAACCACAGCTGTGCAATGGGACATTTAAATATGGATGCACACGTGTGTGCATGCTCACACATACACACATACCACGTACATTCACACAAATGCTCCTCAAATTGCAGCCCCGGCCCCTGCTACGCAGACATGCCATCCCCCTGTATTTGAGGAGCTTCCACCTGCCCCCACACCTCATCTCAGGCACCATTCCCTCCAGTAGGTGTTGTCACCCTCCCCAGCAGGCTCGGCGCCTGCCCCCTGGGCCAGCAGGGCCCTGTCCACTTTCTGCCACCAGAGCCGCATCCAGCAGTCTCCTTTGTCTGCCCCTCCCAGGGCTTCTGAGGGCAGAGCCACACCTTTGTGAGCTGTGAGTGAGGAAGCCCGGACACTAGTTCAGCTCTCTGCCCACGCTGGCCCTGCTTGGTACTGCAGCCGCTGCACTGTTTCTGCACAGGTCCCCTGGGCACCTGGCATTGCAGGGAGCCTCCCGCCCCGGGCACCCCACTTTCACAGACGTCCACAGCAACTCACTCTTCCTCAAGGGTCCTGGGGTGACAGGCAAAGCTCCCCACCTGGACTGAGGGCCACCCCCTGAGAAATAAATTGGCTAATGAGTCACAGGAAGGCCGAGACCCTGAAGACTTCACCCTCAACAATGAAAAGGTCAGTCCTGAAATCAGGCTCCTGTTTCCCCGTTTTAGATGCCTTTCACTTCCCTAAACACAAACGGAGCTCGTGCTGTGCCCATCGGTGTTCTCAGATGCCTGACCTTGCTGTCTTATTTAATCCACACAAGCCTTCCATGACTAGGCCATGCTGTCTGCATTTTACAGAAGACAAATGCGAAGAACTGAAATAAATTCCCCAAGGCCAAGTGGGAAACCTGACTCTGACCTCTATGCTAACTGCACTCCCCAGGGCTGGGAGTGCCCCCAGTGAGGGACCGAAGCATGGGAACCCTTCCCCTAACCTATTAGCTATGTTTATTTGGGATTCACAGCATCTTCCCCATGTGTAGATTCCATCTCAGGAAAGCAACTTCTTTGGTCATCCATAAAAACCAAATCTTGGGGCCGGCGCTGTGGCGCAGTGGGTTAAAGCCCTGGCCTGGAACGTCAGCATCCCATATGGGCGCCGGTTCTAGTCCTGACTGCCCCTCTTCCAATCCAGCTCTCTGCTATGGCCTGTGAAAGCAGTGGAAGACAGCCCAGGTCCTTGGGCCCCTGCACCCACGTGGGATACCCAGAAGAAGCTCCTGGCTCCTGGCTTCAGATTGGCACAGCTCCAGCCGTTGCAACCATCTGGGGAGTGAACCATCGGATGGAAAACCTCTCTCTATCTCTACCTCTCTCTGCCTCTCCTCTCTCTGTAACTCTTTCAAATAAATAAATAAATCTTTAAAAAAAATCTCCACCCATTCACTTTCACCAGGAGACTGATTGTCACTGCTCAGTCACATCAGCGGGTTCCCCTTACAACAGAGGTTTTTTTTTTTTTTTTTTTTCTATTTTCAGCACCTCTGCAATGAATTCTTCCACTGTAGGCTTGAAACCCTGCAAGTCATCATCAGGGTTGGAGTCAGCCTCTTCCAAACTCCAGTTAATGCTGGTGTTCGAGAGCTTCTCCCAGAATCACACAATTCTATGTGGCATCCAGAATGGTGAATCCTTTCCAGACACTTTTCAACTGAATTGGCCCTGATCCGTCAGAAGAACTGCTACTTATGGCAGCTATAGTTTTTAAATTCATAAGTATTCCTGGATGCAGGTGCTGTGCGGGAGATCACCCAGTGGTGCAGGTCTCCCTTCTACTCCCAAATATTCCTAAGGGCAGCTCTTCAACCACTGTCCAACTTCTTCCCACCACCGTCTGAGGACCGTCCCTGTGAACTTGGCAGCAGGACCCCACCACAGAGAGGCTGGTGAAGGTCCAGGGCCTGGAGCCATGGAAATCCTGAACTCCAGGGTTTCGGCACTGTCCGGAGGCTCTAGGAAGGGGCCCACCTGCAGCCATTCAGAGCACTTGCAAAACTTCATCATAACCACCTGGCTATCCATCCGCCTTTCCAGGTAGAATTTCAAGGGAAACCACCATTAGGCTTGTTCCTCACTGAACCCAGAGTCTCCATAAGATTTCCTGGCACCTAACAAAAAGTGTACTTGAATTGTGAACGAGAGAAGTGACGGATTCACATGCAATCAACTCTGTTCTTTTGTTTTGGTTCACTTGACCGCTCACACCCTTGGAGTGTTTGAGTAAGTCTCCATTTTCAGAGCTTGGTGAAAGCAGAAACACCCACAGGATGCTGGATACCCAACCTTCTTATGCTCCAAGAATCCCTTGCAGCTCCCATGCACCCAAGGCTCTGTCACCCAGACATGGCTTCTGGAGCCGGGCCCCAGACTCGTGGGAAAGTGCGGGAGGAGATGGGGCTAAGGTGGGAAGGGGGTCTCTCTGTCTCTCCCTCAATCTCTTCCAGCCTGTCTCTGTCTCTTTCTGTTTCTCTGCCTCTATCACCCTCTCTGTATCTCTCCATCTTTTTCTTTCTGCTCTCTTTCTTTGTCTCTTTCCATTTCTGTCTATATCTCTCTGGGTCTCTCTGTTTCTCCCTCTCTCTCTCTCCCTCTCCCTCTGTTTTTTTCTGCCTCTGTTTCCCGGTGTGTCTGACCATCTCTTTACGTGTGTGTGTCTGTCTGTGTATGCGTGTCTGCTTTTTCTGTCTCTATTTCTCTATGTGTCTCCTCTGTCTCTTTCCATATGGGCATCTCTCTGTGTGTGTCTCTCTATGTCTCTCTTTCCCTCCCTCCTTCTCTCCCCTCACCCCAGCAAGGGTGCAGTAGGAGTATCTGGAAGGTACATGCAGCATGTCTCTGGTGATGGCCGCAGTGACTCACACAGCAGCCATGGCCCAGGGCTCTTTCTCCATCAGTTCTGTGGCACAGGCCAGAGGACGTCCAGCCCCCAGGGTCATCTCTCACTAGGTCAGCCAGAGCTAGCTCCACTGCCTGCAGGTGAGAGCCTGGCTGAGATAACAAGAGATCTGCTCACAGAATCAGTGAAAGTCTATGATAACATCTTTCTAAAACAACTTTAGAATCAGTGACTTTTTGCAGTCCCCAGTCAGGCAGTTGAAAGAATGAGATTCCAGTACGTGCTGCCCGGCAGGGTCAGGCAGCCTGGCCAGGAACCCAAGCTTCCTCTTCTCTAGGGGCCATGCTGGGGGCCGGCTCCTGGGGACACACAACAGGAAACGTCCCGGGAATGCGTGTGTAGTTGGAAGAAAGAAAGGTTTATGTTAGTCTGTGAGAACATTCTGCATAAGGAGGGAGGTGAGAAAGAAGAGCTTTTGCCTCGGGGGTTAAAGGGCACACAGCTGGCAAGAAGGGAAAGTGTGAGGTCATCGGGTGGGATTACAGCTGAAGACCCCGTGTCAGCCTGGAGCAGGACAGCTGCTGGCTAGGAGCATCCACAGCCCCTTCCTCCCAGCTAAGAGACTCTAGCGAGAGCTGCCTTGCCCAGGACTGCCCCCCCAAGCACTGTCCAGCCTAGAAGATAAAACAAGCCATGGGGCCGGTGCTGTGGCGCAGTGGGTTAATGCCCTGGCCTGATGTGCCAACATCCCATATGGGCGCTGGTTCTGGTCCCGGCTGCTCCTCTTCCGATCCAGCTCTCTGCTATGGCCTGGGAAAGCAGTGGAAGATGGCCCGAGTCCTTGGCCCCATGCACCCACATGGGAGACCCAGAAGAAGTTCCTGGCTCCTGGCTTCAGATCAGTGTGACTCCAGCTGTTGCGGCCAATTGGGGAGTGAACCAGAGGATGGAAGACCTTTCTCTCTCTGCCTCTCCTCTTTCTGTGTAACTCTTTCAAATAAATAAATCTTTAAAAAAAAAAAAAAACAGGCCAGGCAGGCGGTGCCCAGCTGAGTGCTGGATCCAGCTGCCGCTGGACGGGGACAATGTGCCCATGTGACTTGCAGATGACCCAAGGCTGCTTAGTAGAGTTTCCCTCTGGATTGCGACACTCCCCTGGGCTCTCTGTGAGGTTGTGCAATCCTGCAGCTCTATAAAGACTGTGACGGCCCGCGTGCAGACCTCTGTCAGCCCAGCTGCCCTGAGAGCTTCTGTGCCCTCCTGCCACCCAGCTCCGCCTGCAGCCACCATGCGAATCCACTACTTGCTGCTGTTGACATTCTGCTTCCTCTTCTTCCAGACCGTCCCAGGTAAGCACCTAGGCAGACAGGAGCTCAGGGATCTGCAGCTAGGGAGCATCCCGCGGCAGCCAGCAAGCCTGCCAAGCCCTCAAGCCCTCGGGCTCTGCATGTTACACCTTGGGCAGAGGAAATGAGTCTGGTGGGGATCCGGCAGTCACAGACAGCTCCCTCCTCTCCTCACCGCCGTCCCTGTCCGGCTGTCTCTGATGTAGCCCAGGTGAAGGAATGGCAGTCCCACCTGCAAGACAGCTCCACACCCTGCAAGGTCAGCTTCCTAGCCAGAGACGTGCAGGCCCTGTCCTCACTCCAGGTCACTGGGTGGCACCTCCTGTGGAGCCGCCTCCCCTGCCCCTAGGCCAACTCAGCCTCATGTGCAGGCAGCCAGGGATCCCGGGCCACCCTCCGCCCACCCTGGGAAGCCCAACCACAGTCTCCTGGCTGGGAGAGCCCCCCACTCACGGGGATGGGGCTTCCTGTCCCCCAGAGGGTGCCAGGTCCTCAGCACGTGGGCAGCCATGCCCCTGGTGTGACTCAGGAGGACTCAGGTGCACATCGCGTCCCAACCGTCACTCACTCCCAGTGACCTTGGGCAGCAGGTCCCCTCTCTGAACCTTAGCTTCCTCATCTGTGAAGTGAGAAGACTCAGGCAGAGGGCTCGAAAATGTGACAGCTCCCTGAAAGATTCCATTGTACCTTTCTATAGCATCACTAGTTTACTCCAACTATGCCTCAGTTTTCCCATCTGAAAACTGGGTACAAAAATACTCTAAATGTAAGAGTTCTTGTTGCCATTTAGAACCCACCAGAGAGGTAGAGAAATCAATGTAATCTGCTGCAATCATGTTTCTTAAAGGATAGAAACCACCTATCCCTGAGTTGTAGGAAGGGGATGTGCTGTTTCTTCATCATGCTCTCATGGCAGTTCTGTGTGTGCATGGGTGTGCGTGTGCATGTGTGCATGTTGCGTTTGCGTGTGTGTGTGTGCGCGCGCGTGCTTTGCACAACAGTGTAAAATTTCCTTCTTACAGCAGTTCAGGTCAAACTCGAAAAAGTTTGACAGCCACTTTTCTAGCACAATCTGTTTTTATTGTCAGTCTGTTACATCGGACTACAAACACTACATTCAAAGCATAGGAAATAGAGCAGTGTTTCCAAGGAAAGGCAGGAGTAACTAAACTTACTAATCCTCATTATATTTCTATTAATTTATAATACTAACATGCATCGTATACTCATTCACTGATAGTACTAGTGTCCGTTATGTGTTCATTAGCTTATACTGTTTGTTATAAAACTAGTAGCTGACTTGTGGAGCACGTAGGAGGGTCTTCAGAAAGTCCATGGAATCACGGGCGAGAACAACACGCATCTCACGAACGTTTACACCAAAACCAACCTAATTCCACTTTCCATGAACTTTCTGAAGGACGCTCACGAACGGGATGGCTCAGGTACCCTCGGCAAGGGCATGGTGACCCTGATGATGCACAAATCTGTTCTTGTGTAGGGAAGGCTCTGCCACTGGGCCTGCCCAAAACCTGATCATATTTAAGATGAGCAAGGAGCGGAGCCCACCTGGCCACCCAGGGGAAACTGGGGTGGACTGAGCACCCAGGGGTCCCTGCAGGTCACACACAATGTCCAAGGAGCCATCTCCATCCCAGACTCATCAGGTCTTAAAAGGGGACCACAGTGGAGGGCACTGCTTGGGACAGAAGTCTGCAGGTTTTCCCTGCGGGTCTGAGTGTTGTTGTCTATAGGGGGAGGAACTGACTCCTGAGGTCTCCAGGCCACACTGCGGCAGCCCTGCATTCTCTCGGCCTCACTTTGGGGTTTGCTGCTGTCCTGTTGTCTCTGCAGCCCTCAGTCCACCCCACTGCCTGCAGAGTTGCTGACTGCCCAACACAGACCTTAGCACAGGGCAGCTGGGCAGGGCTCCTCCAGGGTGACCCCAGTGCTGCCTCCTATGAGACTCCCACTCCCACAAGCCCCCCTTTCCCTACTCCCAGCAAGCCCCCTCCCCCATCTCCCACCCTGGCTCCCCACCAGCCCTCACATGGAATCAGAGCATGTCTAGTCCACCCTGGGCCTCTCATACATGGGAAAAGCAAGGCCTCCAGGACCAAGGTGAACCAGTCACAAGACCCAAAGTTTGCTTTAGCAGTTTTCTTCTCTACCAGAAAAAAAAAAAAAAAAAACCTGCATTGCTCACTTTGGTCATGCAAATGGTCTTTGTGGGAACATAGAATGATGTCAAATTAACAAGGCAGCTGGGGTCCCTGAACTGGCTCCACAAGAACCAAGGCCTGTGGACTTCAAGAAAGTCTGAGGTTGTGCATCCCTGATAAAACAAGTACTTGGTGGGCACCCTCTGTGTGCAGGCTTTGCCCTGGGAAAGGGGCCCAGCCAGGAAGACACAGGCCCCCAGTCTCACGACCTCCCTTTCTGGAGCAGAGCACAGCATGGAAAGACAATTGTATAACTAATGACCCCCTACAGATGCACTGTGGAGTGCTCACAAGCCTCGGGTGCCAAGCCAGTGACTGCCCAGGAGCTGGCCTGATCCAGAGCTATCGGGAAGGCTGGCACACGAAGGGGAAATGGAGGACATTTGGTGCACGTGATATTTAGAAAAATTCATCCCTTCCCAACAGTTAAAAATCCAGATATGTCACAGAAGTTTTAGATTTTTGTCTTCCGAAAACACAAACGACTTGGCAGCATTCCTCTCCCAGATAGGCACCTGCACCCATGGCTCCCTGCTGCCTTCCCGTAGCCCCCTTCACACCTTGATGCACCTGCCTGCCTACTTGAGTGTCTGGATGTGCAGCCAGGAGTCATATGAACTATGCAAACAGTGAGGAACAGGTGGACAGGACAATAGCAGGTGCAAGAGCCCAGAGATACACAGGAGTCAAGTTCAGTCCTCACCGTGCCCCTAAGAGGAACAAGGAATCATTAGTCCCATTTTGTAGGCATGTCAAGCAGGGAGCAGTCCGAGGATCAAACCCAGCCATCAACTGAGGCAAGGCCTCATGCATTCTAGGTTCAGGGTGCAACCAGGAAGCTGTGTAGCAGGGAACCTCTAAGGCAAGGTTGGAGCGGGCAGACATGCAGCTGGGTCAGGTGAGCCCCTGCCAGAGGGGAGAGTGACAGAATGGGACTGGCTTGTCTGCAGCGTGGAGGTTGATTGGCACTGGCTGTGAGGACATTCTCCCTGTAGCAGAGCCATTCCACAAGGGCACTTGGCTGTAGCAGAATGACCCCAACCCGTCACCCAGGCGCCAGTCCTCCCTCCCTTCCCCTGCAGAACCCCGTGCATTCCTGTCAGATCCGGTCCTTTCCTGTACTCTCAAGGCAGGAAGCAGGCAATGACTCCCTGCCCCCACAGGCTGTGGCGCTCCCTGTGCACCCTCCCTTGCCCACACCTGAGTGCCTCGCCTGTAGTCCCCACCCCAACCTGCTTGCCCTAATTCCTTCTGCCTCTCTGACCTCTGGCAGCAGCTGCCAGGTTTACACTGGCAATGGCCTCTCGATCCCATCCGGAAAAACATGCTCAGACAAGGCCCCTGCAGCCTCGGGGCCACACCTGACAGGCACCTGTTAGCAGCGTGTGGGAGGCCCCAAGTGCCCTAGAATAGCACTTTATAGCTGAAGAAGGCAGCTCTGTGAATATCGTCTCACAAGAGCCTCAGGATTCCTCTGTGCAGGGACACAATCCCC
This sequence comes from Oryctolagus cuniculus, assembly GCF_964237555.1. Lineage (NCBI taxonomy): Eukaryota > Metazoa > Chordata > Mammalia > Lagomorpha > Leporidae > Oryctolagus > Oryctolagus cuniculus. Next base: position 112,959,289 of record NC_091439.1, read on the forward strand.
CACACTCCATGGATCCCCTCAGAAGAATCTCAGAGGTTCAGACACTCAGCCAGCAAATGACAAGGACTCCAATGCAGAGGCTCTGGCCTGGCTCTGGCTCTAGAGTCTGTCTGCCTTCCACACACTTCCCCAGGACCTCTGCCTGGGCCACCAGCCACAGGGACTTATCTCAAGAACAGCCGAAGCAGCAACTGCATTCAAACTTTTAGGAACCTGGTAAGAGGCGTTGCTGGTTGTGAGCCTCCTGCCTCTGTTTCTGGGTGAACAGGGGTTCCAGGGGCTTCCTCCGTGCAGAAGAAGCCTTGGCTTTTGTTGGGTTCCCGATAGGCTTGAAATTATTTTGATTTGCAGGAAGGTCTGGTGCCATTGATTTTACCCCCAGTGAGCATCCAAAGGTTCACAGAAATGAAGTCTGGCCCTCTCCAGCCTCCACTGGCCATGTCAATGCCTACAGCCCTCCCCTAAGTGACTGCTGCTTCTGTTTTGATGCCCACAGTGGGATGAACACCACTTACTCCTGCCCCCTGCCCCCGGCACAGCTGCCAACCAACCACCTGCCCGAGGAAAGAGCCTTTGTTAACCCATGGAATTCCTCACCTATGACTAGTCTTTTTTAAAAATGCTTATTTTTATCTACTTAAAAGGCAGAGTGTGGGGAGAGGAAGACAGAGAGACAAAGAGGTCTTCCATCTGCTGGTTCACTCACCAACAGGCAGGGCTGGGCCAGGCCTAAGCCAGGACTCCATCTGGGTCTCCCAAGTGGGTGGCAGGGGCCCATACGCTTGGCCGGCGCTGCTGCTGTGGTCTGTCTTGAGTCACTTCCCGCTGCCACAGCCGTTTATGTTTCACCCCAGGTGTGGTGTCTGCAGCAACTCTGTGAAAATCTAGATTGTGTATCTGTAACTCTGTTGTTCACATGTCTCAAACGTATGGGAGGTGTGGACCCCGCCTTGCTCTCCTGCCAACTCCTGCCTGACTGTGGGTTCTGCTCTGTGGTCCTGGTGGAGGAGAACAACCAAATTGAGGCCTCATCTTCCCCAAAACTGTAGTCATGTTCCCCCTGCAGCACCTGATGATCTTATTTCCTTTTTAAAATATTTTTATTGATTTATTTGAAAGGCAAAATCACAGAGAGAGTAGGTAAGGGAGACAGAGAGAGAGACAGAGCGATCTTTCATCTGCTGGCCCACTACCCGAGTGATTGCAATGATTGGGGCTCAGTCAGGCTAAAGCCAGGAACCAAGAACTTCATCCAGGTCTCCCACATGGGTGTCAGGGGCCCAGGTGTCTTCCATGGCTTTCCCAGGCCATTGGCAGGGAGTTGGGTTGAAAGCAGAGCCGCCAGAACTCAAACCGGTGCCCATATGGGATACCAGCCTCACAGGCAGAGGCTTAACCCATTGCACCACAATGTTAGCCCTCGGATGATCTTTTAGGGGAAGAAATTTTATCTCTTGAACCCCAGTTCTCCAATTTTCCCTTTTCATTTCCTTTCCAAACTTCACTTCTATCTCTCCTCATGTTGTCCAAAGCCAGGCTTAGTGTCCCACACAGGAGCTCCCGGAGGGGTCACAGCAGTGACCCAGGACAGGAATTCCTGTCTGCAGCAGCCTGAGGGTTACACTTTCATTCCCAGCTCTCTCCCCTTCCTGACCCTCATTCTCTGAAGGGCCCTTTTCTGTAGAGACCAAAGACACACCCCAGTGTTTCCAGTCTACTGTCCTCTCCATGATCTTTTCAGCCACTCTTCCTTGACCCCTGGCCTGTGCGAGGTGCTGCCTGATCTAGAGAGCATGAAGGTCCTCACCCATTGTTGCCTGTCTGGACAAAGTCAAGGCTGTCCCGTTCTTTTCCTCCCTCTCCTGCTCTTCCACCACTGACCTCCAAACACCTCTTTCCTAGTTTCTGGCTATGTAATCACAACTGCCCTTCATGCATCCAACACCTGTTCCCACACTTGACCAGGAACTGGCCATGTTGCAGCTGTACTTACTCAGGATCGTTGGCAATGCAGCTGGAATTGGCCTGATAAAGGTAGGTTTGAAGGAATCACTACATCGGCTGTGAGCATAGAGACTGGCAGAAGCCTGCTCCCCACACACACCCATACTGTCGCTCCCCCTCTTTACGGAGGAACGACACTGGACCCTGCGCTGTTCTTTTGTCTGCTCGGCCCTTCCCGGGTTTGCTGCTGGTCCTTCCCGGGTTGGCTACCGACCCTTCCACCTCCGTGGAAGGGCGGTTCCCCCTGCCACTTTCCCCACTTCCACGGGGGAGCGGCACACTGCCGGCTCTCTAGGGGGCTGCACAGGTGTTCCTGGTGCATGTTGTCTCTCTCCTCCTTTATAGTCCTCTTCTACCAATCCCAACTCTGCTACCCACATGCCGAGTACGCTGCTCTCCTCCAATCAGGAGCAGCTCCTGCAGCTTGTCAAGTTGGTGAGAGGCAGCTGTGTAGAAGCTGTTTACTCCTCTCCCAGCGCCATATTGTGGGAGAGCAGATGCATAGAATAAGTCTTAATTCCAGTAACTTAGTCTAGTCCGAGTTGCTCCCCACACCATACCTGCTCGTCGCCCACGCTAACCTACAGGGGAGCCCTGATTTTCTACATCCCTCTGGTTTGTGCAGCTCCAGAGGCTACAGAACAGCTTATTCACAGTTCTCAGTCCAGCTTAGTGAGGACCAAGATGAGAGTAAGTGCCACGTTCAGAGGGAGGGTTGCCGTTCTGGGGAAAGACCAGAAGAGTGAGGCTGTGAGGGTTATCCAAGGAGCCTGTGTGTCCTGGGAGGGGACAGACACGGAGCAATGGAGTGATGAGAAAAGAGGCGGGAGCTGCCACAGTGCTGGGGTCCTGGGCTCTGGAATATGAAGATGACCTATTTTGTTTTAAAGATTTATTTATTTATTTGAAAAGGAGAGAGATAGAACTTCTATCTTCTGATTCACTCCCAAAATGGCCACAACTGCCAGGGTTGAGCCACATCAAAGCCAAGAGCCAGGAGCTTCTTCTGGGTCTCCCACACGGGAGCAGGGGCCCAAACACTTGAGCCACGTTCTGCTGCTTTCCCAGGCCTTTAGCAGGGAGCTAGATAGAAATCGGAGCAGCCAGGACATAAATCAGGGCCCACGTGGGATGCCAGCGTCACAGGCAGTGGCTATACCTGCTATGCCACAGTTTAAGGCCCTAAAGCCCCTGGCAACTCTTTTACTTTTTAATTTTGTAATTGTGAAACATTAGTCCATAAAGTACAAAGAGCATTCATGGAAAACCTGTAACCACCATGCAGATTCGAGAACTGGGACTCTGCTAGCCCTTGGGGAGTCCTGCCAGGGCCTTCACTGTCATAGCTCCCCCTCCCACCAGGGGGACTCACTCACTTGACCTTGATGGTGATGACTTCCCACATTTCTTGTACTCATGCCTAGCAACATGGCTGGGTTCACGTATGCATTGCTGTTGTCCAGGAGGTGCCCAAAGGCTCCTGTTTCCATTGCCAACTGGTGATACTGCCAGGCCATAGGGAACACATGCATTCAGCTTTGATAACGCCCAACTGTACCCCAGAGTTGTCTACACTAAGCTGCATTCACAATCAGTGAATGAAAGTCGTCCTTGCTCCTTATTCTCGTCAACACTGGATAACGGTGATCATTTTTTAAGCTTAGCCATCTGGAGGTATGTTTTAATGGTGGCTCAGTGGAGATTAATTTGTATTTCCTGATCAGTAATAAGCTGAGTACTTTGAAATGTATTTCCTGGCCCCTGGATATCTTGGGAAATATTTGTTTGTCGCTTGCGCCTATTTTGCACAGGTTGTCCCTGTCCTGAATGTCTGGTAGTAGTTGGTTATATATTCAGCATGTTTGCCCTCTTGTGTGTTACAAATATCCTCTGTCACCTTGTATCTCAACTTGTCTCTCTGTTTATGAAAACTTACCTTAAATCGAGGTTTTTGTCATTATTTTAATGTAGTTGAATGTATTATAATTGTCTAAGAAATTATTCATTGCCACAATGATACGAAGATAGTCTCCAATGAGAGTGGGTTTCCAACAGTTCATGGAAAGAGTCCTTTTTTTGTAATTTTATTTATTTTCTTTACTTGAGAGGTAGAAAGACAGACAGAGAGAGCTAGACATTTGGTTCTCCCCAAATGCCCACAACAGCCAGGGCTAAGACAGGCAAATGCTGAAAGCCAGGAACTCAATCCAGGTCTGCTATACAAGTGGCAGGGACCTAATTACTTGAGCCATCACTGCTGCTTCCCAGGGTCTGCTAGTAGGAATCTGGAGTCAGGGGCCAGAGCTAGGTATTGAGCCCAGGTATTCCTGTGTGGGACACGGGCCTCTTAACTGCTGGGCTAAACACTTGTCTCCCTAGATTTTTTTTTTTTTTTTATCTTTTATTTAATGAATATAAATTTCCAAAGTACGACTCATGTGTTACAATGGCTTCCCCCCCCCATACCGTCCCTCCCACCCACAACCCCCCCCTTCCCACTCCCTCTCCCCCTCCATTCACGTCAAGATTCATTTTCGATTATCTTAATATACAGAAGATCAGCCTAGCATACCTTAAGTAAGTATTTCAACAGTTTGCTCCCACACAGAAACATTAAGTGAAAAATAATAGATGATTTTTTTTAAATGATGATGAAATCAGATCAGACCTATTGTCACGTTTAATCCCAGTGAGAGTCAAGTTGGGAAATTGATAATTTCTTTTTCTTTTTTTTTACAGAAGATCAGTTTAGTGTACATTAAGTAAAGATTTCAATCGTTTGCACCCCCATAGAAACACAAAGTGAAATATACTGTTTGAGTACTCGTTATAGCATTAAGCCTCAGTGTACAGCACGTTAAGGACAGAGATCCTACATGAGGAGTAAGTGCACAGTGACTCCTGCCGTTGACTTCACAAATTGACACTCCTGTTTATGGCATCAGTAATCTCCCTATGCACCAGTTATGAGTTTCCAAGGCTATGGAAGCCCCCTGAGTTCTCCGACTCTTATCTTGTTTGGACACGGTCATAGTCAAAGTGGAGGTTCTCTCCTCCCTTCAGAGAAAGGCACCTCCCTCTTTGAAGACCTGTTCTTTCCACTGGGATCTCACTCACAGAGATCTTTTGCCAGAGTGTCTTGGCTTTCCATGCCTGAAATACTCTCCTGGGCTTTTCAGCCAGATCCGAGTGCCTTCAGGGCTGATTCTGAGGCCAGAGTGCTATTTAGGACATCCGCCATTCTATGAGTCTGCTGAGCATCTCACTTCCCATGCTGGACCACCCTCCCCTTTATCCATTCTATCGGTTGGTGTCAGCAGATACTAGACTTGCCCATGTGCTCCCCTTGACTCTCAGTCCTTTCATTATGATCAATTCCCTAGATTTTTAAAACTCACAAACAAAGGGTCTTCAAAAAGCTCATGGAAAATTCATATTGTGAAAACACTATGCATGGATTATAAATGGTCTTATACCACAATAAGCTTATCTTTTAATTCTATTCTCATGAACTTTTTGAAATACTCTTGTACTATCTTCCAAAAGTTCACTATTTTTTCTCTTACATTTAGGCTTATAATCCATCTGGTGATGATGATGATGATGATGATGATGGTGGTGTGTATGTGTGTTTGCATGTGTGTCTGAGTCTGTATGTGTATCTGTGTGTTTGTGTCTATGTGTGTACCTGTGTGTGTCTCTGGGCCTATATGTGTGTCTATGTCTTTGTGTATCTCTGTGTCTGCATGTGTGTCTGTGTTTGTGTATGTATCCATGCATTCATGTCTGTGTGTGTATCCATGTCTCTGTGTCTGCATGTGTGCCTGTGTGTGTGTGTATCTGTGTGTTTGTTTCTGTGTGTGTACCTGTGTGTGTCTCTGTGCCTATATGTCTTTGTGTATCTCTGTGTCTGCATGTGTGTCTGTGTTTGTGTATGTATCTGTGTGTTTGTGTCTATGTGTGTACCTGTGTGTGTCTCTGGGCCTATATGTGTGTCTATGTCTTTGTGTATCTCTGTGTCTGCATGTGTGTCTGTGTTTGTGTATGTATCTGTGTTTGTGTCTATGTGTGTACCTGTGTGTGTCTCTGTGCCTATATGTGTGTCTGTGTCTTTGTGTATCTCTGTGTCTGCACATGTGTCTGTGATTCTGTGTGTCTTTGCCTGTGTGTATCTGCATGTGTGTCTGTGTCTGTGTGTGTGTCTGTATCTGTGTGTGTGATGAAGTAAGAATCAAGCACTCTGTCCTGTAGAGTAGCCAATTGTCCCAGATCTTTCCCTACTCCTCCTTTGAAGCCCCTACAATCGCATGTCTCCTCTCCACACACACGGGCTATTTCTACACTCCTTCTGTTCCAGTGTGTGCCATCTTCATGTCATCACAGCCTTCTTTACATTGGCTCTATCATTAGTCCTGAAATCCAGTAAAGCAAGTCCTCCCACCTTCTTCTTCAAGAATGCCTCAGCTGGCCGGCGCCGCGGCTCACTAGGCTAATCCTCCGCCTTGCGGCGCCGGCACACCGGGTTCTAGTCCCGGTCGGGGCACCGGATTCTGTCCCGGTTGCCCCTCTTCCAGGCCAGCCCTCTGCTGTGGCCAGGGAGTGCAGTGGAGGATGGCCCAGGTGCTTGGGCCCTGCACCCCATGGGAGACCAGGAAAAGCACCTGGCTCCTGGCTCCTGCCATCGGATCAGCGCGGTGCGCCGGCCGCAGCGCGCCAGCCGCGGCGGCCATTGGAGGGTGAACCAACGGCAAAGGAAGACCTTTCTCTCTGTCTCTCTCTCTCACTGTCCACTCTGCCTGTCAAAAATAAAAAAAAAAAAAAAAAAGAATGCCTCAGCTATCCTTGGCCCTTTGAATTGCCAAATAAGTTTTAGAATCAGTTTGAAAGTTTCACTGGAAGAACCTCTTGGGATTTTCATGACATTGGGTTGGATCTGAAGATTAATGGAGAAAATAACATTTAAAAAATAATCTTTAGGGTCAGGCATTTGACAGAGCAGTCAAGATGCCACTTGGGATGCCCATGTCCCATCTCAGAGTGCCTGGGTTCAAATCCCAGATCCACTCCCCCGATACCAGCTTCTTGCTAATGCCCACCCTGAGGGTCAGCAGTTAGTGGCTTCAAGTGCTTGGACATCTGCCACCCACATAGAAGTTCTGTATTGAATTTCAGGTTCCTGATTTTAGCTTGGCCAATCCTTGGCTGTTGTAGACATTGGGGAGTTGGCCAGAGGACGGGAGTGTTTCTCTCTCTCTCTCTCTCTCTCTCTCTCTCTCTCTCTCTCATCAATTAGTCAATAATATAAAGAACAAAAAGAAACCTTTCTTATTTTAAAGGATGTTCAGTTCATTAGCTCCACTGACCTTCCTGGTAACAGATAACCATGAGGAATGAGGAGAGATTCCTTCTTGTCACAAGGGCTGAACGAAGCATCACTAAGTGCCCCTCCAACACTGGCAGCCTCTGGTGAAGGCAGACAAAAGCTGGAACTGGAAACTTTTGGAAAGTTGGGTTGGTTGTGATCTTACTTGAGGACACATCATGGTGAGGCCACTAGAACCCTGCACAATCTTAGACAGCTTCCAAAAAAAGAGTAATTGGACTTAACTGTAAAAAGCCAGAGAGCCACTAGATAGAAGTTACCATGATGACTGTTTCAAACACTATGAAAATCAGCCTTCCCACAATCAGAGCTCCATGGCATTAGACAATGCTGTCTCTGAGGTGGTGACAGCCCATTGTATCAGGCTGCTCCTGGTGTCCTAGCGCACAGACTGGAGACTGAAACAGAAGTTCCTTCCCTCACAGTTCTGAAGGTGGGAGGTATGGCAGAGGGGTCAACTTCTCCTGAAGTGTTTGTCCTGAGCTTGTAGATGGTCACCCTCTCCACGTCTCTTTTTTCCTCTTGTGTTTCTGGGTCCTAATCTCTTCTTATAAGGACATCAGTCATGCTGAATTAAGGGCCCATTCTGATAACTTCACCTCTCTAAGTTTCTATCTCCAAATAAGATCACACTCTGAAGGACTGGGAGTTGGGGTTTCAACACAGGAATTTTGAGAGTACACAATTCAACCCATAACACCTGCCAATTGAGACAGGCAAAACAGTGGCTTTATGGTCATTGATCAGGGGTATCACCGAGCAACCTTGTTTCTACTGGTGCAGAAGACTGGTCTAGGTACATTATGAGACTCTGAAACCGAGGGAAGGTAGAATAAATTCCAGGTGGAGGAAACAATGAAAGCTTTCTATAGTAACCATAGTTCCAGACGGACACTGAAGAATCACAGGGCTTAGCAGAAATGGTGATGTGGGAGGGAGGTGAGGGAACTGGAATCCAAGTCAGAGAGGGTAATACAGGTACAAGCTCGGTGGGAGGAAATTTAGGGAGGTGTCCTGGCATGGCACCTGCTTCAGCACTTTGTGAATAGCAGCTTGAGTCTGGGGGTGATAAGAGGGAGTAAAAAGCCTAGTTGGGGAGTAACTTGAAATCATGCACACCTCAAAGTCCTAGCAGGAGAGAAGCCTGCTCAGAACCCTGCTGTGAGACAGTGACCTCTTCACACACCTCATTTTTTTGTTAGCACCCCCAAAGACCAATTACATGCAGGTTTCCAGGGAGAAAAAAGTCTCCTACATGCTTCACAGATCTCTCCTGCTTTCCCCCAGGGCTCTGAGATCCCGGAGCCACAGAAAAGGAGCCTAAAGTGTTTTCATTCTCTCTCTACAGGTGCTGACCTGCTCACAGGTCTCGGCCACAGATCTGACCATTACAAATGCGCCAAGAATGGAGGAACCTGTCACTATTCTTCTTGCCCGCTCTTTTCCAAAATCGAGGGTACCTGCTACGGAGGGCGAGCCAAGTGCTGCATATGAGCTGGGAGCGATTATAAGAAACAACTCCAAAGTCCAGTGAAAGATTTTTAATCATTGTTTCAATAAAGGAAAGCATTATGAATGATACCTCCTTTGTGTCTCAACTTCAAAGAGGTTACAGAGGTGTGGGGGTGAGGGTGTGGTGGGACGGGAGGTAGGTCATCCACACAGCTTGACTGACCCATGGAAATGGGGGCCAGGACCTGAACGCTACTGCTTCTCCTTGATTTTATCACCAAACCAACACGTGAGCAGCACAGAGGGTCCATGTGAGTTAGAGGATGTGTAGTGAGGTGAGTGGATGCAGCTTTGGGACCTGCCGTGGCTCACCCCAAATTCAAGGGCCTCAGCATCTGCTCAGCCAAAGCACCCACCTGCAGAGCAGAACTTCTGACTCTCTCCTGTCTGGGTTCAGGGAAGGGAGTTGGTTTGCCTTAGCCACTGAGAACCTCCACAGTGAGCATCAACATATTCCACTCATCCACCAGGCCTAAGGTCTGGGTTTCTATTTCATCATTTTTGATGCCACTGCCATTACATGTCCTAGCTCCACATCAGTCACAAAGCACTGTCACAGCCCAGCCATGCTGCATTTTGTTTCTTCTGTATCATTGGGCCTGCACACCTGGAGAAAATGGGTTGCTGCTATGGTTTGAATATTTGCCCTCCCAGAATGATCCAACATGGGAAGCAGTATACACAGCAGACTCATAGAATGACAGATGTCCTAAATAGCACTCTGGCCTCAGAATCAGCCCTTAAGGCATTCCGATATGGCTGAAGAGCCCATGAGAGTATTTTAGGCATGGAAAGCCAAGACATTCTGGCAAAAAAAAAAAAAAAAAAAAACTAAATGAAAGATCTCTGTGAGTGAGATCCCAGTGGAAAGAATGGGGCCATCAAAGAAGGAGGTACCTTTCTCTGAAGGGAGGAGAGAACTTCCAATTTGACTATGACCCTGTCGGAATAAGATCAGAGTTGGCGAACTCAAAAGGCCTCCATAGCTTTGGCAACTCATGACTAGAGCCTAGGGAGATTGCTGACGCCATAAACAAGAGTGTCAAGTTAAGTCAACAACAAGAGTCACTGTGTACTTACTTCTCATGTGGGATCTGTCCTTAATGTGTTGTCCAATGTGAAGTAATGCTATAACTAGTACTGAAACAGTTTTTTACACTTTGTGTTTCTGTGTGGGTGCAAACTGATGAAATCTACTAAATCGATCTTCTGTATATAAAGATAATTGAAAATGAATCTTGATGTGAATGGAATGGGAGAGGGACCGGGAGATGGGAGGGGTGTGAGTGGGAGGGAAACTATGGGGGGGGGGGAAGCCATTGTAATCCATAAACTGTACTTTGGAAATTTATATTTACTAAATAAAAAAAAGTAAAAAAAAAAATATTTGCCCTCCCATGCTTGGGAATTTAGTCCCCGAAGTCTTCTATTAATGGCACTAAGAGAATGGAAACTGAACCCAGTGATGGTGCTTAGGGGTGGGGCCTTTGGGAGGTGATTGGATCTGACTGGGTTGTTCGTGTGGAGCCACCACAGTTGAGCCCTGGTGGCTTCCTAAGAAGAGAGACAGACTTAACACAGACAGACTTACACACTCCCTGTCTCTGGCCGTGTGACACCTGACACCACCATGGCATCTTCCAGCAAGGACATATCACAAGAGGCCGACCCAGTGCAGCCCCGTGGGCTGTGAACCTCCGGAACCATACCCCAACATAAACTCCTTTCCTCCTGTGCCTCATTGTGGTGGTACACAGCTGAGAAGCGCGGTCACCCTCCCTTTGTGCAATGCACCCGTTGTGGGTCCTGATGATGCATGAGGTGCTGCGTCTCCCTAATCTGGCAGCAGCGATTGCATCTTCCACTTCCACACACTGCAAGCAGGGAGCAAAACCAAACATCGCAGAAGCTTTGCCCCCAACCACAGTAGCAACTTCAAGTCTAACACACCTCTTAGGTGAGGGACCGGCTGACAGGGGAACATGTTGGTTACTATAGTGGACATGTACATGACTCGGGCACTCTTGGTAACTCAGGCACAGCATATGGTTTAATCACAATGCAGCAAAGCTTTTCCATACCCTGGAAAGGCAGGAGACAACCCAGGGCCATCCTACCTGAGAGGCAACCTTAGGCGTCTCCATGACATTTGAGTCTTCCCTGGAGGTGCTTCTCTGGAGGCTAAATTAAAAGGAGATTCCCCCATGGCCTCCCCTTTAACACATCCTACATATTGGTTTCCCAAGACACAATTCTTAAGGTGGAAAAGAATAAACAAGGGCCAGCACCGCGGCTCCCTAGGCTAATCCTCCGCCTGCGGCGCCGGCACCCTGGGTTCTAGTCCCGGTTGGGGTGCTGGATTCTGTACCGGTTGCTCCTCTCCAGTCCAGCTCTCTGCTGTGGCCCTGGAAGGCAGTGGAGGATGGCCCAAGTGCTTGGGCCCTGCACCCGCATGGGAGACCAGGAGGAAGCACCTGGCTCCTGGCTTCAGATCACTGCAGTGCGCCCGCCGGCTGTAGCAGCCATTTGGGGGCTGAACCAACGGAAGGAAGACCTTTCTCTCTATCTCTCTCTCTCACTGTCTAACTCTGCCTGTCAAAAAAATAAGAAGAAGAAGAAACAAGAACCACTTCTGTTTTTACCTTGCAATCTCCAGTCTGCAAGGTTCTGGTCATTTGGGCTGCCCTGCCAGAAATTCCAGTGACCACAGCACCTTTTCAGAGATTCTCAGCCATGTCACTGACTCTCAGGAGGAGGATGCTGAGCCACCAGCAGCAGTGAGCCCAGAAATACTGGCACAGCTCTCCCAATCCACACTGGCTGTGTGACATTGAACCCCAGTGTCCACATCCAACTTGCATTGCTTTGGGGAGGCTGCAGCTGAGGTCTCTGCTCCCCTCTGGCCCTCCTGAGCTCCTGGGTTCACCTCTGCTCCTCCCCCAAAGCAGCCTCAGAGCTGCAGCTTACCCAGCAGGTGGACCACCTAAACCTCCTTCTTCCTATGGAGGCCTGTGCAGCATCTCCCTCCCTCACTTTACAGAGCCAGCTGAGCTACCTCACTTCCCCTCCTGAAGAAGATAATTTCTGCTTATTTTTTTAAAGATTTATTTATTTTTTATTTGAGAGGCAGAGTTACAGAGAGAGAGAGAGAGAGAGAGAGAGAGAGGTCTTCCATCTGCTAGTTAGTTCACTCCCCAAATGGCCACAGTGGCTGGAGCCAGGACCTTCTGGGTCTCCCCTGTGGGTGCAGGAGTCCAAGCACTTGGGGCATCTTCCACTGCTTTCCCAGGCCATTAGCAGGGAGCCAGACTGGAAGTGGAGACTTCAGTCTGGCCAGCCCTAACTGTTGTTGTGGCCATTTGGGGAGTGACAAGTGGAGGATCTCTCTCTCTCTCTCTCTCTCTCTCTCTCTCTTCTTCAAATAAATAAATAAATCTTTAAAAAAAAAAAAAAGAAAAAAGACTAACATCCACATAAAATCCCAGAACACAGCTATAAAGGGAAGATCTTAAATTTTCTAAAGAAAAATAACAAATGGGGTTTTCTACAGGATGGATAAATTAGTCTGGCATCATACTTCTCACCTTAAAGGATGCTTTCCAGAAGACATAGGAAAACACATTCAAAGTTCTGAGGGAGAATGAGTTGGAAATTATCAAGCACGTAAATGCAAAATAAGGATATTTTTCACCACAAAAGGATTTGAAACTTTAACTCTTGGACACTCCTACTCTCCTGGTAAAAGTTTAAAAAGAGGCCGGCGCCACGGCTCACTTGGCTAATCCTCTGCCTGCGGCGCTGGCACCCTGGATTCTAGTCCCGGTTGGGGCGCTGGATTCTGTCCTGGTTGCCCCTCTTCCAGTCCAGCTCTCTGCTGTGGCCCGGGAGTGCAGTGGAGGATGGCCCAAGTGGTTGGGCCCTGCACCCGCATGGGAGACCAGGAGAAGCACCTGGCTGCTGGCTTCAGATTAGCACAGCGCACCAGCCATAGCAGCCATTTGGGGGGTGAACCAATGGAAGGAAGACCTTTCTCTCTGTCTGTCTCTCTCTCTCACGGTCAAACTCTGCCTTTCAAAAAAAAATAATAAAAAAAAGTTTAAAAAGAAAGACATCCTGTAAGAAAAGCATCTGATATTTCTTTTTTTTTTAACTTTTATTTAGTAGATATAAATTTCCAAAGTACAGTTTATGGATTACAATGGCTTTTCCCCCCCATAACTTCCCACCCACCCACAACCCTCCCATCTCCCGCTCCCTCTCCCATTCCATTCACATCAAGATTCATTTTCGATTATCTTTATATACAGAAGATCAATTTTTCGACTAAGAGTCAACCACCATTGACAACAGTCCCTCTTGTATCCAACCGTGGACTTCCCTCACCAGCAGAAAGCAAGCAGACAAGAATCCTTCTCAGCACAAGCAAATACACATCCTAACTCTCTCTTCTCTTTCCGAGACTGGATGAAGAATGCCCTAAGACCACAGTGGCTAGTGGAATCCTCTGATGGGCAAAGCCTAAGTACAAAGTTAAGGACATGTTAAGAAAAAGTCACCAAGTCACCAGAAATACCCTTAATATACTTTTATGCAAGCAAAGAAAACTTCTAGGTGTAAGTCATTACAGGTTTCATGTTTATTTATCACAGCCAAAGTTGCCACCATGAACAGTCTGTAATTCAAGGATGACAAGGGATGGGAAACCTGGTTCATAGCAACATAAACCAATGGAACAAGCAGAACAAACTGAAGCCAGGGTCAGAGTTCTAGAACAGATTACTTGGGGATGAGCTTATGCTGTATGATTCAACTGTTGGACAATTTTCACAAAATAATAATGCAATACAAAAAGAAATACATTTTAAAAGCCTCCAGAAAACATCTCAATGGTAAAATTATTTTTCAACTTTGAGAATCAGCATTAGACCATGTACAAAGAATTATGCTATGATTACAGATTGCAGGGGAATTGTTACTGATCTCACAATTTCAGCGCATGACTGGTAAGAGCTGAAAGGTAGATGGGGAAGGAGAGAGGGAGAGAGGGTGAGAGCTGTGTCTTGTTACATGCTGTGGGTAGCCAGTGATGTTTTCCAAAGCTGTTGCAGAAGACATAGATGGGTAGGTACAGCCACATACCATATAACTGCATTTCAGCAAATGACACACTGCTACATGACCAATGGTGGTCCTATCAGATAGTATTTTCTAGCGATACTATAGCCATCTTAGTCTGCATAACTTTGTGGTGTTTTCAGAGTGATCTCTCTGAATGTATCTTTTTTTTTTTGACAGGCAGAGTAGACAGTGAGAGAGAGAGACAGAGAGAAAGGTCTTCCTTTGTCGTTGGTTCACCCTCCAATGGCCGCCACGGCCGGCGCGCTGTGGCCGGCGCACCGCGCTGATCCAAAGGCAAGAGCCAGGTGATTATCCTGGTGTCCCATGGGTGCAGGGCCCAAACACTTGGGCCATCCTCCACTGCACTCCTGGGCCACAGCAGAGAGCTGGCCTGGAAGAGGGGCAACTGGGACAGAATCCAGCACCCTGACCAGGACTAGAACCCGGTGTGCCGGCACCGCAAGGCGGAGGATTAGCCTATTGAACCACAGCACTGGCCATCTGAATGTATCCTGACATTAAGTAATTATGACTGTAGAATGCCTATAGGTATAAATGAAGCTCATCAAAGAGTTAAAAGTAGTAATTTACCTACAGGAATTAGGAAGAGGGGGCGGGGCTGGGTAGCATCTTCGTCTGCTTTGGCTACATGACAAAAACACTGTGCACAAGGTGGCTCTGACCACAAACACTGATGTCCTCCATTTCTGAAGGCTGACTCAGGGACTGCAAGGACTGCATCCTGGCTCACAGACGGCACCCTTTGGCAGAGACCAGGGGAGGGTCCTGGGACCTACTTATATGGGCAACATCCCTTCCATTCGTCAGGGCTCCACCCTCATTATCTAATCCCTGCCAGAGGCCCCAGCACATTGCAGGCTAGGCTTTGCCATGAATCTGCGGGAACAGCAGCATCAGTCTACTGCAGGTGCTGTTGACTGAATCCTCCTCTCCCATGGGCTAACAGAGCTTAAAGTCAACTGGTCAAAACCAGAGGTACAAGCGTGACATTCAGAAAAGGAGCAGAGCTGACAGTGGGAACTGTGGGCAACGGCTGTTTCTCATCATAAATACTTATTGGAAGCTTCATTTTCATGAAATACACATTTTACTGTGTAAAACATTTGCAGAATGTGGAATTTTGAAGATACGGGTATTACCATCAGACAGTGGAAACATCAAAGCCATCTTGGTATATGGAAACAGTGCACCTCCTCAGAGCAGTTTTTGGAAGAATTGCACCGTGACATTCTTCAGATGTGACAACTGCTTTGCAGTGCTTTTTTTTAAAGGATGTATTTATTTATTTGAAAGTCAGAATTACAGAGAGAGAAGGAGAGGCAGAGACAGAGAGAGAGGTCTTCCATCCACTGGTTCACTCCCCAACTGGCTGCAACAGCCAGAGCTGAGCCGATCCAAAGCCAGGAGCCAGGAGCTTCCTCTGGGTCTCCCACGCGGGTGCAGGGTCTCAAGAACTTGGGCCATCTTCTACTACTTTCCCAGGCCATAGCAGAGAGCTGGATCAGAAGTGGAGCAGCCGGGACTTGAACCAGTGCCCATATGGAATGCCGGCAGTGCAGGCGGCAGCTTTACCTGCTACACCACAGCGCTGGCCCCTGCTTTGCAGTTTTGTGGGAGCACATTCTGCTCCTAGGAGATGCATGGTGAAGGCTGGGGCCTGAAATGTCCTGGTGCCCACAACTTCCTCTCCAGGGGCTCCACCCATTACAAGTGGTGGCTCTGTGGGGACAGCACACAGGTACGCTTTTTACTCTTTGTCCCTGCAGGTGTAAAATTCTCAAAACAAGCATGGGGGGAGAGGCAAGTGCATCATAGCACCAAGATTTTCACTATAAGCGAAAATTCAAGTAAAATTAAAAGATGACATTAACATTCTGTCATCTTGCATTTTTTAATTGGAACTATCACTGTAAACTTCTGTTTTCTCTTGAAAAATGTATCTTTTCTTAGCTTTTGACCCCTGAAAATGCAATAACAGCCCCAGTGCAATGTGCACCCTACATGCATAGGCTATGGTCTCAAAATGTTCCTTCCTATGAGACAGAATCAGGACTTCATAGTGAAATGGAAGATTCCAGGTGGGGAACATAAGGTGGACACAAAGTGCCAGGAGACTTTGTTGTGCTAGAAAGTAGAGAACCCATGAATGACTGGCGGGTCACATCAAGAGAACACCAGCTTGGGGCCAGTGCTGTGGCACAGTGGGTTAAAGCCCCAGCCTGCAGTGCCAGTATCCCATATGGGCACCAGTTTGAGTCCCAGCTGCTCCACTTCCAATCCAGCTCTCTACTGTGGTCTGGGAAAGCAGTAGAAGATGGCCCAAGTCCATGGGCCCCTGCACCCTCGTGGGAGACCTGGAGGAGGCTCCTGGCTCCTGGCTTCAGATCGGCACAGCTCCAGCCATTGTGACCATTTGGGGAGTGAACCAGTGGATAGAAGACTTTTCTGTCTGTCTCTCCCACTCACTGTCTGTAACTCTATTTCGCAAATAAATAAAATCTTTAAATATATATATAAAATCTTTTAATTCTAGATGAGATTTTAAAAGTAACATCATTTTTCTACTTTCTACTTGTTGAATTCTTTATTTAGTGGAGAACTAAGCCTGTGACTATGAAGCAAATAGGAGAAGGGGAGGAGATTGGAAGTAGCATTATGTGGTTAAAATTGTATATATGAAGTACATGAAACCTGCTCTCTTAATATAAACAATTTTTTTTTTGGAAAAAAAGGCTATTGTTTGTAATTGGAGGTCGTTAAGGCACCAACTTACAGTTTGGAAATAAATATATAGAATAAAAGATCAAGCATTTATCATGCCTTTCTGGTATAGACTGTCTGTATTTTAAAGTAAACAATAAAATGAAGGAAATATTGTCTTTATAGAACAAGCCAGCTATGGGGCCGGCACTGTGGAGCAATGGGTTAAAGCCCTGGCCTGAAGCACCGGCATCCCATATGGGTGCCAGTTCTAGTCCTGGCTGTTCCACTTCCGATCCAGCTCTCTGCTATGGCCTGGGAAGGCAGTGGAAGATGGCCCAAGTCCTCGGGCCCCTGCACCCAAGTGGGAGACCTGGAAGAAGCTCCTGGCTCCTGCCTTCAGATCGGCTCCGGCCGTTGTGGCCATTTGGGAGTGAACCAGCAGATGAAAGACCTCTCTCTCTGTCTCTACATTTCTGTGTAATTCTGTCTTTCAAATAAAATAAATCTTTAAAATCGTTTTAAAAAAAGAAAAAGAAAATGCCAGCTAGTAAATGAAGAAGGATGATAGAATTATTAAATCACAGATCAAAGGTGATCATCAGCAGATTGTTTAAAAGCCATGCAGTGAAAAGTCTGGACAAGAACTTGATAGTAGAGGGCCAAGGCTCGCACAAACTACACTCAATGATCAATCTTGACCTCACTAAAAGTGAGACAACCAGACATTAGGGGACCTCTGGTCTTGATGTAATAGGAAGTGTACAGCACCACCTGTAAAATATTTCTGCCCAAGGAAACTGAACCTGAAACTAATTGAGTCTCTTGGTCTAACCACTAATTTACAGAAGTATAGGAGTTGGAGAAACAAGTAGAACAACATCACAAGGAAGCCATCAATCACACTCAGATTGTGAGACACTCTGTGGGAAAGTGACCTCATTTCCCTGACAAACCAGTGGCAGGATGAAAAAGTAGGCACACTACTAGAGAGAAGGAACACAAAGAGAAAACCAACGTGTGGTCTCACTTGTTTCTCCACTAGACAGCAGGCCAGTGACCATGGCCCCTGATTACATTTCCACTCAATGACCGAGAGGGTAGTGGTCACCATGTGGGACTAGATGATGATGTCACTAGGCTAGCCCCTGGGTTGGCAAACATTTTTCTCCAATGGCTCAGATAACAAATATATTCAGTTTTGTGAGTCACACAGTGTGTGTCACAACTACTCAACTCTGCTGCTGTAGCGGGAACAAATCCATAGACAATACATAAATGAATGGGAGTGGCTGTGTTCCAGTAAGACTGTATATGCAAGAACAAGCAGAGAGCTAGGCTGGGCCAAGAGTCATTGTTCACCAAACTCTGGCTTATGAGACAGACCTGATGCTTTTCAGTGTTTAGGATGAGAACCTCCATGGTGCTGAATGTTTCTAGTAAACTCCCATATACAGAGGTTTTCTCATAGCTGCTTCCTTGAGAAAATGCATGCATGATCCAAAATACTGAAAAACAACAGTAATTCTTAAAATATTTATTTGAGAGGCATAGTTACAGACAGAGAGGGAGAGACAGAAAGAAAGGTCTTTGATCCGCTTGTTCACTCCCCAAATGCCCACAATGGCTGGAGCTGGGCTGAGTTGTAGCCAGGAGCCAGTAGCTTGTCCTCAGGTCTCCCACATAGGTGCGGGCCCAAACACTTAGGCCATCTTTCACTACCTTCCCAGGCCATAATCAGAGAGCTGGATCAGAAGAGGAGCAGCCAGGTCTCGAACCAGTGACCATGTGGGATGTAAGCAACACAGGCAGAGGTTTAACCTACTATGCCATAGCACTGGCCCCTAATAATAGTAATTTTTAAAATCATAAAAATATGAAGGCTCTGGGGAAAAATTTAACTCCGCCTGCTTTTACTTTCTGTTGGGCCTCAGACTGAACAGAATTTATGAAGCAAACTCATTTAAGATTTTATTATCGTAAATCTGAAACCTTGAAAGACAACAAGGTCTTCAAAAAATGAAGTGAGCATCCAAGTGAGTGTACCGTTATTCTGCACCAGACAGATCTGAGAGCTGATTTACAAAGTTTCTGTGCCATTAGTATTTTGATCAAGAGTGTTTTTTTTTTCACTCCACCAAGGTTTGAGAAGCCAAAAGCACAAGTAGAAAAAAATATTTCTTTCACAATCAACAGAAACATTGAATAGTAACGAAATATAAATACTACTCTTCCAATACACATCATGCTGAGTGAAATAAGCCAGTCCCAAAGGGACAAATACCATATGTTCTCCCTGATCGGTGACAACTGACTGAACACCAAAAAGGAAACCTGTTGAAGTGAAATGGACACTATGGGAAACAGTGACTTGATCAGCATAGCCCTGACTGTTAATGAACAACTTAACACAATATCCCTCTTAGTAGTTTTTTCGTCTGTTCTACTTAATATGACTGGTTTAATTCTGTAATTAACACACAGTTATTCTTAAGTGTTGAAATTTAACTGAAATGTGATCCCTGTTAAACATAAGAGTGGGAATAAGAGAGGGAAGAGATGTACAATTTGGGACATGCTCAAGCTGACTTGCCCCAAATGGTAGAGTTAGAAACATACCAGGGGACTCCAATTTAATCCCATCAAGGTGGCATGTACCAATGCCATCTCACTATTCCAAGTGATCAATTTCAGTTCACAATTGATCATAATGAAAGGACTAAGAGTCAAAGGGAGCACATAAACAAGTCTAATACCTGCTAATACTAACTGATAGAATAAATAAAGGGGAGAGTGATCCAACATGGGAAGCGAGATACTCAGCAGACTCATAGAATGGTGGATGTCCTAAACAGCATTCTGGCCTCAGAATCAGCCCTAAAGGCATTCCGATCTGGCTGAAAAGCCCATGAGAGTATTTCAGGCATGGAAAGCCAAGACACTCTGGCAAAAAAAAAAAAAAAAAAAAAAAAAAAAAAAAAAACACCTAAATGAAAGATCTCTGTGAGTGAGATCCCAGTGGAAAGAACAGGTCTTCAAAGAAGGAGGTACCTTTCTCTGAAGGGAGGAGAGAACCTCCACTTTGACTATGACCGTGTCTAAACAAGATAAGATTCAGTGAACTCAAAAGGCTTCCATACCCTTGGAAACTCATGACTGGTGCATAGGGAGATTACTGATGCCATAAACAGGAGTGTCAATTGGTAAAGTCAACAACAGGAGTCACTGTGCACTTACTCCTCATGTAGGATCTCTGTCCTTAATGTGCTGTACATTGAGACTTAATGCTATAATGAGTACTCAAACAGTACATTTCGCTTTGTGTTTCTATGGGGGTGCAAACTGTTGAAATCTTTACTTAATGTATACTAAACTGATCTTCTGTAAAAAAAAAAAAAAAAGAAGAAATATCAATTCCCAACTTGACTCTCACTGGGATTAAACATGACAATAGGTCTGATCTGATTTCATCATCATTTAAAAAATCATCTATTATTTTTCACTTTATGTTTGTGTGGGAGCAAACTGTTGAAATGTTTACTTAATGTATGCTAAACTGATCTTCTGTATATAAAGAGAATTGAAAATGAATCCTCATGTGAATGGAAGAGGAGAGGGAGTGGGAAAGGGGAGGGTTGTGGGTGGGAGAGACGATATGGGGGGGAAGCCATTGTAATCCATAAGCCATACTTTGGAAATTTATATTCATTAAATAAAAGTTTTAAAAAAAGTTAATTAAAAAAAATACTACTCTTCCAAAGAAATCTGCTGCAGCCTGTTTTTCCCTACTTCCTTTTCCAAACCTGGTTGGCAAGTAATTGTGTTCATCAGGTATTAATGTTTCAATTCCTGCTCACCATTCCTGAACACACAGCTTCCCCCCAGCTTAATCTCCTCCACCATGATTCTCCTGAATCACTGCTAAGACTGTGCCCAGCAGAGTCATCGTGAGGCCAGGTGGAAGCCCTGTCTCTTCTCTTTGGCTTTGGATTGAGAAGCAACAGAAAGCCCCCTCCTAAGGAAAAGGGGGCTCCTATCAGATCAAGCTGTGCATAGACACGGCCAATCCAAGGAGAAGTGGCTGATTGGGGGGGGGGGGGCGGTCTTTAAGGGAAAGTTTCCGTTGTGAAGGCTTTGCTTGGACCACATCAACCCACGTCTCCCCAACAGCTGAAACTGATCAATGGCTCAGACCTCAGAACCATGCACACCTGAGGAAGACTCCACTGACCAATGAGCAAGGCTGCTTGTTGCAGCCAACAGGTGCAGACAACTGGCCCCACTGCCCTGCATGCACAGTGCACTCAACATGAGCATGATCTCTGCAATCACAGAAGGACTCTGGCAGGTGAAACCTGGCCCCCCTCCGCCAGCCAGGCAGGGACCTGACATGTCGGAGTAGGTGAGCAGGGTAGGTGGGCTGGGGACATTCTGGGTGGTTACTGTCTGCAGGCACAGGAAGAGGAGGTGAGACTCCCGGGTTGGAAGAGGAGCTGGGCTGCCCTTGGGAGGAAGACAGCAGTGTCTCCATCCAGAGTTCACCCAGGTCAGGTGGAACCACAGGGCTGGGGCTCTCCTCACTGCCCCCTCAGCCTTGAATTTCCCTGGTTCTCACACCACTCTCCTGCTGCTGTGCAAGTCGGTAGACCCCTCCTTAGAGGCCTCAGCACAACCCTGGGGAAAGTACTGTCTCCTCAGCTGTTGGGGGCCTGCCTTCTGCAACTGACCCACGAGGCAGACACAGGCAGAGAAGTGGTATCAACAACATCCACTATCCAGGCCCTGGGTCTCTGTCAGTGGAGACCAGGTACACACAGAAAGTCAAGTGTCTGCTTAGCTGGCTGTCTTCCTTTATATCTGATTTACTCGGTTTTCCTGTATTCTGAAAGCTAGACTTACCAAATAAATGCATGGCAACACTTGTGCGGATCTGTTCCTGGGGTAACCATGTATGATTTGTCAGTCTTTGCCCAACAAGGGACAAGGAAAGGCCTTCTAAAAAGGACTGACATAAGCAGGGCAGGAGCTGGTAAGGAGGAACTGAAGTCATCGGACCCTTCCTACAGCCTTGCCTGTACCACCTAACACCCCCCTTACACGCAAGGGAAAGCTGGCACCAGCTAAAAATAGCAACATGGCTGCCAGCTGCATCCACAGTGACCTTTGGTTCATTATCATTTCATTATAATAAAATCACCATGGCTGACAACTCCTACTCCTATCACACACCTGAGGCCAGGAAACATCTGAGAGTTAACAAAAAGGGGCAAGGAAATGGGTAGCACTCAAGCCCCGCCCCCAAACTCCACCCCTTGAATGTTCACTTAAGCCCCACCCCAGACACCTCCCTCTTGCCTCCAGATCATGTGAAGGGATGGACGCACACTCTACTTAGTGCAGCTCTTTCTTGAGCATGTCCACACTCTAAAAGTGTGTTCTTACTCTTTGCAAGTAAATAAATCTGGCTTCTCTGCTGCCCTTTCCTACATCGCATCCTTGAATTCCTCCTTGCGTCCCAGCCAAGAGCCTGGAAGCACCCACCCCACAATGAGACTTCTAGCGACAACACTGGCCACCCTCCCGAGCATGCTGGCTCTAAGCCCTGAAGAACCAGAACCCTGGAGAGCCCCGTCCTTCCCCCACCCCACATCTGGGAGGGTCAGATTCTGTGGCAGGTCTTTCTTCTATCACTGTCCTCTTCATGACATACTTGGCTTGGATTCACCATTGCAACTCTAAATGTGCTAAACACTCAGCTCTAACAAGTCAGCCTCAGGTGCTCCAGGCAGCAGCCGCGGGTGACCACAATGACTCCCTATGGAACCTTCTGGGCAAAACTTGCTGTTCTCTGCTGATGCCTAAATCTGATAAACTTCTGCATCCCACCCCATCCCTCCTGGCTCACTTGCCTTGGGGTCTGGGTTATGAGCACGTCCTCACTTGTCTCTCTTTAAAAAAAAAAAAATTATTTTACTTGAAAGGCAGAGTTACAGAGAGAGAAGTCTTACATCTGCTGGTTCACTCCCCAAATGGCTGCAACAGCCATAGCTGGGCCAATCCAAAGCCTGGAGCCAGGAGCTTCTTCCAGGTCTCCCACATGGGTGCAGAGGCCCAAGGATTTGGGCCATCCTCCACTGCTTTCCCAGGCTCATCGGCAGAGAGCTGGATCGGAAGTGGAGGAGCTGGGACTCAAACTGTCCCCAATATATGATGCGGTCATTGCAAGACAGTGGCCCCACTGGTACCACAGCACCTGCCCTTCACCCCTCTTTCTGACTCAGGGCTTTTCCAGGCAGCACTCAGGGAAATTTCCACTCAGTATTTCCCATCCCCTCACCCGCGTCTGAATCCTTTCTGGACACTTCTCCTCCGTGAACATTCCTGGATCCTGGGAATTTCTGAGCCCCAATGCTCAAATGCTTGCTTACATCCTCCCCATAAACCACCACACACATAAACCTCTGCACACACGCCATGCACCTCCTGGCTGCGTCTCACACCTGCACCATGCCATGCCCTTGGACGAGTGCTGAGCAGCGTCCCAGAGCTCTTTGCACCTGAGACCACCACTCCCCCACTCTACAGGCTCTCACTGAGTCCCTGCTGGGCGTCATGAGGCTGACTTGGGGCTGGAACACCTGCTGCCAGGTGGAGGAGTGGGCAGGGGCCTGCAACCCCCCAGGAGGCAGACTCAGGAGCGAGTCTCTGGCCTCCAGCCCGAACCTCCTTCCAGTGTCCCTGTGGGCAGAGCCATGTGATGGGAGGAAGCCCGGCCACTCCCAGCACCTCCAAACGCAGGTGCTGAGCAGGGAGTTTGGGCCCAGAGACAGCAGCTTAGTAACTGTCTGCTGATTCTGCCTGGAGGTGACTGGAAATGCCCCATCTGGGTATAGTGGTCATCTGTGTGGCCGCAAGGCCTGTCTCCTCTCCCTGGGAGCACTCCTGCCTCTTCCTGAGCCAAAGCCTACATCAGTTGCTTCCGTCAGCTCCTCCAGCTGTGTATTCCACCTCCACTTGCATTCCCCCCACCCCCACCCCCGCCACGGGGAAACCTGTTGTCCCAGCACCAAGGTAGGTCATCTGGAAATCCAGGTCCAAGTCAGAGACCCAGGCCTTGGCATTTCCAGGAATGTAAAAGGAGAATTCATTTGTCCCAGGGTTGGTGTGAAGATGAGGTCAGTACAGACAGCAGTAACTTTGTCCAACCCCCGATACACAACAGGTGCACAGCTGCTGAGGTCTCCTGGCCTCTTCCAGTGTGGTTCTCAGCAGTGGCCCACTCGTCCTGTAGTGGCCAGGAGCCTGGCCTGGGCCTGGGCACAGCTTTCCTTCCCGGCCTCTTCCTGCCCAACCACATCACCCCACGCTGGGCTCTGCCTCTGCAGCCTGGGAGGCTGTGACTCGGCGGCACCAAGGCTGACTGGGCCGTGTCAGGGTGCATGGGCCCCAGGGAGACCGGAGCCCCGCAGGGCTGCAAGGAGCCCTGTGTGCAGGATGTGAACACCTGCAGTCCCGCCAGGTAGGGTCTAACCGACTGCGGTGTGTGTGGGTGAAGGAGGAGGGTGCACCAGGCCCCTGGGCGCAGCCCTCATAAAGACGGAGCCTAATCCTGGGGGCTGCAGCTCCACGGAAAGAGGAGGCGAGAGCTGGGCAGGACGCGCTCCTCCTCCTCCTCCTCCTCCTCCTCCTCCTCCGCCGCCGCCGCCGCCGCCGCCGCCGCCCTGTCTACTGAGGATCTGCTATCATCAAGCCACTTCCCCCGTGTGGAACCTTCCAGATCTTTGAGGACAAACAGAGGGTGTCAGACCCCCCAGCCCATCACAGCACCGCAACTCGCAGCCCCAGTCAGCACCTGTCAGATCAGAGCTGAGCCCTTGGGGGAGGGAGGAGAAACAGGTGGCAGGTGTGTGGGCACTGGAAGTGGAGGGGAGGCAGGAAAGGGGGCGGCCCCGCCAGGCTGATTGCGGTGACAGCGGGGCGACCCCACCGTCCCGTGTGCCAAAACACCGTGGCCTGCCGCACACGAAACCACAGGGGACTGTGGAAGTCCCGTCTCCCTCAGGGACATCCTGAACCACACACTGCCACGGCCACCGAGCCAGGCCCCGGCGTTCACATCAGCAGACTTTTTCCTGCTTTAAAGCTGAGATCTTCAAGCCTGTTCAGCGAGATCGAATCGTCCCCGTGCGTCTCCCGTGACCTCTTCCTCCTACAGGTGCCGACCAGGTGGCCAGGAGCAGCAGCGCGCGCAGCGCTCGCCTGGCCGAGCCGCCCGCGTTCGTTCGGCTCTGCCCTTCCGCGAACGCGCCGAGCTGACGGTGGCTTAGGCAGCCGCCTCTCCTGCCCCTAGAGGAAGTCCTGGGCCCCGGCTTCCTCCGACTGACCCTGCCTTTAGTTCCACTTAGCGGTGCTTGGGGCCGCACTCTGCAGAAGTTGGTGGAATCAAAGCTGGTTCCTGGGGCTCGCATCTTCGCCTGCTCGGGGGCGCCGTCTAGTGGCCGTTAAGGGTAACCTAGGCCCCACCTGCCTGCACCATGGTCCTGTCCCTATGTCTTTAGTGGATACTTCTTCCCAACGACCAATTGTCCCAATTTTAATTGTCTGTGAGCAAAGTAAGTCCAGGGTTGGACAGGCGGGGCCAATACCTGAGGGCACAGGGGCAGAAGTTTGAGCAAGATGACAGGAGGAATCATACAAGCAAAGGTATAAGCTCCTAGTGTTACACAGCACAGTATGTGACTGGAGCTCACAATGACCTAGTGCAGATTTAATGCACAAATGGAAGAAAGAATGGGGCTGGTGTTGTGGTGCAGTGGGTTAAGCCGCTTGTGATGCCAGCAACTCATATCAGAGCATAGGGTTCCAGTCCCGGCTGCTCTGCTTCCAATCCAGCTCCCTGCTAATGCATCTGGGAAGAAAGGAGAGGATGGCCCAGATCCTTGGGCCCCTGCCACCCATGTGGGAGACCCACATGGAGTTCCAGGCTCCTGGCTTCAGCCCGGCCCAGATCTGGCTGCTGCTGCCATTTGGGGAGTAACCCAGCAGATGGAAGATTGGTTGATAGATCTGTCGGCCTCTCCTTCTCTCTGTGTTGTTCTACCTTTTAAATAAATGAACCTTTTAAAAAGAAGAAGAAAAGATTTCCAAGTATCCAACCATAAAGGAATGACAAAGGGGAAATGTGGATTATGCAGATTTGATCAGTACAGATTGGGTTACGCAGATTTGATCAGTACACAGTGTATACATGTATTTGAAATCTCATAGTGTAGCCCATAAATATATACAATTGTTAATAAAAAATTTAAAGAAAAAATAGTGCTACACAGAGCCAGACATACAGCTACTAAAACAAGGGTCACAAAGCTCACTACCCCCCCCCCACACACACACACACTAAAACTGGGCATTTGTGAAGTGCTTGGATTTGAAATATGAAACAGACATTTGGGACAAATCATAGCAGCAAGACTATTATGGTGAAAATGGAGAAGCTAAAAACTTTAGAAATCCCTCGGCAACTGGTTCACTTTCAGCAAATCCATCATCTCTTGGGGCAAGATCTGCTGTCCGTGTGAAACGCGGGGAACAGGCTGCTAACACCCTAACCACGGCAGGAAAATCACTTTCGGTGCTTCAGCGCATGCGTGCAGTGAGTACAAGCTCAGCCGCCGAAATCCCACGTCAGAATTCACTCTTGGTGGAGCGCTAACTACTGGAGTACGGACTGCTGTCTTGTCCAAAATGCAGGGCCTGGCATTTGGCTATGGAAGAGCATTTGTCGAATTTATGAATCAAGGGCAAAATCTGCACTGCCTGAAATGAGGTTATGTTGATGCTTAGATCGTGGTCGACATGAAAATATCAAACGTAAAACTCCTCAGAGGTCTTGGACTTCCAATAATATGGCTGTGAGTCCCAAATAGTGATAGGTGCTAGACAGAAACAGAGGATCAACAGAGAAAAAGGGACTGTACAAACACTTTAGGAACAAGTTAGCCCTAAACATACTGTTTTAGCCCATTTTCCATTATGTTAACATAATGCCTGAGGTTGGGTAACGAATGAGGAAGTCTACTTAGCTTGCAGTTCTGGAGCGTCAAGGGCAGGGCGCCGACACTGACTTGGCTCTGGTGAGAACCTCAGGGCAGACGGCAATGTGCTGGGAGCCGGTGCCAGAGGAGAGACTGGGACACAGAGAGCAGGAGGGGTCAGGCTTTCCCCTTATT
This sequence comes from Oryctolagus cuniculus, assembly GCF_964237555.1. Taxonomy (NCBI): domain Eukaryota; kingdom Metazoa; phylum Chordata; class Mammalia; order Lagomorpha; family Leporidae; genus Oryctolagus; species Oryctolagus cuniculus. The sequence continues at coordinate 112,986,256 of NC_091439.1, forward strand.
GCAACCTTCTAGGGAGACCTCCCCCAATCCCTTCCATGGGCAGTGCCCTCAATGACCTAATCACCCCCACCAGCACCCCTTCTTAGCATCACCACACTGGGTGCCAAGCTTCCAACACTTTGTCCTTGGGGACACAGTAAAACCACATCCAACTCATGGCACATAGCTAAGAAATGCAAGAGCTTAAGGAAGTAAGAAATCACTGACAGTAGCCAGTGCATGGTGAGATTTTTGGTTTTTTTTTTTTTTTAAGATTTACTTATTTAATTGAAACACAGATTGTGTGTGTGTATGAGAGAGAGAGAGAGAGAGAGAGAGAGAGAGAGAGAGGAATCTTCCATCCACTGGTTCACTCCTCAAATAGTCACAATAGCCAGGGTTGGACCAGGGCGAGGCCAGGAGCCAGGAACTCCATCCAAGTCTCTCACCTGGGTGGCAGGGGCTCAGGCACCAGGCATCAGGCATCTTCTGCTGCTTCTGAACCCTGTTAGCATGGCTGCATCAGAAGCAGAGCATCTGGGACTCAAATCAGCACTCCAATACGGGACGAAGGAGAAGCACCAGACAAGGACTGAGTACACTGGAGATAAAGTGTATCTATAATTTACCTCTTGACTTTTTCCTCTGATTTGGAAGTTGGATGCTCAGATTGCCTAGACAGATTTGGGGTTGGGATTACCTTTGTTTAAGTCCAATAAACGGAATGATGATTTAGTGAACTGTAATGTAACATGATTAAATATTATGGAATTAAATATTATGGAATCAGAAAAATCATTAAAGTTGAAATACTTAACAATATTATTTTGAATTACATGATATGTAAAATGAAAAATAGGAAAAAAACAATCTTCTGTACAAATCTATGTGTATATGGAAGAAAATGCATTCAAATATTACTGTCAGTTCTCTCTGGGTCATCTGACTGCCAGTATTATTTCAGTTACCAGATGTCTATACTCTGAAAACATTTAGACACGGTGAAAGCTAAGGTGATCCCCGAACAATGCTGTTTTGGTCTTGTACCTCCAGAATTGTGAGCTAAGAAAAAAAAAAAAAAAGGCATCAATCTTTGCATACAAGCATTACAGGTAACTGCCAGGTAACTGCTGGAATGGGTGGAGAAGTTCCCTTGCCTTGGAGCCATCAAAAAAAAGCATGCCAACCCTTTGATTTCAGACTGCCAGCCTCCCAGCTGATGGCATCTTGTTACAACAGCTCTAGCAAACAAATAGGAGTGGGCTCTCTAACAGCTGGATAGGAGGCAGGCGTGGGGGTACAGGAAACTCTGGAGTGAGGAGACCAGGCGGGAGGCTGTTCTGTTGACTCTGGAGAGAGAGAGACTGACAGTGTGACTCAAGAAAGGCAAACAGGACAGAGACAGGAGAAGATTAGAGAGACACTGAGCAGGAAAAATCTGGTGAACCTGCACTGCTGAGTTGGGAGGGTCAGGGACGGGGTGGTTCCAAGAGTTCATCTCGCCATGGGCTGGGGCCATGGGTGAAAACGGGCCTTTGGAAAGAAGAGAAGTTTTCAAGGAGGTGGGAAAAGATGGGTATTCAGTATAGATCTGAAGAACTCGGGGGGCACGAGGGGCCCACCAGCTCTTGGAGATTCTTGTACTCAAAGCTTGCAGTTATCTGCATGGATCAGCTTTTGCTGCAACAACAAACACCCCCGAATCTCAGGGTCTTAAAACAATGGTGCTTGCTTCTCACCGGGATGTTTGATGATGGCTGTGTCCTCTCTGCTCCAGGCCATGGGCGGCTAATGTTGGGTCATGTCTGTGGCAGTGGCTGCCTCTGGCATGCTTGTCCCATGGACACTGAGGGCTGCAGGGGCTGCAGGGCTGAACCGAGACTGGTGATGTCCTCCTAGGACAGGTGCACAGCCACTTCCTCCTATTGGTGAATGTGAGAGGTCAGGGGAGCAGACTTCTACTGAGGGTCACTGCAAAGCCATGGCTATGGGAACATACTCATGTTTTAAAGCAAGCAATCGTCTAACTCCCCCACAGTGTCCCTGGAATCTCATATCCTCCTCCTGACACACCAAGCACTCAGATCTGGGGATGGAGAGGCCTCGTCTGAGCCGGCTGTGCAATCCTGCAGGAATGCACGCTTCAGCAGTCACGTGCAGTACTGCAGACTCTCACTCCCTGTGGCACCAAGGACCTTAAGGAGGCATTGAAGGCTAGCAAAGCACTGATGGATCCCACCGGCCAAGTGCAGAGGCAAGTCTATGGATTTGTTGGGACCATGGTTCCCTGATCTAGCAGGTATTCAACTCAGTCCTTCATCACTGTTCTCGGCAGGTGTTGCAATTCGGCTTGTTTGTTCTTAAAACAAGAGAGGTTAGTTTAGGGCCAAGGGGTGATGCAGTGGATTAAGCCACAGCTTTCAACACCTGCATCCCAAATCAGAGCACCAGTTTAAGTCCCAGCTACTCTGCTTATGATTCAGCTTCCTGCTAATCACCTGGGAAAGCAACAGGAGATGGCCCAAGGGAGCCCTGCCACCACGAGGGAGAGTTGATGGAGTTCCTGACTCCTGGCTTTGGCCTAGTCCAGACCTGGCTGTGGTAGCCATTTGGGAAGTAAACCAGCAGATGGAAGACATTCTCTTTCTCTCTCTCTTTCCCTCCCCCCTCTCTTCCTCCCTCCCTCCCTCTCTCTCTCTCTCTCTCTGACTTTCAAATAAATCAATCTTTTAAAAAAGGCAAGAAAGAAAGAGAAGGAGAAAGAAAGAAAAGAAGGGAGAGAGAGATGGAGGAAGGGAGGGACATAGTCCAGCAGAGAAGCCTCAACTTGTCACCCCACCCAGGACACATGGGCTAGGACAGCTCTAAACCTTGCGCTCTGCTAGAGGTACCAGCCTGTCTGTTCAGAGACCAGATAAACCGTGGGCAATGCGTGCAGTCAAAAACACACCTTCCGTGGTGAGCCCAAGTCGTGTGGAAGAACCAGGCCACTGACCAGAGAGAACAGAGGGACGCAGTTGAAGAAGTGAGCAGAAAGCCTTCACAAATGCCAGGGTTCTCAGAGAGCTGCACCGGCACCATGGCAAGCAGGAGCCGCCAGCCTGCCCCGTGCCTCCTGCCATCAAGTTTCAGGAGCTCCAGGACGGACACAGACTCACACGCCAGGTGACTCACCCTTAGCCTTTATAAACCCAGCTGTCGAAAGGCAGAGTATGACACATCCTATCCTCCAGCCTCAAAACACCCTGGGAGGCCAGCCAGGTTAAAGTTAAAATCCTTGAACTCCTAGGAGTGTCCCCTCAGAATGAGACAGGACAAGGATAGCTGGGTCCTTAGCCTACAGCTCAGCCTGCCCCAAGACCATCCCCCACCTAGGGTGTCATGTGCTCCCTCACGGGACCCCTCGGCTCACACCTCTGAGTCTGACCCACACTCCCACAGGCATCACCCACTGGCCTAAGACACACACCCTGGCCACATGGCCAGACCCAGGGAAGAGACGCTCAAAGACCTAGGAAGAAGGCAAGCGATTCTGGAGTCACAGAAAGCAGAGAATGACCCAGAAGGGGGACAGGGACATGGGGGTGGCCAGAGAGGACACTTCTTAAAGCCAGGCCCCAGCAGGACCTGGGCCTCAGCTGGTGCAGAGACAGAACGGCCCAGAGGAGTTTCCGGGTGGCCCTGGGGGTGATCCCAGGAAGCTCCCAGGTTGAAAGGGGGAATCGAGGACACGTACTCTCCTTATCCAGCCAGGGTAGAAGCAGGCTCATGTGGGAGACACAGGGACACCTACCTCAGCCCTCCTGCAAGGGGGAGGGAAAAGCAGAAGCCCAAGGTGAGTGCACCTGCATCTGTGCGTGTGTGTGCAGGCATGGCTGCCTGCAGGTATCATGTGTGTACAAGCATGTGTGCACACATACATGTGTGTCCATGTGCGGGAGTGTGCATGCGCATGTGTGAGTGTGGGCATTGGCATATGTGCAGCAGGAGGTGGAGGTGTGCACGTATGTGACTTTCTCTCCCAGTAGCCTGCCCAGGGCCCTCGGCTTCCCCTTGCCGGGTTCTCTGTCACCAGCTGTCCTTAGAACCCGAGTTTTGGGGCCCAGTGGACCCCTGCTGCTGACTTCTACTGTGAAGCTGCAGATGGTTCTGTCTTGCACCATGGTCAGGGTATCTGCAAATTCTTAAAAGAGAGGATGACGGAATTTCTATCGGTTTCTGACCCCTGCTGTCTGTGTTCTCTGAAACAAGATAAAATGCCTGCTGGTAGGGCCAGCGCCGCGGCTCACTAGGCTAATCCTCCATCTCGCAGCACCGGCACACCAGGTTCGAGTCCCGGTCGGGGCGCCGGATTCTGTCCTGGTCGCTCCTCTTCCAGGCCAGCTCTCTGCTGTGGCCCAGGAGTGCAGTGGAGGATGGCCCAAGTGCTTGGGCCCTGCACCCCATGGGAGACCAGGAGAAGCACCTGGCTCCTGGCTTCAGATCAGCACGGTGCGCCGGCCGCAGTGCTCCAGCCGTGGCGGCCATTGGAGGGTGAACCAACGGCAAAAGAAGACCTTTCTCTCTCTCTCTCTCACTGTCCACTCTGCCTGTCAAAAAAAAATGCCTACTGGACTAGAGTGTGTCCCAGCTGTTGGTCTCACACCCACTGGGGCCCCAGCAGGTCCCGGCCCTGGGTCCACACGGCCCCTGCCACACAGGGAGAGGAACACTGATGACCGACTTCTTTCTTTCACTTCCTCACCTCTTCCTCGCCCAGGTGTGTGCTCCCCTAAGATACTCCTCTGGGGCTCTGTGCTAGGTGGTGACATCCCCTGAATTCCTGAAACTCTGTTATGTTTAATTTGGGCCAAACTTAGGGCTCCACTTTGTACATTTGGACTGGGGGAGGTGTGTGTATTTTGTTTACAGACTACGGAATGAGACATACATGTGACTAATGCAGGTTCACTAATCCCCTAATTAAATGTGTGTTTCCTCAGTGTTTCTGGCAGAACGCCCGTCAGTGCCGGAAAGACACTTGGCAACAACCTCCACCATGACAGCAGCTTTGTAGTTCTTCCTTGTATGTCTCCATCTGCTACAGGCCTGTTTGCCAGCCTGGTTGTGACGACTTTAGGCCGTTTCCGGAGCTGTCCATCACCAGGCTGCAGCAGATCCTTACAAAAGCTAAACAGTTGGGGCAGTGTTACTTACACACACATGCTGGTCTGAGGTATGTGTGTGTGTGTGTGTGTGTGGACACCAGGGACACTTCTTAGAGAATGCTAGGTTTTTATTCCGGGGCCACATCCTTCATTCTGTTATTAGAATTACTCCTCTTTTGGGGGCTGGCGTTGTGGCAGGTAAAGCCGCTGCCTTCAAAGCTGGCATCCCTTATAGGCACCCGTTTGTTTCCTGGCTGCTCCACTTCTAATCCAGCTCCCTGCTAATGGCCTGGGAAAAGTGGCGGAAGATGGCCCGAGTGTTTGGGCCCCTGCTATTCATGTGGCAGACCTGGAAGAAGCTCCTAGCTCCTGGCTTCAACCTGGCCCTCTTTCATGAAATAGTACACAGATATGCATTGGTTTGTGTTATATGTCCTTTTTTTAAAAAATTTATTTATTTATTTATTTATTTGCAAGGCAGAGTTATAGACAGAGAGGGAGAGACAGAGAAAGAAGTCTTCCAGGCCAGCGCTGCGGCTCACTTGGCTAATCCTCCGCCTGCAGGTGCTGGCATCCCGGGTTCTAGTCCCGGTTGGGGTGCCGGTTCTGTCCTGGTTCCTCCTCTTCCAGTCCAGCTCTCTGCTTGGGCCCTGCACCCACATGGGCGACCAGGAGGAAGCACCTGGCTCCTGGCTTCGGATCTTCGGATCTGCAAGCACGCCGGACGCAACACACCTGCCGTAGCGGCCATTTGGGGGGTGAACCAACAGAAAGGAAGACCTTTCTCTCTACCTCTCTCTCACACTGTCTAACTCTGCCTGTCAAAAAAAAAATAAGAAAGAAAAAAAAAGAAAGAAGTCTTCCATCCACTGATTCACATCCCAGGTGGCTGAAACAGCTGGAGCTGGGCCGATCTAAAGCCAAGACACAGGAGTTTCTTCATGGTCTCCCACGTGGGTGCAGGGGTCCAGGCACTTGGGCCATCCTCCACTGCTTTCCCAGGCCATTAGCAGGGAGTTGGATTAGAAGTGGAGCAGCCAGGACTCAAACCAATACCCATATGGGATGCTGGTGCCACAGGCGGAGACTTAACTGACTACAACACAGTGCCAGCCCTGTTGTTCTTTATTTTTTTTTCAGATTTATTTGGGGGGCCAGCGCTGTGGCAAAGTGGGTTAAGCCAATGCCTGCAGTGTCAGCATCCCATATGGGCACCACTTCAAGACCTGGCTGCTCCACTTCCAATCCAGCTCTCTGCTATGGCCTGGGAAAGAAGTAGAAGATGGCCCAAGTCCTTGGGCCCCTGCATCCACGTGGGAGACCTGGAAGAAGCTCCTGGCTTCGGATCAGTGCAACTCGGGCTCTTCGGGCCAACTGGGGAGTGAACAAGCGGATGGAAGACCACTCTCTCTCTCTCTCTCTCTCTGTGTGTGTGTGTGTGTGTGTGTGTGTGTAAAACTCTGACTTTCAAATAAATAAGTAAATCTTTAAAAAAAAGATTTGTTTGTTTATTGGTTTGGATATTCTTCCATTTGAAAAGCAGAGTGACAGAGAGAGAGGGAGGAGAGACACACAAAGAGAAAGCTATCTTCCATCCATTGGTTCATTCCCCAAATGGCCAGGGCTGGGCCGGGCTGAAGCCAGGAGCCAGGAACTCCACCCAAGTTTCCCACATGAGTGGCAGGGCCCCAAGTAATTGAAGCATCGTCAGCTGCCTTCCCAGACACGTTAGCAGGCAGCTGGGTCAGAAGCAGAGCAGGTGGCACTCTGTCCATTATGGGATGCCAGCATCCCGAGCAGTGATTTAACCTGCTGTGCCACAATGCCAGCCTCTAACATTCTTTATTAAGCAAAATAAAAAGCCTTTTGGGCTTGCTCTTCCGGGTTTTCCCGCATGGAGAGTTGCAGCTCACCCGGCCATTCCTGGGTTAGTCTCTGTGTTGCGTTTCTCAGGCTGCCGGGGCTGCTCAGCTTCAGCTGCAGACGTTTCTGTCTCGTCCAGTGTCCAGGACCTGGCTCCAGTGGGAGTCGTAGTCACTGGGGGCCTGCCCTCAGAAGAGGTCCTCACGAGAGGTTGGCTATAAAGCCCGGGAAGCAGCTGCTCGCGGTCTGCTCCCAGCACCCCCGATGTGACTGTGCCCGCACTCCCTGGCCCGCCACAGCTGCCCTCATCAGACTGAACCAGTGGAGCTCCTGATCTTAGAGGGTGACTCTCCAGAACCATGAGCCAAAACCAGCCTTTTCTCTTTACAGAGGAAGCTTTCCCGGGTACTTCATTACAGTGTCCAAAAGCTGACAAGTAGAGGGAGGGAGCAGAAAAGAGAGCGGGACAGAGAGAGGGAGAGCGAGCTCTGGCATCATTTCCTATAAGAACATGAATCCCGTCTGATGAGGGCTCCACCCTACAGCCACATTAAACCATGCCACTGTGACAAGGTGCGCTGTTCTAAAAATGTAAAACCTCAAGGCAGTAAAATTAAAGTAAAGCTGTGTGGGTTGTGTTGCTTGAACATTAAGGAAACCTTTGGTATCGGAGGACATCAGGTGCCGGACACCTGGCACCAGCCACTGACGTCAGGTGGGAATAGGTGTTGATTGCTGATTGCCTGACTGCTTCCTGCTCGCTCATCATGCCTTTGCGATTAACTGCTAATAACAATGTGGTTTGGCCTTTAAAAACCCCCTGCTCCTGCAACTCACTGCTGTCTTCTCCAGACTTGGTCTGTGAGAAAGGCAGTCGCCAGATGGCTAATAAAGACTCCTGATTTGATCTCTAAGTCTCGCTGGGTTTTAATCGGTGCACCCCTCAACAGTTGGAGTCCCCAGTGAGATTTTCCCCTGTCCCTCTTGGTAGGGCTGGATTGGCTCCTACACTGTGTTCTAGGCCACGAGGAAGGCTCAGGGGGCAGCCGCTGAGAGTCATTCTGCAGCCGCGAGCTGAGGTTTTTCAACACGGATTTCAGAGTCTCCAAGTTTAACTTGAAGGAGTCGTCTGGTACCTCGCCGGTGAGGATAAATCATTTTGATTTCTGATTTGTGGGTCAACCCGCCAGGGGCTGTTGGAAGGCTGGACACAGCATTCCTTCTACAGCCAGGTCTGGGTGCATGACAATGCCCCAGACTTCTGGAATCTGTCAGTCCTCCTGTTTGTAAAGTCGCCTTTGTCTATTTGTTCTCTGTCGTGTTGTGTGCGCTGGGTGTTTTACTCATTGTGGAAATGGGACAGGGGTCCTCTCTTCTAGCCGACCCCCACCCCCATTGGGTTTCTTCCTGAAAAACTTTGATGAAGTCAAACAGTGGGCTATTGCATCTTTTGGATATGATCTAAATACTCCTTATTTCCACTTTTTTTTTGAGTGGAGTGGCCAACCTTTAATGTTTTGTGGCCACCGAAAAGAACTACTAATCTCTATATCCTTACAGGTTCAAAGGGTGATTTTCGGGAAACCAGGTCATCCTGACCAGGCCCCGCATGCTGAGTCTGGATGGACTTCCTCTTCAACCCCCCAACATGGCTGAAAGCCAGCCTAAAGAAACAGGTAAGGTCATCAAAAGGAAAGAGTGTTTTGGGGGCACGAGGGAAGGATAAGCCTCTGCCTCCAGTCATTCCAAGTCCACCAGAAGATTTAGATACCCTAGACCCTCCCCTGTATGGGACCGTGCAGACGGCCCTGACTTTTCCACTTCAATGTTCCCTGCAGATCCATCAGTACCTGTAACTCCGAGAACCTCAGAGCATTCCCAGTCGACTGATCAGGGTCAGGAGAAGACCGGCCTCGTTAGCCCTACACACACGCAGAGTGGGTTAGGGAATCAACTTTATCCACAGGTGCCGGAGGCTCCATTTTCCACCCAAACCCTTGCTCCAGGCCTCCCTCTACACCAGGTCACTTCCGCATTCGGGGAAGGCAGACCTCCCTGCATGGTCTATGTTCCCTTTTCCACTAGCAGCTTGTGTAACTGGAAACAGCAAAACCCCTCTTTTTTGGAAAAACCGCAGGGTCTAATCTCTCTTCTGAGTCTGTTTTCTTCCCTCACCAACCGACTTGGGATGACTGCCAGCAGCTTCTCCAGACTCTTTTCACCTCGGAGGAGAGAGGTCACATCCGGTGAGAGGGCCAAAAACTGGTCTTGGGTCCCAATAATGGACAGCCTTCCTCTGAACCCATCATTCAGGAGAGAGTATTTCCCCTTAGCCACCCTGATTGGGACCCAAATGATCCTAGAGGTAAGGAGGCTCTCGATCGGTATCACCAGATTCTCTTAAGGGGGCACATGTGGCAGCAAAAAAGAGCCAACTAATTTAGCTAAGGTAAGCGAGACCACCCAGAAGCCAGATGAGTCTCTGCAGCTTTTCTTGAGCACCTCTTTGAAGCATTCCATGTGTATACCCCATACCCGAAAGTACCTGAGAATAGACAAACTGTTTAATGTGGCATTTGTATCCCCGTCAGCCCCCGATATTAGACTAAGCTACAAAGAGAAAGCTTCTTTCTGAATTGGTAGAAGTGGATCAATGGATCTAAAATAATAAAGATGACCCTGCTACTACCCAGACAAAAAGATGGCCAGAATTATGGTGGTAGCCTTTACAGCAAAACCCTGGAGGTCAGGCCAAACAAGGGCCCGCTGAGGTGAGATCGTAAGATCAGTATGCTTACTGCAAGGAGGATGCACACTGGAAAAAATGAGTGACCCAAAAGGAATCAAAAAAAACAAGATCAAAGCTTCTCCCAGTTTTGGTGGCGGAGAGTGACTGATGGGACCATGGCTCCATACCTTTAAGCCCTCAGGAGCCCATGGTCACGTTAGAAGTAGGAGGCAAGCCTATTAGATTTTTGGTAGGCATCGGAGCAACTCATTCCGTGTTACAGAAAGTGGAAGGACCAGTTATGGAGGGGGAAAAAATATTCAGGGGGCTACAGGAAAAAACAAAAAAAAAATCCATGCACAAGGACTGGGCTCACCAATTTGGGAAAGGAAACTGTTACTCCTTCTTGGTGATGCCAAACCGTCCCTATCCCTTGCTGGGGAGGCATTTTCTCAGAAAACTGCAGGCCACAGGATAGGGTGGAGACTCGGCTGAATGATCTTTTAACTCAGGTCCACCATCTCGCTTACATGCCCCCTGTCTGAGGAGCATCGTTTAACAACTGAAACCAATTCTACTCCACCAAACACTGATTGCCCCAGAGCTTAAAGAATAAAATTCCTGAGGTTTGGGCAGAGAACAATCCCCCTGGACTGGCCACCCACTGGCTCCCCCATCATTGTCTAACCAGCTCTGCCAAAAAAATCCAGGTTTGGCGATACCCAACTGGCCTAAAAGCAAAGAGGAATAGCTGTTCACACTGATGGACTCCAGAAGTCGAGCATACTTGTTCCCTGCCAGCCAGCATAGAACACACCTTTGTTACCCATCTGAGAGCCTGGGACCCCCAATTACTGGCCAACACAAGATCTACAGGTCAGTAAATGGGTCGAGACCATCCACACCACAGTGCCTAACCTGTACACACTTCTAAGTCTCTTGCCTCCTAGTCACCAGATGTACTCCATCCTGGATTTAAAGGATGCCTTCTTCAGTCTTCCTCTGGCCACAGTAAGTCAGCCTATTTTTTTTTGTCTTTGAGTGGATGGACCCCTAAAAGGGTTTCTCGGGACAATTAACATGGACTAGATTGCCAGTACAGACAACAATACCCAGAGGTCATACTACTACAGTATGTAGACGACCTCCTCTTGGTTGCGAAAACTGAGGCCGAGTGCTCTCATGCCACTGAGGACTTGCTCCAAGAATTGGCAGCTCTGGGACACCGCATATCCCATCAGAAGGCCAAGCTCTGTGTGCCTGTGACCACCTACTTGGGATATGAGCTAAAGAAAGGGAGGGAGGCGTTGTCATCCAGCCGCACAGAGGCCATCCTTAAGATACCCCACCAAAAACAAGTCGGAGTTCTTAAGGGCCATAGGCTACTGTCATCTTTGTATTCCAAGCTTCGCAGAAATGGCCTGGCCCCTATATGCCAGCACGGGGGGATGAGAGGACACTCTAGTGGACTGAGACCAAGAGTAAGGCCTTCCAAGCCCTAAAGACCCTTATGAGCACCCTGGCCCTGACCCTCCCAGACTTGTCAAAGCCCTTTCAGCTGTATGTGGCAGAAGCCTGGGGTATCACCAAGGGGGTCCTAACCCAAGCCCTGAGACCGTGGAAAAGACCCGAAGCCTATATCTAAAAGATTGGACTATGTAGCTGCCAGATGGCCAGGATGTTTAAGGGCTGTGGTAGTTATGGCTACCCTCACCAAGGAAGCCTCAAAGCTGACTCTGGATCAGGACTTACAAATAGTGGCACCCCACTCACTGGAAGCTCTATTGCAGAGCGTCCCAGAGGTGGCTCTCAAATGCAAGAATTGCCCAATACCTGGTACTGCTCCTAGACCCACCAAGAATCAAATTCCTAAAAGCTGCTTTAAATCCCGCCACCTTGCCTCCTGATGATCCATCTGAGCCCATCCATGATTGCAAGGGGGTGCTGGAGTCCTTAACCAAACCGAGGGCAGACCTGACTGACACCCCGCTGAAAGACCCAGACGCTGTTTTGTTCACCGACAGGAGCAGCTTTAACTCTGAAGGAGAAAGGTACACAGGTGCAGCCGTAGCATAGTCACTTCCTCAGAAGCTGGGCTCCAGCATTAGCACATGGAACTTCTGCTCAGAGTTAACAGCACTAACTCAGGCTTTAAGATGGAGCAAGAAAATCTGTCAACATCTACGTGGACAGCAGGTATGCTTTTGCCACTGCCCATGTTCATGGGGCACTGTATAAAGAGGGGTCTTCTAACACCTGGAGAAAAACAAAAAATGTGTCAGCCTGGTTAGAAGTAGTGTGGCTACCAAGGAAAGGAGCTATCATTCACTGCAAGGGACGTCAGAACTCAGTCCCCAGAGGCCAAGGGAACTGCATTCGCAGACAGAACAACTTGGGAAGCTGCCTTAACCAGTGGGGCCTCCCTGGATTCTCCCCATTGCACCTGTCCAAACTCTGCAAAAGGCTCCCATCTACACGGGAGGAAAAGTCAAAGGACATTCTAGGGGCTAATATGGACCATGAGAGATGGATGTGCCTTCCTGATAGGAGGCCACTCCTCCCAATGGCAGTCGGCCAAAGACTGATGGCCAAAGTCCATCATAGCACCCATCCAGGAAGTACCAAATTAACTGAGTTACTACAATGCCACCATTACATCCCCGGACTAGATTAGCAGATGCATCAACTCTCATCCCGATGTCATATCTGCACCCAGGTAAACCCGGGATGAAGAGGTAAGTTAGCCCAAGGGACACAGTTACAGGGAAAGTCCCCCCAGAGAACATTGGGAATTGGAATTTACTGAAATGTTACCTGGAAAACATGGTTACTGTTATCTTCTGGTTTTTGACACATTTTCTTGGTGGGTAGAAGCCTACCCTACCAAAGCAGAAATAGCCCGAGTGGCAGTAAAGAAATTAGCTTATGAGATTGTCCCCAGACTCAGTCTCCCACTAAAAATGGGGTCCAATGGGCTTGCATTCATCGCTCAGGTGATTCAATTACTAGCTAAGGTGTTAAAAGATATATTAGAAGCTACATTGTGCCTACAGACCCCAGAGTTTGGGATAGGTAGAATGAATAGGACCCTAAAGGAAACATTAATAGCATTTAAAACGAGAAACTGGTGAGAACTGGGTGAGCCTCCTTCCCTTCGCCCTATTACAGGCACAGTGTACTCCTTATGTAAAAGGTGTCATCCCCTATGAGAATGTTTGGAAGGCTGCCACCCGTACTCCCCAAACCAGGGGAGGAACGTTTGGCAGAATTGGATAATGGCTCCCATCTTAAGTCCTTTTAGGCTCTGCAGACAGTCCTCCAAGCCCACCCCCTGGTGAAAGCTATGAAACCAGATCTCCCCCAGTCAACCTCTAATGCTGACGTCTGCAACATTCATCCCAGAGAACTGGTGTAGATAAAGAAACAACCCCTCTACCCTTGAGACGGTGGACTGGATCTTTACCTGTAATCCTGAGCACGCCATTGGTAGTTAAAGTAGTGGGAAGACACTGTTGGATCCACTACACTCAGGTGAAAAGAGCCTCAGCTGAAGCCCTGGAATGAAGGACCACCAGCCCTTCAGGAGATCTGCTAAAGATAAGACTTTCCCCTGCTTCATAAATGCTAACAGGGGAGGGTGTGGACTCACTTCACCACACTTGGGAATTAGAGACCACTTGATGGAGTTGCTATTGCAACTATTCAGCGGGAAATCCCACTTCCTATATTGATCCATGTAAATTGGCGGAGGATAATTGGTTAAATGAGTGTAACCTGAACCGACAGCAGGCTATGGGTTGCGGTGAAATGTGTGTCCAGATCCTCCAGGAAGCCCCAGAGGGAGGGAGATGGCCATTTCCAGATGCCTGGGGTTGTGAAACCATAGTGGACTGGATCGAAATTGGGGGAAGGGACCACCATATTAGCCTTACCTTCAGTGGGTACGTGAAAAGCTGTAGCAGTCTTGCCACTTGTAACCCCATTGTAACACGGCCAAGGGAAGGTTGGCAGACTGGACATACCTGGGGCGTAAAACTGTCTCCCTGGACAACCCCAGGTTCAAGTTCACCATATAGAGGTTGTGGCCCAAACCCCCCACTTAATCCTATCGGTCCAGTGAGGGATATGATACCTCAGTTGCCACCAGTAAGACCCCCCCACACACAACCAGAACTGCCACCAGTAACAGCCAACTTGGCAGTAAGCGCCCCAGAAAGTCTTACCCCCCCACAGCCTTGCTGCCTTGGGAAAGGGTTCATAGACCCCTATTGGACCCCATGTGTCTCAAATGCTGGGTTTACTAGAACCAATTGGACTGAGCTGTGTGTCCTTATAAGAAGACTCAACGATTTGACTTCCAAGTAAAACCAATGGGGAATGTGACAAGGCGGGGTGCTCTAAAAATGTAAAACCTCAGCCAGTAAAAGCAAAGCTGTGTGGGTGGTGTTGATTGAACATTAAGGAAACCTTTGGTGCTGGAGGACTTCAGATGCCAGACATCTGCGTTAGCCACTGACATCAGGTGGGAATAGGTGTTGGTTAGTGATTGGCTAACTGCTTCCCACTTGCTCACCGTGCGATTAACTTCTGATAACAGAATGTGGTTTTGCCTTTAAAAACCCCCCACTACTGCAACTCGCTGCTGTTTTCTATGGACTTGCTCAGAGAAAGGCAGTGGCCAGCTGGCTAATAAAGACTCCTACTTTGACTCAATCTCGCTGCGTTTTAATTGGTGCACCCCACACCACCACTTCCCCAGAAGCCTACCTCCAGAGGCAACCACCTTGGGCGAAGGCTGCAGCCCACGGATCCTGGGGACCTGCAGACATTCAGTCCTTGGCGGTCTCCCGTCATGGGTCCCCATCCGCACCCGGGCGTCATTCAGTCTGAAAGTGGAAACTGATCAGTTGCTGCTCTGTTCACGCTGTCTTTAAGCATATTGCTTGGTCTCTCCTGCGAACCCTTCTTAGATCCATGAGAAGCTCATGAGTTTGTCTAACTCTCTGGCTGTCACCTTGCAAAGCCTGACTTCTACTGACCTCACCAAAACTGCAGACCATAGAGACTGACCCAAGGTGAAGCAAATTTGCTTCCCTCTGAAATCCTGCCATCTCCTCATTGTGCTGCACCCAAACTCATCAACTCCATGTCCATTACCCTTTTGTTACAGGAGTTCAGAGTTCTCTTACTCATGGTGATGAAGAAGTAGGATGTAGACAATAAAAAGGGGTGAGCAAAGCAAGTGGAAGTAGATTTTATTGAGAAATAGACTCATGTTTGCCGGGAGGGGTCCATCCAGGTCTGGGTATTGGGGGCTCATACAGGGAGTGCATGTCAACTGATCAACTCTTCTACATAGTTTCAACACATCGGGGGTCCATTTGTTTTTTCTGTCTCTTGCAGAGCAGTCATGGTCCCTGACCAGTTAAACATTACCATGGTGACCACTTGGGAGATGTGATAGTCGAGAAATACCATTGACCTGACCAATTAATGCAGGTTACACCTACCTGATCAGTTGCTAAGCACCTGAGACCTGGGCTTTGTGGTGTGGTCTGGTCTGATGCTGGAGCCTGGTTCCTCCAAGGTTGCCCATGGGCATGGGACCCACCGTGTTCCCTATCAGTCCTTGCATGTTCTTGGGGCAACATCTTTTGTCTGCTCAGCTGATGGCAGGTTTCATACACACACCTGGCTCCTCATTCCCTCAGGGCCCTTTCCCAACTACCTATTAACTTTGCTATTAACTTTGCAACTCCTCACAATTTCACAGAGGGTATTACTAAGTTTTCCTAAATTGAGCTTTTATGTCCTATACAAGCACTTCATGAAGTGTGTTCACCACTCACATCTTTGCTTCATCTCCAAGAGTCCCTATGACAGGTCCTGCTGAGAAACCACTGTGGCCAGCACAGGAGCTGAGGACAGAAAATTTTGAGAGACTTAGGCAGGTCTGTCTGCACCCACTTCTCATTCCCTGCATCCTATATATGATGAGACTTCGAAAAGTTCATGGGAGAATGAAAGTAAAGAATATTTTCGTGCATCAGACACTAGAAATCATGCATAGTTGTTTCATAATATGTATTTCCATGAACTTGTTGATATCTAGTTCCTGATACAGGAAATGCTGAGCTGCTATGGAGGGGAAAGCCGACCTGTTTGTCTCAAGAGTTCCTAGTGGGCCGAATTTCTCCCCAGATACAGGAATGCATACTTCCCCAAGGGAGAAGCCCACATTGAAACACCTCATCAGAGCCAGGTAAGGATTCGAGAGCAGGCCTGGGGGACGCATGTCTGGGCCCCTGCCTAATGCAGCGATTCTGCACTACTCGTTTTAGTGGGACAAAGTGTGCCCATTTGTGCTGTGCTGGGGGACTGAGGTGCAGGCGCTCCAGAGGTTAGGAGATGTCTGATGCTCCCTCAGCAAGCCTGGGGCCAGGCCTTGTTACTACAAGGACCTAAAACCCAGCAATTGTTCCTCCCCTATTTGCCAAGACTGGAGATCGCTTTTCAGTTCACCTTAAAACTAAGGTGGCAATAAGTGTTCACCACAATGCAGAACCTCCATTCTCATGAGCGAGGTGAAGATAAAGCAACAGCAGAGCTCCGACATCTCCCAGGTCTCCCAATGAGCCTGGCACTTTCTGTGAAAGCCACTGTTCCCTGGCTCCTGGGAAGCCATTAGTCAATGGGGAATGCGGCAGAATGATGGCTGCTTGGGGCCGGCGCCGCGGCTCACTAGGCTAATCCTCCGCCTAGCGGCACCGGCACACCGGGTTCTAGTCCCGGTTGGGGCGCCGGATTCTGTCCCGGTTGCCCCTCTTCCAGGCCAGCCCTCTGCTGTGGCCCGGGAGTGCAGTGGAGGATGGCCCAGGTGCTTGGGCCCTGCACCCCATGGGAGACCGGGAAAAGCACCTGGCTCCTGGCTCCTGCCATTGGATCAGCGCGGTGCGCCGGCCGCAGCGCGCCGGCCGCGGCGGCCATTGGAGGGTGAACCAACGGCAAAGGAAGACCTTTCTCTCTGTCTCTCTCTCTCACTGTCCACTCTGCCTGTCAAAAAATAAAAAAAATAAAAAAATAAAAAAATAATATAATAATAAAGAATGATGGCTGCTTGGAAAAGCTGGCTGCCAAATCAGTTAACACAATCAACACCAAATGCTGCCGTGTGCCAGCCGATCACCCAGGGCAGTGCTGAGACACGTGCTGTGCCCAGGGGTGGGGCCCAGCCAGACCCAGATCACCCAAGTACAGGGAAGAGTCTCCTGTTTGGGCTTCACTGATCCTCACCAGGGGTCGCCAAATCTGAGGCCATCGTGTCCCTGGACAGGCTAGATACTCACCCTGGCCACCGGCTCCCACATGCCACCCTGGGGCCAGCGGGGCCAGTGCAGAGGTTGCTCTGGGGGCAGCCACTGGTGGGCAGGTTCACCCCTTGCTCCCACTACCTGGGACAAATGTACAGCTGGTGACCACCAGGTTTGTGTGGGTCCTTTTGGAGTCATAGCCACCCGAGCTTTCAGGTCGTCACTTTGGAACCCTGTGGAAAGTGGTCTTTGCAGGTGTGGCAATTTTGAGAGGTTTGAGACGAGAGGTTGACCTGCCCTGTCCAAATGGGCCCTAAGTGCCAGCATCTGTCATGAAGGAGAGGGGGACTCCACACACTGGAAGAGGAAGGAGTAGAGCCTGGACGGTAGTGGCTGCAGTCACTAGATGCAAGGAGAGGTAGGGAATAGAGTCTTCCCAGAGTCCCCAGGTGGTAGCCCAGGAGCCCTGACTGTAGAGCTCTGGTTTCCCAGGCTTTGAGAGAATGTCTCTGCTATGTGCAGCCCTCCATGTGTGGTTGTTCAGCACAGCAGACTCCAGAGACCAGTGCTGCCTCCCTACGTGGAGTGGAGAGGCCTCTCCCCCAGGTTGCCTCAGGTAAGACCTGAAGCCAGGCGCCTGTGGGGAGCTGCAGGGTCTCACGCCCAGGAAACAGTGACCGGGCTATGTCTGGGCAGTTGTTTGGGGTGTGGACAGAAGATTAAATCTCAGCAGCAAACAGAGCATCAGGCAAAGACGAGCAGAGATCTCAGGGGAGATTCTCCCCTTCTGGTAAGTGCACTGACACATCACCCCTAGGCCAGTGGGGAGGGTTGTTTCCTGGAACAAAGACTGAGTTAATAAGGAAAGAGCAAACTGAGTCTGCCAGGTGTTCGGGACAGCAGATGTGGTCAGCAGTGGACACCATCACTGTCACCACCACCACCCAGGAGGGGCCTGTCCCCTTTCATTTCCCATCTGATTTCTCTGCCAGATGAGAGGACAGGATGTGGGAGAGGATTCAGACTGGGGGCCAAGGTCCTGGCGTGCTGTTGGCTCTGACACCTCTCGTGGCTCGACTTTGTCCAAAGGATAGCTCAGGAAGGGCGGCGAGTACGCTGGCACAGCGGCTCCCGTTGCTGCTGCCTTGCCGGGTGCTGTGTGTCCCCTGACTTGCCCCCACGGGCCCACTCCCCCTGCAACCAAGCGTGTCCAAGTCCCTGAGTCCAGATCTCCGTGCTGGGGACAGACGGTGGCCCACTCTGGGACTCTCCACTGTCCATTGTCACTATTATAAGACAATGACTGTTTCCTTCTTTCCTCACTTTGTGCCAGTGTCTGCCCAGCCCCCAGGGCTGGAAGGGGAAGAAGCCCAAAGAGATCCTGCAAGAGCTCAGAGCAGCTTTCAGGTCCAGGGTCTCTCACTGTCCTCACTACGAAGTGTGCTTATGGGAACACCACGGGGAACGTGCTGGATGAAGTCAGGCAGGCCCCAGCCCCACGTCTGGCTCTGCATCCACTGGCTGAGAACCTGACCTGTCTGCATCTGTGCAAGCAGGTACGTGCCCCACCCACCCCGCAGGCTCAGGGGCAGGTCCCCGTGAGCTGCTGCTGCTGCTAAGCATTTCCAAGTTAGACAGGATTTCCAGGTATCCATGACTTTGATGGACTTAATGGAAGGCCACCACAAAACACACCAAACACCAGAGTTAACGGAAAGGTCTATTGGCGGGTGGGGGGAAACTCGACAGGCCGAAGGGGTAGAGCAAAAAGAGGGCAAAAAGGTGGAGAGGAGTCGAGAGACAGAGGTCAAGAGAGCACATGTGTACAGGAAACAGGTCCTGTTACAGCCTTGCAGGAGCTAGGGAAGTGGGAGCAGCAAACCCCATTAAGGTGGGGCTGGAGCTGACACTTGTGGTGGGCCATTAGGTCACCTGACTTCTAGCAAGCCAGGCTGGGCTTAGGATTGAAACTTACTGTACAAAATGGCAATGGGGCCAGAGCCTAAGGTGGTGCCCGGGGCTTAAGATGGTGCCTCAGATAAGACCACTGGTTTCTCTAACACTTAAAACACATTTCTTTATGCATGTCATTTCCAAACACCCAAAAGCTTTGTCTGAAAACGCTGGTTTTCTACTTCCTCTCCAAACAGAATCAGACAGCTTTGGGGCCAGTGTTGTGGTGTAGCTGGTTAAGCCTCTGCCTGCAATGCTGGCATCCCAGTGGATGGAAGATTTCTCTCTGTGTCTCTCCTCCAATCTCTATGACTCTGCCTTTCAATTTTTTTTTTTTGAGTTTTTTTTTTAACTTTTATTTAATGAATATATTTCCAAAGTACAGCTTATGGATTACAATGGCTTCCCCCCATAACATCCCTCCCACCCGTAACCCTCCCCTTTCCCACTCCCTCTCCTCTTCCATTCACATCAAGATTCATTTTTGATTCTCTTTATATACAGAAGATCAGTTTAGCATACATTAAGTAAAGATTTCAACAGTTTGCTCCCACACAGAAACATAAAGTGAAAAATACTGTTTGAGTACTAGTTATAGCATTAAATCACAATGTACAGCACACTAAGGACAGAGATCCTACATGGGGAGTAAGGGCACAGTGACTCCTGTTGTTGACTTAACAAATTGACACTCTTGTTTATGGCTTCAGTAATCACCCTAGGCTCTTGTCATGAGCTGCCAAGGCTATGGAAGCCCCCTGAGTTCACCGACTCTGATCATATTTAGACAAGGCCATGGTCAAAGTGGAAGTTCTCTCCTCCTTTCAGAGAAAGGTACCTCCTCCTTTGATGACCCGTTCTTTCCACTGGGATCTCACTCGCGGAGATCTTTCATTTAGGTTTTTTTTTTCCCCAGAGTGTCTTGGCTTTCCATGCCTGAAATATTTTCATGGGCTTTTCAGCCGGATCCGCATGCCTTAAGGGCTGATTCTGAGGCCAGAGTGCTGTTTAGGACATCTGCCATTCTATGGGTCTGCTGTGTATCTCACTTCCCATGTTGGATCATTCTCTCCCTTTTTTTTTTTTTTTTTTATTCTATCAGCTAGTAAGAGAGGGAAGAGATGTGCAATTCGGGACATGCTCAAGCTGACTTACCTCAAACAGTAGAGTTAGAAACATACCAGGGGATTCCAATTCAATCCCATCAAAGTGGCATGTACCAATGCCATCTCACTAGTCCCAGTGATCAATTTCTGTTCACAATTGATCATAATGATAGGACTAAGAACCAAAGGGATCATATAAACAAGAATAGTGTCTGCAAATACTAGCCTTTCAATTTTTTTAAAGATCTTATTTATTTGAGAGGTAGAGTTACAGACAGTGAGAGAGAGAAAGGTCTTCCTTCCATTGGTTCTCTCCCCAAATGGCAGAAAGGCTGGAGCTGTGCCGATCCGAAGTCAGAGGCAGGAGCATCTTCTGGGTCTCCCATGGGGATACAGGGACCCAAGCACTTGGGCCATCTTCTGCTTTCCCAGGCCACAGCAGAGAGCTGGATTGGAAGTGGAGCAGCTGGGACTAGAACCAGCACCCATATGGGATGCCAGCACCACAGGCAGAGGATTAACCTACTGCGCCACAGTGCCGGCCCCTCAAATAAATTCTTAAAAAATATTTTAAAAAAGAGAGCCCTGTTTAAGGTGCTCTGAGGGTTTGGTGGCTGGAGCAGTAGCGTTACCTCCTAGAACAAAGCAGGACAGGGCTGTAGTACTTATTTGCTCCTTCCATTCATCATTTGTTGTTTTTTTTTTCCCCATAAACCTTTTATTTAAGGAATACAAACTTCAGACATTTCATAATTACAAGTTTAGGAACATGGTGATTCTTCCCACCATACCTGCCCTCTCATCTGTTCTCCTACCTCTCTTCACCCTCCCTCTCCTATTCCCATTCTTATTTTTTACTACAATCTATTTTCAATTAACTTTATACACATATGATTAACTCTGTTAAGAGTTCAACAAATAGTATGAGAAAAAACTGTTCCTCAACAGTGGAGACAAGGGCTGTTCAAAGTCACTGCATCTTGAAGTGTTAATTTCACTTCTATAGATTCCCTTTTAGGTGTTCCATTAGTTATCACAGATCGGGAGAGAACATACAGTGTTTGTCCCTTTGGGACTGGCTTATTTCACTTAGTATGATGTCTTCCAGTTGCATGCAAATGACTAGATTTCATTTCTTTTTTTTTTTTTTTTTTTTACTGCTTTGTAGTAAGATTCTGCTTAGAATGCCCACATGTCACATTAGGTACCTGGGATTGAGTTCCAGCTCCCACCTGATTCCAGCTTCCTGCTAATGCACATCCCGGAAGGAGGTAGGTGATGACTCAAGTCCTTGGTCCCTGCCACTGGCATGGGAGATCCAGATTGATTCTCTCTCTCTTCCTCTCTCTCTCCCTCCCTCTATCCTTCCCCCCTCCTCCCCGTCCTCCTTTCTTTTTGTCTCTCTCTCTTTCAAATAATTTAAATAAATAACATTAAAACCACAGGGCAGGAGCCAGTGCTATGGCATAGGAGGTTAAGCCTCTGCCTGAGGCACCTGCATCCCATATGGATGTGGCTTGAAGTCCTGGCTGCTCCACTTCTGACCCAACTCCCTATTAACAGCCTGGAAAAGCAGTAAAGATGGCCCAAGTGCTGGAGCCCCTGCAGCCACATGGGAGACTCAGAGCAGCTCCAGGCTTCAGATTGGCCCAGCTCTGGCCTTTGCTGCCATTTGGGGACTGAACCTTTCTCTCTGTCTCACCCTCTCTCTGTAACTCTGCCTCTCAAATAAATAAATAAATAATAAATAAATCTTAAGGAAAAAAGGGTAGACCCAAGATATCTAATTTTGTAGTTTAATTTTATTAAATAGGAAATCAACCATTAGAGTTTTATGTTCACCTGCATCCTTCAAGACGGCAAATTCTTTGACAGTGGGATTTTCTACTGCAGAAAAGGAGGAAACACTCCCCCTAATTAAGTAAGCAGTGATCAAAGCAGAAAGATCCCACAGAAAGCAATGAATGCGTTTTGCTCCAGGCTGTCTCTGGAAAACCCTTCCACCTATCCCATCCCAAAAAATAAAAGGACAAGAGCTGGCTAATCACCTGCTTCTGGAGTGAAAGTTCCCAGCCTCACCATCACCGTGATATACACCATTTCTTCTTTTTTAAAAAAAAAAGACTTATTTTATTCAAAAGTCAGAATTACAGAGAGGAAGAAACAGAGAGAGAGAGAGAGAGAGAAAGAGAGATCTTCCATTCACTAGTTTACTCCCTAGGTGGCCACTACAAATAGTACTGGGCCAGACAGAAGCCAGGAGCCGGGAACTTCTTCCAGGTCTCTCACGTGCATAGCCAAGGCCCAAGTACTTGTTAGATATTAGGTGGATAGATGATAGATAGAGACAAATAGGTAGATAATAATTGTGCCTAGCTTTCTCACAATACACAGTTCCATGAACTTGTTGAAGGCTGCTGGCTCAGATGTCCCAGGAGAAATTTTTGTATTTATTTATTTTATTTGAAAGGCAGGATTACAGAGGAGAGACAGCGAGGTCTTCCATCTGCTGTTTCACTCCCCAAATGGCTGCAAGGGGTCCCGGCCAAAGCCAGGAGCCAGGAACTCCATCCGGGTCTCGCACGTGGGAGCAGGGGCCCAAACTCTTGGGCCATCTTCCGCTGCTTTTCCCAAGCCATGAGCAGACAGAGCTGGGTGGGAAGTGGAGCAGCCGGGTCTCCATTCGGCACTCACATGCGATGCTCTGAGCCAATCCGCACAGTGGGATCTTGATCAACCCTGGGGCACATTGGAACAAGTCTTTTTTGGGGGCAGAGCCTGGGTGTGTTTGTGGGTACGGTGCACATCAAGAGGCCCCTCAACATGGCCTGTGTTTTCAAGCCGCACAACTGTAGGATTTCGAAAAGGCCCTGTTGCCGAGTCTAACTCCAGCTCCTCCCGTAAGGGCAGCCTCTGATTGGCGGTTAACGGGAGCCATCTACCCACCAGCAGCCCTAACCACCAGCGCGCTCCCAACCTCTCACACGGTGAGCAACAGCACAGAAGGAACTTCGCCAACCTTGAGGGGCCGGCCCGGGGTGCACTTTCCCCACTAGGAACCTGTCCCCACTGCCTCCCTCCTTCCCTCTCCTGCCAGCGTCTCCGAGTAAACCAGACCAGGCGCGCGCCTGCCGGTGCTGGGCGAAAAGCCTCCCAGGGTCGGGTCTCCACCGGAAGCCTCCCCGGCTCGGGGCGGCGGGCAGGGGAAGGGGCGGGCGCAGGCGGCGGCGGGCGCGGAGGATGCGTGCGGGGCTCCTGGGACTCTCGGCCCTGCTGCAGGCGGCCGAGCAGAGCGCGCGTGAGTGCGGCGCAACTTGGGGCCAGGCGCGGGCCTGGGCTCACTCCCCACCCCCACGACCCCCACCCACCCGACCCCAGCGCCGGAGGCGCAATGCCGCCCCTTCCCCGCGCGGGCGGGCTGCTCCGGCTGCGCCCAGCGCCGCTGCACGCGCCGTGGCTCCCCAACCCTGTCCTGGCGGATGCTTGTGGATGCGTGACTGCCCCCATCCACGCGGCTCTTCCACAGATGCATGGGACCCCCTCCCCAATGTATGCATGACTTCCCTCCCCCATGGGCCTCCCCCGCCAGATCTCAGCGGAGGACCCCCGCGGAGTCGGAGGGCACGAATCCCGCCTTTTCCTGCCGCAAAAGTTCCGCAAGATGCAGCGCGCGCGGGCCTGGGGGCGTCCTCCGCGCCGCACAAGGATGGGGAGGGACCTCGGGCAAAGTAGGGGATAGGACATGTCCGGACGCTGCCCGCTGGGGACCCCTAGGGCCGCGAGGAGCCCAGCCCCCGCCTGCCCAGGCGAGCAAGATGGCCACGCTTTTCGCGCCTTTCGCGTCTGAACTTGTAACCGTCTCGGGCCGCCCATCGCCAGGCCGCTGCGCCCTGACCGAGTTCCCGGCGGAAGCCAGGGACGAGAGGCACTTAAGGAGGCTCCACCAGCAAGATCCCCCGGGCTCAGCGCCGCCTCCCCAACGCGCACAGTGTCCGTGACCCCAGCAGGCGCTGGCTCCCAGCTGTGGTCGAGTTGGGGGCCCGTGCAGGAGGGTCCCTAAGCGCCTGCCGCGCCAGCGCGGGGGGGGGGGGGGGGGGGGGTTGAAACAGACCCTGGTGGGCCGGGTGAGAGGGCCGAGGGCCGGGGGGCGGGGGCAGGCTGCCAGGCCCTGCCCCCTCGCCGAGGTGCCGGAGGGCCAGCTGTACCCCCAAGCAGCAGTTTGTGTCGGTCTGGCCACTTTCACCTTTAATATGGGAATGCCAAAGCGAAACACTGTGTGTTAGTGCTCCCAGTACCGCCACCTCCAGATAACCCCGTGCAGAGGTTGCAACGAACCGCACCCCTGACACGCAACAGGCCTATCTCTGGAGTTTGCATAGTGTTACGCTCAACTCCTGAGTTCCCCGAGAGGCTAAGGAATGAGAGTGAGGGCTGACTGGGGCGTGATGGATGAGCTCTAGGTAGCTGGGCCTCTGCTTGGTCCCCAGCGCTCGCCGGCCTCCCTCAGGTTGGTCCGGCCAGCTCCCAGGAGTCTGGGTCTGAGGGTGGACTGGATGTGACTTTGGGTTCCTGCAAAGTGCTCAGAACGGAGGCTGGCACTGAGATGTTAGCTGTAGGGCAGTTTGGGTCTTGCTGATTCAGGATCTTGGCTTAGATCCACCCTGCACAGCCCCCTTGGTTACTCTGTGCAGAGAAAGTGCAAGCCGAAGGAGAGACACTGCGCCTGAAGCCCACACCGAAGGCGTTAGGTCGGGGCTCAGCTTCACCACCATGGGGGTCTTGAGGAGGCCAGGAAGCAGCTGGAACAATAGTAACGTGGCACAGACCTGGCAGGGAGTGACAAGTCAGGGTGACTGTGGAGTGTGGACCCTGTCTCCACTATGTCATTGCACCCTGCCATCGTGAAACAAAGCAGTCCCCAGAGAGGTCGCTCTGCTTTTGGTGGCACACACCAGGGCACCCCGCTATCCAGAACCCAGCAGCTCCGACTAGCAGACCAGACCCTGCAGAGCTCCTGGTGGTGGGGCTGTTGCGTTGGTTGGGTACTCTTTTGAGCTTTGCCTCATTACGAGATGGCCAATCCAGGTGTGGCCACAGACGAGACAGCCGTGAGGGGAAGCTCGAGCCAGAGCTTTTGCTGAGGTTTCCAGGGAAAGTGGGATGGGCCCTTCTGAACAACTGCGGCTGACTCTGGGCTCTGGGCTACAGGGGCCCCCCGAGTTCCCTGGCCCCTGGCCCTGGAAGGGCCAAGCAGAGGAATATCACCTGCTGGGGCCTGGGGCCAGAGAGAGTCTCTGGACTGGCTGGTTTGCATCAAGGACACACTGCAGAGGGCAGAACTGGCTGGCAAGGAGGGGCTGTCTCTTCCCAGCTACAATGGTTTAAGAAGTCAGCATATTGTAGTGTACAGAAAACCTAGGAATGTTCGCCATACGGTCTCCGGTCTCCCTCCCTCCTCTGATGACCCACCCACCTCTCCTCTCCTCTCCTCTCCAGGGCTCTGCGCTGCCATTTACTACCTCGTGACTGGACGGCTCCTGTGGGGCTGGCTGGCCCTGTCCGTCCTCCTGCCCGGCTTCTTGGCCCAGGGCCTGAGCTACCTGTGGCTTCGAGCAGACGGGCACCCCGGGCATCGCTTGCTGCTGCTGCACCTCCTGCAGCTTGGCATCTGGAAGCGGTAAGCACCGCCAGCCTCCTGTCGCCCTGGGGCGCAGTCGCCAGAGTGCATTTCCCAGGTTGTGGGCGTTCAGGGTTAAAAGGATGTTCAGAGCCCCCACATCACCCCCTGCTCTGACTCTGGCATCCGCTGGTCCAGCCGGAGCTTCTGGAGGGTCTCTGACATCAGGTCCAGCTCTTGCTGGACGCAGCTGTGACTTTGTGAAGATGGGAGAGCTCTCTCCGGTCTTCAGTCACCTTCCACTTGCTGTTGTTTCAATTTGGGGTCAGGCCTTTGGATCCATATAAAGTAACTTGTTTGAGGCAGCTTCAAGGAAACACTGGTTCCCTCAGTCCGGGCTGGTGGCATCGATGCAATGAACACAGACCAGACAGTGAGGCCGCCCTGGTGACATTGTCACAGGAAGAAATCATCTGGGGGCCAGGGCCACATCTTTCCCATCAGAATGCCTTGAAAGATGGGTGTGAGGCCCATTGGGTGGCTTGTCTGAGGTCCCCAGGCCCCTGGATACAGACAGTTGTCAGAAGAGAGGTGGCAGTGAATTGACACAAACAGCACCTCTCAGCTCTCTGCTGCCCCCTAAGTCCGGGGGTTGGAGGGAATTTTGGAAAGGGGGAAGTGAAACCGTTGAGGCTGCTGTACTGCAGACACCCAGGGCTTGGGGGCGGGGTGGGGGGGGGATGCAGGTGGTGCTGTCTGTTCCAGCGTCTGTGCTTCAGGCTGCTCCCAGGACTCCCTCGGGGGGGCGCACACACCCCACGTAGCTGCAGTGTGAGCCATGGCAGACGCCCGCCCCACCCGGGGCAGAAGCTCAGGTCGGAGGGAGAGGGCGCCTCGGAGAGGCCGTGGAGCAGCCACCTGAGCTGGGTGCTGCATCTCTGAAGGCACCAAGAGCATACTTTGCAGCTCAGCCGTTTCAGCCACACCTGGGCTTCTGTGTCCTCACAGTGACGCTCAGAAAGGGAGCCACTCTTCTCCTGGGGAGAAGGCAGCAGGCAGCGGCCTTTTTCTGGCAGTGAGCACCTCCGCCGAGCACCAGCTGCCATTTTCGTGCCCTTTCCTGCTCAGCCCAGCCCAGCAATAAAACCAGAAGGGCCATGGGTCTGTGCTTGGCTTTGACCACACCGTAGTCATAAAGTATGAGCCCTCGAGGGCAGACGGCCTAATGGAAGACTGAATCATAGCTTATAGAGAGCTAAGTCAGTGTCACCTCTTGAGAGAGCTTCTGGAGTAACCGTCAGGTGCATCTCCTTCTGGGGGCCCCAGTCCCATCTAGTCCAGTGCCTCCACTGGAGTCCCCGAGGCCTGAAGCTGTCCACGTTCACACTGCCCTTGTCTTCCCGAGTGCTCTCAACAGCTTCTCCAGTGAAGCCGTGATTTCCTGTCACATATCAAAGACCTGGTATGGATAAGGGACATGAGATGTAAAAATTAGAAATTAGGAAAAAATACTGGTCATGCACATCTATTCTCATTTTTCAAAAGTTAAAGTGACTAAACAATGTACACATAATTTAAAAGGACAAAAAAAAAAAGAAGTGGGGAAAAGGGACACAATATTAGAACATAAGATACAGCCAGAACGTACGGTAACTAGATGTAACTGATAACAGCCAGGACAAGCACAAGAAGCCAGATGATTTGCAATGTTTCTGAGATTGCCAAAAAAAAAAAAAAAAAAAAAAACAGAAAACAGAAATGTCCTTCCTTGGAGGTGAGCTTTGAAAGAAAAGTAGAATGCAGCAGTTCTTACAAAGAAAACACTTGTAGCAAATCCCAGCTTTGCAAATTGCAGTTCAGCAAATGTGCCTGTAGGAGGAGCCAAAACAATTGTGTTTCCCACAATCCTGACTTGCCTAGTAATGGATCACTTTCACTGCAAAATAAAATGCAGAATTTAACAGCTGGAAAACCAAACACAAACCCCCTTAAGTAAAGTTGCTTAGAAAAACTGAAAGGATTTAAAACACAGTATATTCTTTTTTAATGTCACATAATACAAGCTACATTACTGTTAAGTCTGACTGTTGAAGAGAATGCAATATTCACAACAACTTGTTTAAACAAAGGCAATTACTTTTTTTTTTTTTTGACAGGCAGAGTGGACAGTGAGAGAGAGAGACAGAGAGAAAGGTCTTCCTTTTGCCGTTGGTTCACCCTCCAATGGCCGCCGCAGCCGGCGCGCTGCGGTTGCCGCACCGTGCTGATCCGGTGGCAGGAGCCAGGTACTTATCCTGGTCTCCCGTGGGGTGCAGGACCCAAGCACTTGGGCCATCCTCCACTGTACTCCCTGGCCACAGCAGAGAGCTGGCCTGGAAGAGGGGCAACCGGGACAGAATCCGGTGCCCCGACCGGGACTAGAACCTGGTGTGCCGGCGCCGCAAGGCGGAGGATTAGCCTGTTGAGCCGCGGCGCCGGCCCGACAATTACTTTCTACTACTTAGGTTTCTTTTTTCCAGTCTAGTGCTGTATGTCACCAACAGTTTTTTTAATCTAAGCCTGCAAATCCATTTGGAGATGGCATGAGATGATTGGAGAGTGTCTAACGTGCACATACACACATAAGCACATGCACATAAACACGTGCACATATAAACTCTGCATGGGTGGACATACATAGCATACATATACGTGTATTGTGCTCATTTCCACCAGCATACATACTTCTGTCAAAATCCTTGGCCTGCAATTCAGGGCCCTAATGCGCCTCACTGGGGCAGCTCATCCCACAACAGCTGCCTGGGTCTCCCACTGGCCACAAGGAGAACCCCAGCACTTCTTCCCCATCTGGTCTTGGTGGCACACAGAGTTCTGCACTGTGCGGCTTCAGACAAGGCTTCTTCATCTTTGTGCCCTAAGAAGAGCCCACAGGGCACCTTGCAACGCACACCTGTTGAAGCAACCCACTCTCAGCCCAGGTCCAGGCTGCCTGCAAGCCTGGCTGTGCCGTCTGTCCCAGTTCCCTTGTCACACAGCAGTGCTGGCTCAGGGAAAGCACCCCATGTCCTGCCGCCCCCGTCAAGTCCTGGCTGGGGAAGGTGTGCACCCCAAGATTCAGGCGCTTCCTTCACAACTGAAGTCCATGGCTTGGAGCCGGCCTCGCCAGGGCCTCCTGGCCACTCCAGCAAGGACTCGGGGCTCTTTAGGTAGGCCTCCTAGTACAGGCCCTCGCCATCTGGCTCTGTGTCATGGCACCTTGCTCTGCTGCAGGCACTGGGACACCGTGCAAGCTGCTCTGTCAGAGGAGGGGCAGACTGCCCGCCAGGGTGCACTGTGGCTGCAGGAGGCTGACCTGGCCGCCCTCCGGCTCCTGGAGGCCCTGCTGCAGACCGGGCCGCACCTGCTGCTGCAAGCATACGTTTTCCTAGCCTTAGACTTCACAGATCCTGTGCCAGGTGAGTAACTTTCACCAAAGGGGCCAGACTCTGACTTCCAAGGGGCGGGGAGGGGAGCAGGAACTCTCCTGGCGAAGGTTTCCCCAGCGTGGGACCATCAGGGCACCCAAGCTCAAGTCCAGGATGATTGGCGGTGAGTTCATGGAGCCTTGGCGTCCTCCCTGGGGCTTAAGTGCCAGAGTCAGCACGTAAGGTAGAAATTGTGCAGAGTCTAAATCTCCCCAAAAATACCCCCAGGAAGGCTGCTTGGTGGTAAGAGCAGCCCTGCCTCCATTTGCCACGTCTGCAGTCTCCTCGTCCCTCTGCAGAGTGGCAGCAGGCACCCCTGCACTCCCCTGCCCTCCCTCTCTGTGCAGTGTGATGGCCTGGGTTTGGTTCTCTCCTTAAGCTTCCTTCACATGGGGCCAACAGCAGAGTGCACAAGGGCTGCAGCCATGCTCAGAGCCCTACAGCATCCACTGTGTCTAAACCAGGCTTGGACGAGAAGGTTTGGGGGGCTAGGGGCCAGGATGCCTTCGCTAAAGGGCACAGAACAGAGCAGGCCTGTGCAGTGGGAATTCTGCCTGTGCCTCCTCATCTCTTCCCAGGCGTGGCCATGTGTGTCTGTGCACAGAGTGCTGACAAGACCCACACTCAGGGTGCTTGGTGAGGGAGGCGCCTGCACAACCAGGTTTCCGTAAGGGACTGGACGTGGCCGGAACACCGTGAGTCAGTCCTCCCATGCTGGTTGCCTGGGGACCTGAGGGACTGCTGTGTCTGCTTCCTTTCCAGGGGTGAGTGCCCTGCTTGCCTGGTCCTCGCTGTCCTGGGCCCTGGTGTCCTACACTCATCTCCTGGGCGCCGTGAAGCTGCACCACTGGGCCATGCCGTGGACTGCCCTCTTCTGCCAGCAGCTGTGGCGGATGGGCATGCTGGGGGCCCGCATCCTCACACTGGTTCTGTTCTGCAAAGCGTACGGTGCTTGGGTTTTGGTGGTTGGAGGTAAGGAGAGCTTAGATCTGCTTGTGCACTGCTGTGTAACGAGACACCCCCCCAACTGTATAACAGGACACCCCCGTCCACTCCAAAACAAGACACCCTGCTCCCCTGTGTAACAAGACCCCCTACATCTGAGGGCCTTCATGGCCACCAAGACAGGTCCTGGGTGCTGCCTGGGCTCTGCCCAGTTCTTGCTTGGGGGCCCGTGTGGTTGCAGAAGGGAAGCAGTGTAGGACTCACAGGGAGGTGTGAGAGGGCTGCATGTACAGATGGCATCTTCATGCTCATGTCTTCTTAGGGCTTCTCACTTTGGCAAAGCCACCTGGACTCATCCTTGACAGCTGAGCTTTCCAAGAGAGAGGAAGTGGAAACACTGGGCCCAGGGGCAGGCATTTGACACAGCCATTGCTGGGGAGGCCACACCGTCTCAGAAGGCCTGGTTCACGGCCCCACCTCTGATCCAGCTTCCTGTTAGTGTGTACCCTGGGAAGGTGGCAGGTGCTAGCTCAGGTAGTAAGGCCCCTGCCACCCACATGGGAGACCTAGATGGAGTTCCTAGCTCCTGGCTTCAGCCTGGCTCATCCCCCACTCTTGGCAGGTAAATGGGGAGCTAGGCCCACATCACTTCTGGTCAAAGGGGTCAAGGCCAGCCCAGACTCAGAGGAATAGACTCCAGCACACAGGGAGTGTCCAGGGCAGGAAGGAATGTGCACTGGCTCTCCCAGCTAGCTCAGGGGCCTGGGGCCGCACAAAAGACTGCTGGGTCCTGGACGGACTGTTTCTATAGCAAGCTGTCACTGCAAGAGGGAATCACGGGTCCCCACCTGCTCAGGCCCCCTGCAAGTGTCACACAGCGCTGCTGTGTACGACACGTGTGCTCCAGGAGCACCCTATTCCCTTTGCACGACGGATCTGACATCTCTGTTTCAACTACGACAGCTCCAAGCTCCCTCACCCCTCAGTGCAGCCCCACACGGGTGGGAAAGGTGATGGCACGGAGACTCCTGGATGGGACCTTGGGTCCCTGCCAAGTAGCCCGGTCTCCTGCGGGGCATGAAGGAACTGAGCACACTTGTTCTAGGAGAACGGGGGACACTGGGGAACACCTGGCCCCGGGCCCTGCGCAAACGTTTAATTCTCTTATTAGATGAAGAGAGAATTTTCTGGGAAAAACTATGCTCCTAAAAAAAAAGATTAGCAATTTTTTATTCATTTGTTGTAAAACTCAGCTTGAACTCTAGAACGTTATTATTCGTCATTACAGCAGGGCCACGTGAAGCTCTTTCCTTTGGGTGTGGGAGTTTTTAGTAGACAACTGGCTTTATTACTGCCTCCGTAATCACTTTGCAGAACCAAAGGGCATAAAAGCGTAACATCTGGTACGTGTCACTGATGCCAGTCTTTGTGTTGACATCTCCCCTGTGGCTTGAATACCCCTGGCAAGGACCAGGTGAGACCCCACAGGCGAAGATGAAGTATCCTGGTCCCTTTGGGTTCTGAGGTCACTGCTTGGATGCTGAGTCAGCTGTGGTCTCAGCAGAAAGGGGTACCCCATGCCTGGTGTCTGAGGCCTCCCCTCATCCCCTCCCCGGGCTCCCTGGTGTCTGAGTCCTCCCCTCATCCCCTCCCTGGCAGCCCTGGTGTCTGAGTCCTCCCCTCATCCCCTCCCTGGCTCCCTGGTGTCTGAGTCCTCCCCTCATCCCCTCACCGGGCTCCCTGGTGTCTGAGTCCTCCCCTCATCCCCTCCCTGGCAGCCCTGGTGTCTGAGTCCTCCCCTCATTCCCTCCTCGGCTCCCTGGTGTCTGAGGCCTCCCCTCATCCCCTCCCTGGCTCCCTGGTGTCTGAGTCCTCCCCTCATTCCCTCCCCCGGCTCCCTGGTGTCTGAGTCCTCCCCTCATCCCCTCCATGGCTCCCTGGTGTCTGAGTCCTCCCCTCATCCCCTCCCCAGGCTCCCTGGTGTCTGAGTCCTCCCCTCATTCCTCCCCTGGCAGCCCTGGTGTCTGAGTCCTCCCCTCATTCCCTCCCCTGGCTCCCTGGTGTCTGAGTCCTCCCCTCATTCCCTCCCCCGGCTCCCTGGTGTCTGAGTCCTCCCCTCATCCCCTCCCTGGCAGCCCTGGTGTCTGAGTCCTCCCCTCATTCCCTCCCTGGCAGCTCTGGTGTCTGAGTCCTCCCCTCATCCCCTCCCTGGCTCCCTGGTGTCTGAGTCCTCCCCTCATTCCTCCCCTGGCAGCCCTGGTGTCTGAGTCCTCCCCTCATTCCTCCCCTGGCAGCTCTGTTGTCTGAGTCCTCCCCTCATCCCCTCCCCCGGCTCCCTGGTGTCTGAGTCCTCCCCTCATTCCTCCCCTGGCAGCCCTGGTGTCTGAGTCCTCCCCTCATTCCCTCCCCTGGCTCCCTGGTGTCTGAGTCCTCCCCTCATCCCCTCCCTGGCAGCTCTGGTGTCTGAGTCCTCCCCTCATTCCCTCCCCGGCTCCCTGGTGTCTGAGTCCTCCCCTCATTCCCTCCCCGGCTCCCTGGTGTCTGAGTCCTCCCCTCATTCCCTCCCCTGGCTCCCTGGTGTCTGAGTCCTCCCCTCATTCCCTCCCCGGCTCCCTGCTGGGCCCTGACCTCTGCGGCCCCTCTCCAGGTGCCCACTGGCTGGGGATGACGTTCTGGCTGGTGGCCCAGCAGAGTGACATCATCGACAGCACCTGCCACTGGAAGCTGTTCAACCTGCTCGTGGGCGCCGTGTACGTCTTCTGCTACCTCAACTTCTGGGACAGTCCTTCCAGGAACAGGATGGTCACATTCTACATGGCAAGTGCAGTTCTAATTTTTATGGTGTCTGCAGCATGTGGAGGGCTTGTGGGTGAGCATGAGTGCAGGATGCGTGCACTCATGTGCATGTGTCTATGGAAGAAGGAGTAGCTTAGTTTTAGTAGAAATTCCCAAAGCAATTAGTTTTGAACAGAGATGAGACTCTGAAAATTAGTGGCCTGACATCCAGTTGCTGCCAGTCACTGTATATGGTGATGTCTTCCAGCTGTTAAATGCCATGGGAGTGCCACTGTACCAGGCCATCTATACCACGTCCTTGTTCATCAACTCAGTTTTTATCACGTGCTCATTACCAAGTTCCAGGCAAGGGCCAAGCCAGCTGTGGGAAACATCAAGTTTGCCCAGTGCCTGTGTACAGGTTGCTTCTAGTCCTGAAGAAGAGATGTCTGCCTCTTTTTGTTTGTTTGTTTGTTTGTTTTTTAATTCCCATTTGGTAGATAAGCATACACCTCAATGACCGAAACAGAAGGCAGGCTACAGGAAAACAGATGGCAGGAGAGGAAAAATGGGGCTCGTGGACACTCCCCAGCCTCGTTTCCCATTGGGCTGCCCAGAGACACTTGTGCTGGAAGGTGCGAGTGGAGGCGATGGCAACGGCACAGGACAGACAACAGAGCCAGGGCTTCTGGGCGTGCATTTGAGAGTCAGGCTGGCTCAGGCCTGTCGCAGTCGCCTGCTGACTCCGATCAAGACTGGAAACTCTCCTAACCTGCTTATTGGTCAGCACATTGGGAATAAGTCCCCTGCCTCCTACTGTTCATGAAGATGAGGAGGGATCCACCTGCCTTTCAGGGTCGCTGTGAAGATCAAATACAGTGACAGGCACACATAGCTTGGCACAAAATAACCAACAAGCAGTGGCCAATGTCCTGGGGAAAGACGCAGAGACTCTCGGGGAGGGGCAGGATGGAGAGTCAAGCAGTTGTAGGAGGCGGAGAGCAGCTGCTGTCTGGGAAGAGGTGAGCATCGTGGCTACAGAGCCAGGCAGACCTAATAGGACTTGCCAAGCCTCAGCTTCCACAACTGCGAACCACATTTCATCCTGCAGGGCTGAGGAGAGGGCACGCTCGGAGTGGCAGGGCTTCTGCATGACCTGAAGGGGCAAACATCAACAAGGGAACACACTGCAGGGAGGTACAAAGAGAGCCAGAAGTGAGATGAGGAAGAGACGCACATAATGGCCCAGCTGGCTCTGGTCTCGCCAACAGCCGGAGTCAGCCCGGTTGAGGAGCCAGGGGCCAACTCTTCCCAGGGGGGCTCACGGGAGGCCCGGAGGGAGACTGGCTCCCTCCCACACTCTGCACTTGGCACGATCCCTGTGTGTTCACTTTCTCAGCAACAACCAAGGCTCCCCTGGGGAACTGACCACAGCTAGGCCCCTGCTCCCCTGGAGCGGGGACATTTCACCTCCAGGCCCCTGGGGAAGCACCGGGTCGGCCGTGGGCTCCAGACAACGCTCAGAGAGCATGAATCACAGTAAGCAGACTTGGATGAGTCCCCTCTCCACTGTGACTTGCTTGCGTGCCCTCATGGGGTGGGGAGGATCCCAGGAGAGCTGGGGAGCTCCACGTGGGGGTGAAGACCACGTCCACATTCCAGCTCCTCTCCCCAGCACCCCCCCAACACCCGACAGGCACTGCTGTCCCTGGTAGAGGCACCAGAGCTTTGTCCCCACAGAAAGTCCCTTCTTTCATACACTGTGTTCCATCAGTGACAAACGACTTAATGTCTCTTCTGCTCTTTTTCTTCTTCCAAAAGCAAAAAGAAAGAGAGAGAGAGAGAGAGAGAGAGAGAGAGAGAGAGAGAGAGAAGGGAGGGAGGGAGGAATTAAGGAAGGAAGGGGGAGGGGGAGGAAGGAAGGCTGGGAGTACATCAAAAGGTTTAACACTTTGCTTAAATCCCGGAAAACACATCCGCAGCCCCACGCAGTAACCACTGGAGTCCTTCTCTCACGTGTTCACTCAGCAAACATGTGGAGCTTTTTGTATTTACAGTCCTGTGCAGCCTCTGTGTCTTCCCTGTTTTTGGGTTCAGACCTTGGGAATAACCGTGAAGCCGTTAGTCAGTGTCAGCCATGGTTCTAAGCTCATTGCTAGATGAAGCCCATTGTGCAGATGAGGAAACTGAGGCTTGTACACAAGGATCGGGCAACCTGCCAGTCAAATCCAGCTGGGCTGATGCTACGATGGCCCTCAACTACCAGGCCACCGTGCCTGGCAGCGGCTCTGGGAGGGAGCTGGGGCCTGCAGTGCAGCCACTCCTCAGCATGGCTGGCTGCAGAGGTACCCAGTGCCTCCCAGAGTACGGTTTCCCAGGCCCCTCCTGAGAGAGCCTGGCTCCACGGGCCTGAGCAGGGCCAGGAATCGTGCTTCTGAGGCCCCTCAAGTCGTGCTGCTGAATGGCCCAGTTGGAGAGACAGGACCTAGATGCACCTCCCTCTGCACAGGTGGAGGCTGGCCGGCCTCTGCTCTGCATGGCTCTGAGTATGAGAGGGCCTGGCTCCCTGCCTCTGCCCATCTGGGGGCTGCATCCAGCTTCTCCCATGACCAGAAATGGAATTAGACACCACAGGGTGAGCTGGTCAAGGCTCAGAAGCCATCAGGGCAGCCTTCGGGATCAGAGACTGGACATCACATGGGAACGAAGAGGCAGAGAAGGCAGAGCCAGGGCGGGGTAGGGTGGAGGGCTTTGCGAAGGGGATGTTGGAGCCAAGGGCTGAGGGGTGAGCGAGTTTTCCCTGGAAGAAGGCAGGCAGGGCTGGGGCATTCGGGCAGTGCTGCAGGAGCAGTCTGAGGCCGTGAAGGGTCAGGGTATCTGGGGACGGTGCAGGTGGCGTGAGGTGCACGGGTCTGCAGCAGTTACTGCTGCAGGGAAGAGTTGGGTTTGAGTTCTGCAGAGGAGCCTAGCGTTTCAAAGGGACCGGGAGGCAGGGCTTGAGCAGTCAGGGAAGTGGAAATTTACAAAACACTGGGGGCGTAGCTCATGGGAGCACCCTACCTGGGCCTGTTCTTCAGGCACCAGAGAAGAGACAAACTTCCTATGTGGCTACGGCCGGGGGCATGGACCCTCTGGTGCGAGCCAGGCCCCACGGGCTGGGGCAGGGGCCTCTGCATCCTGGACCTCACAGAGACCGCACTCAGTTCCACGGGAGGATGCTGTGGGTGGTGGAAGACTGACATTTTGAGGCACAGGGAGCTGTGCTAAGGAGCCCCGGGGGGATCTACCTGGCCATCACCAGGTTTGTGCTGACAGATTTTCCCAGCAGGAACCCCCTGGGGGCTGCAGCGGCCATGCCAGGGACACGGCCTAGACTGCCAGGGACTCTGCTGGTGCGTGTTCTCTTGGTGTGGGAGGTGGCTGGATCACGTGTGCCAGGGTCGGCTGTTCTCGGCGGCCTTGCTCAGGAGGCTCGGCGGAGGCTGGAGAGGGCCGGCCCACAGGGAGACTGTCCGTGGAATGTCAACTGGGGACAACAGGTTGGAAGGTGACCCTGAGGACGGAAATCAGAGCTAACCGATCAGCAGTGCTACCCGTGCTATCCGGGAGGGGACCCCAGAGTCCCGAGTCCTGAGGGGCTGTTTCTAGGCACATGAGGAGTGATGGCCCACCTGTCAGAGGGAGCAGATCGCCGTGGCAACGGGGCAGAGGAGCAACTGCCCAGACAGCAAGCAAAACAGCCAGAACCCAGCCAAGACGGCAAAGAGGGGACAGGAATTTAAACCAACAGTGCAGGCAGCTGATGGGAGTGGGGCGAAGCAGCCCCAGGCTCCCCGTGCTGGGCAGTGCCTCTTGGCTCTGAAATGCTGCTTACTGGGCCCAAAGAAGTGATGAGGGTGGGTGTTCTCGGGGTTACAAAGAAGGATCCTGAGGAGGTTGTCTTAGATCCTTACCTGTCTGAATTTTCGGGGACTGAAAGGAAGCTAGTGAGTTACCCGGCTGAGCCATCCACAGACCTTCAGCCTGGGGTATGGAACTCAGAGCTCAGCCACCTTACCGTGGCTGCAGGGCGGTTTTCTCAGTTTTCCAGGGGTTTCCCAGCAGCCAGGGGTTCTCACTTTCATGACGAGAGCCCAGCGCTGCTATAAGGCGGCTGTCGGGGGGCTCTGTCCCACGGTGAGATCTGATGGGCTCCAGGCACCTTTGGGGCAGGCTCAGAAGAGCTTTGACATCGGGCCACTCAGGCATATTAAATGCACATTTGACTCCTAAGATTTTTAGCTTACAACAGGTTTATTGGGAAATGAACAAACTAAATGAACAAAATAAAGCAAACACACTTTAAGTCAAGCAGCCCCTGTATAACCTACAAATTACGTTGTTCTTATTCATTTTAATAAAAAGTACGCTTTCATATTTAAAATCGGAAACTGAAGTTAATAAGCCAACCAGGAAGGGAGCACAAGGCTGAGGAATGAGGTCAGCATTTTGGACCAGCGCCAGGCAGGCACCGCTGCTGCCACCTGGTGGCCACAAGACAAATGGACTATTTGAAGGGAAGGAAACTGCTTAGGAGGTTGTCACGAGGGGCTCTGATTCCAGCTTACAGGACTCAGTGGCCCTGCAAACTCTGCAGACACATCCCTGACTGGAGGGACACAGCAGAAGATGAGTGACGGGGCCTTCGCTTTCCAGTGCACACGCGACTCAGGGCAGTTTAATGAGCCGACTCTCAGTGGGGCTGTGGCCCGGCTTGGGCCCTGGGACGAAGGGAGGAGCGGGGAGCTCGAGAGCCTCCAGGCGTGCACCTGGCCAGGTGTGGTGGTGACCGCCCCTTGCTCCCACAGGTGATGCTGCTGGAAAACACTGCCCTTTTGCTGCTGGCCACGAACTTTCTCCAGGAGGCGTTACAGACCAGCCTGTGGACTGTAGCGGGGGCCCTGTCTGGATTTGTGACTGGTAAGACCCAGGGGTGCCTGCTTAGCCACACCGCTTCCCTAGCCTGGTTTTCTTGTTTCTGTTTTCATTAAGATTTACTTATTTATTTGAAAGTCAGAGTTACAGAGAGAGAGGGAAACACAGATAGATCTTCCATCCACTGGTTCATTCCCCAGATGTTCACAACGGCCTGTGCTGGGCCAGGCTGAAGCCAGGAGCTTCTTTCAGGTTTCCCACGAGGGTAGCAGGAACCCAAACACCTGGGCCATCTTCCTCTGCTTTTCCCAAGCCATTGGTAGGGATTTGGATCGGAAGTGGAGCAGCCAGGACTGGAACGGGCACCCATATGGAATGCTGGCGTCACAGGTGGCGGCTTAACCTGCTACACCACAACACCAGCCCGTGGATCCATCATTTCTGACATGGAGGGGCAGTGGCGCTGATTGTCCCAGCAATGACTGAGCTAGGAAATCGCCCTTAGGCCAGTTTCCAAGGGGGGACAGAGCCCTGTGATGTCATGGAAGCCCATGTGAGTCTTGAATACAGGAAAGGGAGGCACAGAGGAGGTTTAGTGACTCCCAGAAGACAGGACACTCGATAAGTGGTGGGGCTGGGATGCAATCCAGCTCCAGCGTGGGCATCGGCACAGTGCCAGCAGCCTGAGGGCAGCATCGCGGCCCAGGAGCGATTCGCCCAGGCACCAGTCAGCGCGAGCTCCGCGGGGATTCCTCTGCTGAGTTGATGCTGACCCTCTCCCCTCCCTCAGCAGGCTTCACCCATCGGCCTACCCCGGGGCCTGTCTTGGAACTGTCCAGCACGGTGCCTGGCCCATCCCACGCAGTCCTGTGCTTCTGAAACATGGTCCAGTGCAGAGCTCCCTGCTGGCACCAGCTCTCAGCCTGAGCTCCTGCTCTCGCCCCAGAGGCCCTGCTCAGGTCACCCACGCTCTCAAGGTGGCTCCCACAAGTGACCGAGGCTCACTCGGGACAGCCCGAGCCTCAGAGAAACGGGACGTGAGGCCTGCAGGGTCCTTTCTGCACTTGCAGCACCAGAGGTTGGCCTGGCCAGTGTGAGCAGCCGTGACCAGGGAAGGGAATGACCTTGACACTGAGCATGTGGGGAGAAGAAGGTCCATGAATTGTGGCCTTCTGGGCTTCGAGCTCTGACCCCTGTGTGTGAGAGGTCCTGGGTCCTTGCCTTGCAGAGCTCCAGGTGACTGAGCAGAGGCCTCCTTTTCCAAATCAAACCTTTTCTTTGACGTAGTCTCAGTTTTGCTTTGTTTTGTTTTCTAAGATTTATTATTTGAGAGGCAGAATTACAGAGAGGGAGGGAAAGACAAAGAGAGAGAGAGGTCTTCCATCTGCTGGCTCTCTCCCCAGATGGCTGCAACAAAACCCCCAACTCCCTCTGGGTCTCCCATGTGGGTAGCAAAGTCCCGAGTACTTGGGCCATCCTCCACTGCTTTCCTAGACACATCAGCAGGGAGCTGGATTGGAAGTGGAGCACCTGGGACTCAAACCATTGCCCATACGGGATGCTGGTATCACAGGTGGCAGCCTGCCCCGCTGCACCACAGCATCAGTGAGACAGCTGTAGTGTAAAGTTACAGTAGAGAGTCCCTGTGGCCATTACCCCTTTCCCCAGTGGTACCAGCTTGTAAAACTAGGATGGCTTCACAGCCTGGTGGGGTAACACGGTCAAGACTGGGAGAGCTCTGTGACCACAGGGCCCTGTTCGGTGCCCACTTCTTCTCACCCACGCCCCCAACACTTTCTCAACTCCCAGCCACCAATGCCTTCTCCACCTCTGTAGTGCTGTCACCCTGAGAGTGCTGTGGAGGGGACCACCCATCTGCAGCCCCTGGGGGCTGGTTATGCTCCCTCTGCACGGTTCCCTGAAGCCATCCGGCTTATTCTGTGCATCCACAACTCCCTCCTTTTCAGGGCTGAGCGGTGTCTGTGGCACATCTGGATGGTCCCTCCTTAAACACTCACTTGAGTAGCAGGGGTTGAGTTCCAAGCTGCTTGTGCACACACAGGGCCCAGAGGAAGCTGAGGACCAGCTTCTATGGCCCAGCTCACGCTCGCCTGGGTGGGCCGGCTGTACTGAAGGGGCTCTGCCAGCTGCGGGTCTCACCACTCTGTGTGATACAGAGTTTCTGGTTCATGGGGGTACAGCAGACACCCGGGAGGGAGCACAATGCTTGGGAAAGGAAAATGTCCTCAGACGGCCATGGGAGAGCTGAGCTTGCTGTTCCCTCACCTTCCAGTAGGCGGAGCTAGCCGCAGCCCCCGTGGGAACCCTCCTCAGGCAGGTCCTGGGGAATGACAATGCAAAGGAGCACGGGCTTCCTGTGGCATCCAAGCCCCCACCCTTCCTGGATCCCCTCCACCGACCGGCAGCTACTGCATGCCGGCGGGGGCTGCATGTGACGATGACACGGCCTCTCGGAAATCTACTGCCACTGAATCAGTGCTGATCAGGGGCTTGGTTCATCTTTCCTGGGCTTGGTGGAGCTGTCTCACTGTCAGGGAGAGGTGACAGCGTGTACAAATCATGAGCGCAGTGCCTGCTGTGAGGACCAAGAACTTGCAAGGATTCACCACCATGTCTCCAGTTCAAGCCCTGCCAGTCACTAGCTGTCTGCTGCCCCCTCCCAGTCCTCATCCCCCACAGACACTGAGTGGGTCCCCAGGAGTGTCCTTCAGGCCCCGGCTGCCCTGTCCTGGCGCCCTCAGGGCCTTCGCCCCGCACTGATTTCAGGTCTTGTGCTGTTTATAACACGCACCCTGAATGCAGGCACTTGATTCAGCGCAACAGGAAACTGGAAATAACGTGGGAGGCTTACTGGAACGCTCTGCTAAAGAAATTATTGCAGCAGTCAACACTTCTGATCAAAATAAATTAAACTGACAACAATGCGATTAAGATGTTTATGCACAAAGGAAGTGTTGTTGTTGCTCATGGAAATTCCTTGATACAGGGTTTGGACACAGACCATTAACCTCTGCCTAGCTCCTGCTTGTTTTTAAGGATATTTCTTACCTCTTCGCATCCTCTGGCTTGGGAAGAACCCATCAATCAGAGTGTGGACGGTGAAATCCTGAGTATTTGGCCTAGAAATATTTGAAAGTAGGATGAGCATTCCTCCCAAACGTCTCTACAGGCGTGCAGTCACACAGCCACATGCACTCAGATGAATATTCTTCCAGATGTCTCACACACACGTGTGCATCCACACACATGTGCACTCACACAGCCATGTGCAGATGAACATCCCTCCAGATGTCTCAGACACACGTGCACTCAGATGAACGCTCCTCCCAGACATCTCACACTCATGTGCACCCGACCATGTGCCAGTGATCGTTCCTTTCAGACATCTCACACATACATGTGCACTCACACAGCCATGTGCAATGAACATTCCTCCAGATGACTCACACATACACGTGTGCATCCACACACATGTGCACTCACACAGCCATGTGCAGATGAACATTCCTCCAGACATCTCACACACATGTGCACTCACACAGCCATGTGCAGATGAATGCTCCTCCCAGACATCTCACACACATGTGCACCCGACCATGTGCCAGTGATCGTTCCTTTCAGACATCTCACACATACATGTGCACTCACACAGCCATGTGCAATGAACATTCCTCCAGATGTCTCACACACACGTGTGCATCCACACACGTGTGCACTCACACAGCCATGTGCACTCAGATGAACGTCTCTCCAGACATCTCACACACGTGTGCACTCACAGCCACATGCACTCAGATGAACATTCCTCCAGACATCTCACACACGTGTGCATATGCACAGCCATGTGCAGATGAATGTTCCTTTGAGACGTCCCACATACATGCACTCACACGTGTGCACTCAGATGAACGTTCCTCAGACGTCTCTCACACGCGCGCACTCAGATGAACGTTCCTCAGACGTCTCTCACACGCGTGGACTCAGATGAACGTTCCTCAGACGTCTCACACGCGTGCACTCAGATGAACGTTCCTCAGACGTCTCTCACACGCGTGCACTCAGATGAACGTTCCTCAGACCCCTCACATGCGTGCACTCAGATGAACGTTCCTCAGACGTCTCACACGCGCGCACTCAGATGAACGTTCCTCAGACGTCTCTCACACACGCGCACTCAGGTGAACGTTCCTCAGACGTCTCTCACCCGCGCGCACTCAGATGAACGTTCCTCAGACGTCTCTCACACGTGCACTCAGGTGAACGTTCCTCAGACGTCTCTCACACGCGCGCACTCAGATGAACGTTCCTCAGACGTCTCACACGCGTGCACTCAGGTGAACGTTCCTCAGACATCTCTCACACGCGTGCACTCAGATGAACGTTCCTCAGACGTCTCACACACATGCACTCAGATGAACGTTCCTCAGACGTCTCTCACACGCGTGCACTCAGATGAATGTTCCTCAGACGTCTCTCACATGCGTGCACTCAGATGAACGTTCCTCAGACGTCTCACACACGTGCACTCAGATGAACGTTCCTCAGACGTCTCTCACACGCGTGGACTCAGGTGAACGTTCCTCAGACGTCTCTCACATGCGTGCACTCAGATGAACGTTCCTCAGACGTCTCTCACACGCGTGCACTCAGGTGAACGTTCCTCAGACCCCTCACATGCGTGCACTCAGATGAACGTTCCTCAGACCCCTCACATGCGTGCACTCAGGTGAACGTTCCTCAGACGTCTCACACGCGTGCACTCAGGTGAACGTTCCTCAGACCCCTCACATGCGTGCACTCAGATGAACGTTCCTCAGACGTCTCACACGCGTGCACTCAGGTGAACGTTCCTCAGACGTCTCACATGCGTGCACTCAGATGAACGTTCCTCAGACGTCTCACACGCGTGCACTCAGATGAACGTTCCTCAGACGTCTCTCACACGCGTGCACTCAGATGAACGTTCCTCAGACGTCTCACATGCGTGCACTCAGATGAACGTTCCTCAGACGTCTCTCACACGCGCGCACTCAGATGAACGTTCCTCAGACGTCTCACACGCGTGCACTCAGATGAACGTTCCT
Source organism: Oryctolagus cuniculus (assembly GCF_964237555.1). NCBI lineage: Eukaryota > Metazoa > Chordata > Mammalia > Lagomorpha > Leporidae > Oryctolagus > Oryctolagus cuniculus. The sequence continues at coordinate 113,029,162 of NC_091439.1, forward strand.
CAGACCCCTCTCATGCGTGCACTCAGATGAACGTTCCTCAGACCCCTCACATGCGTGCACTCATGTGAACGTTCCTCAGACATCTCTCACACGCGCGCACTCAGATGAACGTTCCTCAGACCCCTCACATGCGTGCACTCAGATGAACGTTCCTCAGACGTCTCTCACACGCGTGCACTCAGATGAACGTTCCTCAGACGTCTCTCACATGCGTGCACTCAGATGAACGTTCCTCAGACGTCTCTCACACGCGTGCACTCAGATGAACGTTCCTCAGACGTCTCACACGCGTGCACTCAGATGAACGTTCCTCAGACGTCTCTCACATGCGTGCACTCAGATGAACGTTCCTCAGACCCCTCACATGCGTGGACTCAGATGAACGTTCCTCAGACGTGTCTCACACGCGTGCACTCAGATGAACGTTCCTCAGACCCCTCACATGCGTGCACTCAGATGAACGTTCCTCAGACCCCTCACATGCGTGCACTCAGGTGAACGTTCCTCAGACGTCTCTCACACGCGTGCACTCAGGTGAACGTTCCTCAGACCCCTCACATGCGTGCACTCAGATGAACGTTCCTCAGACCCCTCACATGCGTGCACTCAGATGAACGTTCCTCAGACGTCTCTCACACGCGCGCACTCAGATGAACGTTCCTCAGACGTCTCACACGCGTGCACTCAGATGAACGTTCCTCAGACCCCTCACACGCGTGCACTCAGATGAACGTTCCTCAGACCCCTCACATGCGTGCACTCAGATGAACGTTCCTCAGACGTCTCTCACACGCGCGCACTCAGATGAACGTTCCTCAGACGTCTCACACGCGTGCACTCAGGTGAACGTTCCTCAGACCCCTCACACGCGTGCACTCAGATGAACGTTCCTCAGACCCCTCACATGCGTGCACTCAGATGAACGTTCCTCAGACGTCTCTCACACGCGCGCACTCAGATGAACGTTCCTCAGACGTCTCACATGCGTGCACTCAGATGAACGTTCCTCAGACGTCTCTCACACGCGCGCACTCAGATGAACGTTCCTCAGACGTCTCACACGCGTGCACTCAGATGAACGTTCCTCAGACCCCTCACATGCGTGCACTCAGATGAACGTTCCTCAGACCCCTCACATGCGTGCACTCATGTGAACGTTCCTCAGACATCTCTCACACGCGCGCACTCAGATGAACGTTCCTCAGACCCCTCACATGCGTGCACTCAGATGAACGTTCCTCAGACGTCTCTCACACGCGTGCACTCAGATGAACGTTCCTCAGACGTCTCTCACATGCGTGCACTCAGATGAACGTTCCTCAGACGTCTCTCACACGCGTGCACTCAGATGAACGTTCCTCAGACGTCTCACACGCGTGCACTCAGATGAACGTTCCTCAGACGTCTCTCACATGCGTGCACTCAGATGAACGTTCCTCAGACCCCTCACATGCGTGGACTCAGATGAACGTTCCTCAGACGTGTCTCACACGCGTGCACTCAGATGAACGTTCCTCAGACCCCTCACATGCGTGCACTCAGATGAACGTTCCTCAGACCCCTCACATGCGTGCACTCAGGTGAACGTTCCTCAGACGTCTCTCACATGCGTGCACTCAGATGAACGTTCCTCAGACGTCTCTCACACGCGTGCACTCAGGTGAACGTCCCTCAGACGTCTCTCACACACGTGCACTCAGATGAACGTTCCTCAGACGTCTCTCACACGCGTGCACTCAGGTGAACGTTCCTCAGACCCCTCACACGCGTGCACTCAGGTGAACGTTCCTCAGACCCCTCACACGCGTGCACTCAGATGAACGTTCCTCAGACCCCTCACATGCGTGCACTCAGATGAACGTTCCTCAGACGTCTCTCACACGCGTGCACTCAGATGAACGTTCCTCAGACCCCTCACATGCGTGCACTCAGATGAACGTTCCTCAGACCCCTCACACGCGTGCACTCAGGTGAACGTTCCTCAGACGTCTCTCACACGCACGCACTCACATGCATGCACTGCACCAGCTCAAGTACTCAGCTGGAGCAGCCTTCAAGGAAGCAGGCCTAGGGTCACTGCAGCTGAGCTCCGTTATTTCATTTTCAGTTTAGAACTATTTGCAGCTGACAGGAGCTAGAACCTACTTAACTGCCCCTAAAATTCCCAGTTTCGCTGGAGCTCCCGGACTGACGTGTTGTTTGCCAGGCTTCAGAACACACAGCCTTGAGCTCCTTTCTCTTCTCTTCTCCAGGCAGCGTCTCCTTGGTCATTTATTACAGCCTGCTGCATCCAAAGTCCACAGACGTCCGGCAGGGCTTCGTCAGGAAGTGCTGTGGCGTTGCAGCGGATGAGAAAGCAGAGGGACCATCTTCACCCCGCACTGCGGCCCTCGCTGGAGAGAGGTCGGGCCCGGGCCCGAGCCGAGAGGAAAGATACGAGCTCAGAAGTCTGGAGGAGCCCCCCAGCCTGGAGACGGGCCCTCCAGAGGCTGGGCTGGGGGGCCAGATTTCTGGGGAGGACTCATTCCTCAGTCACCACCACTGGCTGCTGGTGAAGCTTGCCCTAAAAACAGGAAACATGTCTAAGATCAACGCGGCCCTTGGAGATGACCGTCCTGGCTGCTTTTGTGGCCCTGCATGGGCATCGAGTCCATGCTGCAGCCTGCAGGGGAGGCCCCTGGTCTCCCAGCCAGAGCTCCCATCTGCCATCCACAACCCCTCAGCCATAGAGAATGTCCGGAAGGCAGAGGCTGGCCCCTGGGAAACCTCCAGTTACATCTCCTTTGCCAGTGATCCTCAGGACGTCATGCCTGGCCAGGGGAGGGAGGACAGCCCAACGGAGGGACCTGGGGCTGTTCCTGGGACACAGAGGAGGGATGCAGGTGGGCAGCCGGGACAGGAGAGCACCACAGTGTACTTCAGTGCCACCGCAGAGGGGACTGCGTCCTCACCCCAGGAAGGCAGCCCAGAGACTCCACAGACCTCCCATGCTGGGAGACAGGGGAAGAGCATCCCCCTGCAGCCGGCCTCACCTCAGCCCACTGCTGGGCCCTTTCCCATCACCGTGGCCAACATCAGCCCCATCCTAGGTGTGGGCCCATGCGGGAGCTTCCGCCCCAGTGCCACCTCTGCTGGGAGAGCCCCCAGTAGCTCAGAGCATGGGGAGCAGCAGGAGCCCGCAGGGGACCTAAGTCATCCTGCTGCTGTTGGCACACTCCAGTCACTGCCGAAGATGAACCTGAGACCTGCCGACCAGCCCTGCTGCACGTCCACCCCTAAGTCTGAGTCTGTGCAAAGGGACAGTGGCTGCAGGGCCAGGGTAAGGCACGAGACAAGCTTTTTCATCTGACCACAGTCCATGGGATGAGCCGACAGGCCAGCCAGGCAAGCTAGTCATTGGGCATGGTGAGACGAGACATGCCACTGTTGACACCTGCGACTTGGACACACCTCTTCCTCGCTGGCTGTCCCTCTGCACACCTGGAGGTCATGGGGCTAGGCGACTTCTACCATTCTCTCTAACTCAGTGTGGCCAGGGGCAAAAGGCCTCCATTCCCCATTCTATGTTTTTGCTTTGGCTTCTAGGAAACTCTACTGTAAAACCCAGGGTCCATTTTTTATACTGGATTCTTACTACAACCAGCTGTTCTTGACACCAAGAGGGCTATTAGGCTATTTTTTAAGTGTATTCTGCCTGCATTAGTTTATGAATCTCATGGTAAGTGCAAGCCGCTTCTGGAAGCAGTTGAAGACTACGCACATGACCAACAAAGGAACTGAAGGCACAGTGGTCACTGTGAGGCTTCCCCACTCCCTGCAAAGCCTATATGACGTTTTCTTGTTAAACATGGGCCAGCCCGTGGTTCCTCTGTCAGTTCCCACTACTGCTTAACTGTCCAATTTCTCTATCTCCAAACTTGGCTCCCTCATCTGTTTGATGTGGAATATGGTCCATGGGGTTTTTGTTTGTTTGTTTTTGAAGTGATAGAGACAAAAAGAGATCTTCCATCTGCTGGTTCACGCACCCCAAATGGCTGCAACAGCCATAGCGGGACCAGGCCAAAGCCAGTAGCCTGGAGTTCCATCTGAGTCTCCCATGTGGGTGGCATAGGCCCACATAACTGGGGCATCTGCTGCTGCTTTCCCAGGTGCATTAGCAGGAAGCTGGATAGGAAGCAGTGCAGCTGGGTCTCAAACCTGTGGTCCGGCCGGCGCTGTGGCTCAACAGGCTAATCCTCTACCTTGCGGCGCTGGCACACCGGGTTCTAGTCCCGGTCGGGGTGCCGGATTCTGTCCCAGTTGCCCCTCTTCCAGGCCAGCTCTCTGCTGTGGCCAGGGAATGCAGTGGAGGATGGTCCAAGTCCTTGGGCCCTGCACCCCATGGGAACCAGGAGAAGTACCTGGCTCCTGCCATTGGATCAGCGCAGTGCGCCGGCCGCAGCGGCCATTGGAGGGTGAACCAACGGCAAAGGAAGACCTTTGTCTCTCTCTCTCACTGTCCACTCTGCTGGCAGTGCAGGCAGCAACTTATCTCACTGCACCAGAACACTACCCCCATCCATGGTTTAGGACCAGGCAACAAGAAGGGAGGCCAGCGTGCCTTTCCCCGAGCTCGGTTTCTCTCCGGCTCTCCCCCTCATGGTGCTCTTCGAGGACAGGTTTCCCACGGGTCAGGAAGGCTTCCTTCACAGCTGGCCAAGGAAGTGCAGTCACAAACCTTCAAGCCGAAAGGCACACACTGGGGCTGGGGGCTGGAGGCCATTTGGGGTGGGTGGGTTTTATGTTCTCCAAACACCTCTGGGTTTGGGGATGGTTTTGGAGCCCTGCACGAGAGGCACTGGACCGCTTGGCTCTGCTGCATCCACGCTGAGAGCGGAGATTTTCTGCATAAGCTCAGACCACCAGCATCCTCCTGCCAGCCACACAGCCAATCAGAGACAGCAGATGGGTCCTTGGCGCTCTTGATACAACAGGTAGATGCAGCATAAAGCTGGCTTGTGCACAGAACCGTCCCTGTCTGTCACAGCATCACAATCCCCCTCCATCCTGCCTCACCTGACCTGGTTGAAAATCCACGGGCCTCTGCCTTGACTAAACTGACCCCTGCTCCACATGTGTCCCCCCCAGAGTGCACTCAAGCTCCACCTCTGGGGAGCCTGCCCTGCCTTCCTGCCCTCTCCCTCTGCCCCAGGCTGCCCTCTGGATATCTCCTCCCAAACCCAGAGCCCCTCCTGGAGGGGAATTAAAGGTTGTCTTGCCTTTGAGCTCTGTAACTCCAAGGGCCTGGCACAGAGTGGGCATGGGAGCGCACAGGATGAGTGATTAGTGATGCTGAAGACACCAGTGGCAGCTCTGGTGCCCACCCTGGAAAAAGGCATTTGGGCTGTGATTTCTGTCAAATCTTCCTCGGTAGCTTTTCTCCCATGAAGCAGCACCTGGTACCCTCAAACAGTAAGAACTGGACACGCTTTATTCACTGCCACCTCTAGCCAAAGCTGGGAAGACCACAGGCTACCCGGAACCCGCACACAAATGTGTCTGTGACAATGAGCTCCGGGGCAGGCTGCTGCACATGGCTCGGGTGCTCAGCACCCACCTCTCCCGGGGAGCTCACTGCTCAGGACGCCCCCCCCCCCAGAAACCAAACTTCCAAAAGCACATTGTGGGGTCGGGTCTCTGTGGGAGCAATGGCACCGCACCTGCTTCCCAGTGGAGGCCTCTGACCCCCGGCTCACACTCAGCACGGCAGTTGACAGAGTTGGGGGTGCGTTAAGGAAGGAGGCCAGTGGTGCTGTCTCACTTTCTGAGACCACCCCGAGGGGCATGCAGAGGGGCTACCATCACCCATGGGACCCCTGCGACCTGTGCTGTAGGGAAAGACTGCAGCCGACCCACCTTACTTGGAGGAAGCCAAGGAGCTGAATGCCCCCTGCGAATTCTACAGGTACCACCATGGCCAGACCCAACCATGGCCAGTGGCACCCTCCACCCCTGCTCCCACTCCCAGAGATCCATAGCCCTCACTCCCGCGGCCCAGGCCACTGGCTCCCTAGATCTGGACTCCTGGGTAACAACACCCGGTGGCCTGGGCGGGCGTGGCAGGCACACGTGGCCACGTCCCCTGGCCAATGGCGCTCCCTCAACACCCCGGGGACACGGACAGGGGGCCCACGCAACCCCCTCCGGAGTCTTCAGTTTGTAGGTCAAGGTCACAGCTGCGGGGACACCTTCTGGCAGCAGAGGTCAGAAGTCCCCAAGGGCCGGTGAAGGCGCGGCCACACTCAGTACCCCTGCGGTGGAAGTCCCGTCTCCCACAGCAGGCCAGATGACCTGTCACTTAGGTTTGGATCGTATAACTCCAGAAAGATTCTGTAGCTACCCAGAGGCCTGGCACTCGTACATCGAGAAGCAGGTTGCACCTCCGTGTCCCGCAGATCTCGTTATACACAAAACAGGGGTTTGACACACATTTCCTTACACCGGGCAGAGCCTGGGGGCCACCCCCCAGTACTTTCGGCCCTTCCGTCCTGATTTTCGTCCTGCATTCCTACCTTTCTTCATCCCGGGCAGCCTTTGCGCAGTACTCAGAAAGACAAAGGAACACCTAACACACATGAAGCTAGCACTCCAGGAAGCAGAGCCCCTGAGCACACACGGTGAGGGCCTACCCCGAAGCCAGAAGCCCTGACGGAAAACCCGGACCCCCAGGCCGGAAGCTCAGGCCTGCAGACTGGAAGCTCAGGCCCCCAGACCAGAAGCTCAGGCCCGCAGATCAGAAGCTCAGGCCCCCAGACCAGAAGCTCAGGCCTGCAGACCGGAAGCCCGGGCCCCCAGACCGGAAGCTCAGGCCTGCAGACTGGAAGCTCAGGCCCCCGACCGGAAGCTCAGGCCCCGACCGGAAGCTCAGGCCTGCAGACTGGAAGCTCAGGCCCCCAGGCCAGAAGCTCAGGCCCCCAGACCGGAAGCTCTGGCCCCCAGACCAGAAGCTCAGGCCCTCAGAACGGAAGGCCAGGCCCCCAGACCGGAAGCCCGGGCCTGCAGACCGGAAGCCAGAGGCCCCAGACCGGAAGCTCAGGCCTGCAGATCGGAAGCCTGGGCCCCAGATCGGAAGCTCAGGCCCCCAGACCGGCCTCTACTCGGTTTCCTCTCTGCCGCCAAACACAGATGGGCCTTCTGGGGAAGCTTCCCAAAGGGCAAGTCTGCAATGGGGCCTTCACACAGGAAATAGCCGGTTGTGTCCACACTCCCGAGGACGGGTTGTCGGGTCACCCGGGCGTGGCAAGCCAGGGCAGCGGCTGTGGATTTCCACCGCATGTTCCGCCGCAGCAGGACGGACGCTCAAACCCCTCTCGGGCCGTTCTGAATCGGCCCTCAACCAAACGCCAGTTACGCTAAGCAGTCTCAGGCACCAAGAAAGCGTTTTACTTTAAGCTCAGTCTTGCTACTCCTTTTCATTTTTATTTATTTTCATGTTATTTGAAAGACAGAGGTGTCTCCTTTGCTGGGTCATCCCCACAACAGCAGGGGCCGGGCCATGCCGAAGCCAAGAGCCGGGAACTCCGCCCAGGTCTCCCATGCGGCTGGAAGGCACTCAAGCAGTTGGCCATCACCTGCTGCCCCAGGTGCATTAGCAGGGAGCTGGCACCAAGCAACATCTGAACTCCACCAAATGCCCACCCTGAGTTGCTCTCTTTAAAGCTGTTTGCTGTCCTGAAATGGAGTCTACTCTCCATACTGTTCAGGATCACCATCTCTCTGGGCTACCCCAGGACTAACGAGTCTCCTGGGATGTGAGATTTTAGTGCTGAAACTAGATATTCCCCGGCCAATCAGGATGCTTGGGGCTGGCTTGTAGGGCAAGAGGTAAAGCCACCACTTGCAGGTCCATCCCATATCAGAGCGTTGGCTGGGAGTTCCAGCTGCTTCCCTTCTAATCCAGCTTCCTGCCAGTGCACCTGGGATAGCAGCAGAGAGGGCTCAAGTCCTCTGGCCTCTGCCACCCACGTGGGAGACCAAGAAGGTGTTCCTGGCTCCTGACTTCATCCTGGCCCACACCCTGTTGTTGCAGCCATTTGGAGAGTGAACCAGCAGAAGGAAGATTGCGCTGTCTCTCCACCTTTCAAATAAATAAAGGATGGTCACCCTCATACCTGTCAGCCCTACCCAATTTTCCACTGTCACGGAGCCACCAAGTCAAAGAAGACAATACTCCCTGGTTAAAAATCTGGGAGATGGTACAAGTTTACCAAAGTCAGTTCCTACAGTCCCAAGCCCCCACCCTCCAACCCTCCATAGCCTTGCAAAAATGAATGTGACCAGCATCCCCCTCACTGGCCACCACACCAAAGTCAGGACCACGGTGAACTGCAAGCTGCAGCAGTGGCAGGCACAACCCTGCTCCGAAGTCGAAGCTGAGATCCAGATCTGAGTTAACACCTCTCGAGGAAGAAAACTCCCATGGAAAAAACCATGGAAAAACCCTTTGCTGTGACCACAGAGACACAGTCACCATGCAAAACTATAATTACAGTGGTGCCCAGCAGGCTTTCCATGACAAATGGGGTCTGACTCTTGGTGGAGTGCAATTCTTTCCAGCTGCAGTCAGCTATGGACAGGTTTCCAGCCCACTGGGGACTCGCCTGATTTGTTAACAAATTGGCAAGGCTGGGGTTGAGGGAAGATGAGACTGGGAACAGAATAAATGATATGGATTTTTCTTCAGTCCTCTCAGCTGAGACTAGGAGAACACAAAGAAGGAAACAACCAGGGCTCACACTGTAGGACAGCAGGTTAGGCCACCACCTGCGACACCAGCATCCCCTATAAGTGAAGATTCGAGTCCCGGCTGCTCCACCTCCCATCCAGCTCACTGCTTATGTGCCTGGGAAAGCAGCCGAAGACGGCCCAAGTGCTTAGGCCCCTGCCACCCACGTGGAAGACCTCAGCCTGGCCCAGCACCCACCAGTGTGGCTATTTGTGGAGTAAACCAGCAGATGGAAGATCTTTCTCTGTCTCTTCCTCTGTCTGTAATTCTGCCTTTCAAATAAGTAAAGTAAATCCTTTTCCCAAAAAAGGAAGAAGTAAAACAACCAAGAGTAAATGGTGGTATCATTTGAACCCTGAGACTAACAGCGATGCTTTGTCTTTGGTTCTCTTTAACAGCTGCAGCATTCAATAACAAAACCAAGAGAGACTTTTGTGTTTCTTACACACTTCCAGCAACCCCGGAAGAATTGAGCCTTGAGCTCACCCTGTCTTTGAGGGAAAGCAAAGTAGGGTCAGGGGGAAGTGAGAAGTGAGAGTGGATTCTCGTCTCAGCCCTTTTCTCACTAACTGACCAGACAATAGCTGAGTCTTCTGAAATAGGGATATTGTTCATTTGTCTAAGTTACAGAATTCTTTTTTAAAGTGTATTTTTGCCGGCGCCACAGCTCACTAGGCTAATCCTCCACCCTGTGGCGCCGGCACACCGGGTTCTAGTCCCGGTTGGGGCACCGGATTCTGTCCCGGTTGATCCTCTTCCAGTCCAGCTCTCTGCTGTGGCCCGGGAGTGCAGTGGAGGATGGCCCAAGTCCTTGGGCCCTGCACCCCATGGGAGACCAGGAGAAGCACCTGGCTCCTGCCATCGGATCAGCGTGGTGCGCCAGCCACAGCGCGCTGGCTGCGGCGGCCCTTGGAGGGTGAACCAATGGCAAAGGAAGACCTTTCTCTCTGTCTCTCTCACTGTCCACTCTGCCTGTCAAAAATAAATAAATAAATAAAGTGTATTTTCATCTTATTTTAAAGGCAGAGAGGAGAGAGAGAGAGATTCCATCTGCTGGTTAACTCCCCAAATGCCCAGAACAGCCAGGGCTGGGTCAGGCTGAAGCCAGGAGCCAGGAGCTTCATTCAGGTCTCCCACATGGGTGACAAAGACTCAATATTTGAGCTGTCACCTGCTGTTTCCCAAGTGTACATGAGCAGGAAGCTGGAATCGGGAGAGGGGCCGGCACTGGAACCCGGGCACTCCTATATGGAATGCAAGCTTCCTAAGCACTGTCTTAACACTGCACCCAACACTCGTCCCGAGAGCTTTTATGCGTATCCACGCAGGCCACAGATGTGGACAGCAGATCCTGCCTCCTGCTATCTCTCAATTCCTCAAGCTGGGTCTCCCAGCTACCTCCAGAGGGTGCAGGGTCAGGGAGTCACCATGCAGGGTCAAGGACCCAGTGTTTACTGAGACCAGGGAATCAGGGGGATGCCTCCACCCCCTTTCTGTCTCACCCGACTCACCCCAATTTGATGGCGAGCTGCATCCTGAGGAAGTGCAAGCTTGTCATGGCTGATAGTTTTACAGTAACTGCTCGACACCATAAATGCCTTGAAGGACGCCCTACCCCATCTGGTGACCTCGTACGGCCTGAGGAGCAGAAGCTTAGCCACCAAGCCTTCAGGAAGGGGACACAGACCCTCCCCAAGACCTGCAGGCTCTCAGGATGGCCGTGAGCTCTGATGACAAAGTGCTCCTCAGGCAAGGGTAACTCAACCAGCAAGTCAGGCCCCCCTCTGCCCTAGAGTGGCTAGAACAGTGAGGAAAACGGGCCCAGCTCCGGTGGCCAACCCTGTACTCATTCTAAGTCGCAGCCCCTGCAGAGTGGACGGAGAGGCTGTAGCTCTCACACCCAGCCTGGCCTTCTCACATGTCTGCAGAATCTGGAAGTCAGCAAACGCTTTTCTCCAGCTCCAAGAAGCAACGTGACTCATGGAGTAATGAGGTTAGGGGGACCAAGGCCCCAGCCTAATTTTGCAAGGTTCTAAAACATTCGGGATTTCTAGTCATTTTTTTTCTAAACAGGCAAAGTAGACAGTGAGAAAGAGAGACAGAGAGAAAGGTTTTCCTTTGCCATTGGTTCACCCTCCAATGGCTGCCGCAGCCAGCGCACTGCGGCCGGCGCACTGCGCTGATCCGAAGCCAGGAGCCAGGTACTTATCCTGGTCCCCCATGGGGTGCAGGGCCCAAGCACTTGGGCCATCCTTCACTGCACTCCCAGGCCACAGCAGAGAGCTGGCCTGGAAGAGGGACAACTGGGACAGAATCCGGCGCCCCGACCAGGACTAGAACCTGGGGTGCCGATGCCACAGGCGGAGGATTAGCCTATTGAGCCACGGCGCCGGCCTCTGATCATTTATTTTCAAGAACTGTCAGCTCAAAGCTTCCTGTTGCCTTGGTTTTGCCAGGGCCAGCTGCCGTCTTTCCTTCTTTAACTCAAGGTGATGGGGAGCCGTAATTCTATTTACAAAAAAAGCCATTCCTCTGACAATGGACACCACGCTGACCTGCTGGGGCGCCGCGGCCACAGGGCTTGTTGACACTCCTGATGAAGGTGTTCTGCGGTGACCACGGAAATGGGCGGGGTGAGAAGCTGGGCCTGCTTCGCTGTCGCTGTCCCCAGGCTGGGGTGGCCAGAGGCTGGCCTTGCGGAGCGAGCCTGGCTGCGCGCCAAGATCCCGGTGCGGCGTGGCGCGGCGCGGCCGGAAGGGGGCGCTGGCTCACCTCGCGCGCCAGCGCGCGGGAGGCAGAGCGCGTGGCCGCTGCACCTGTGTCTTGCCCACCACTGCTTTCAGCTATGCGTGCTGGCTCCCGTGCGCACCGCGCCAGGGCCGGGAAAGCTTAGCACGTGGAAGGCTGTTGGCGTTTTCCTTCTAGTTGCCCGCTTGCCCTGGTTGAAGTTCGTGTGTTTAGGGGTCTATGACAGTGACTAGGTGTTCAGAGGCAGTAACCCACTTCCCTGAAAAAAGAGCAAGGCTTTCCATCTTCAACAACAAGCTGTAAAGCAGCCTTAAGGCAACGCCAGCGAGTGGCTCACCCGGGAAGCCAGTGGCTGTGAACCCCAGAGCAGGCGGAGTCAAACTCCCACCCTCAGCTGCCAGTCCACCGACCCAGATGGTGCATTGCACTTCTGTGAAGCCGAAACTGCACGCGGCTCAGACCACCGGATATGGTGCAGCACTAACAAGAGCTGGGCCACGCAAAGGTGGGGCAGCACCTGGCCCAGCTGCTCAGCCGCCACCTGGGACGCCCATATCCCATGGCGGAGTGCCTGGTCTGAGTCTCAGCTGTCCTGCTTCCTGTCCAGCTTCCTTGGGCCCCTGCCACCCACATGGGAGACCTGGATGGAGTTCCTGGCTCCTGGTTTAGGTAGGCCTGGCCTGGCCCTGGCTGTTGTGGGCACTTGGGGAGTGACCAGCTCACAGGCACTTTCTGTCTCTCTGCCTTTCAAATAAAATTAAAATAAATAATTCTTTAAAAAAGAAAAAAGAAATGAGCCATGAAGCTGTGACAGGTCATGCAGGAGCATCCACACATGCTGCTAAGTGAAAGCAGCCAGCCACAAAGTCCACATTCCGTGTGGGTCCTGGGGAAGATGACACAGAAGCAGGGGCTAGAGGGGGAGGGGTGCATGTAGACAGCATCCCCCACATTTGTCCCAACCCACAGAACATAAAACACCCACAGGGACCCAGGGGAGCACCGCAGATCCAGGTGACAATGACATGTCAGTGCAGCTTCAGCCATCGGGACACGGGCATTGGATAACGGGGAGTCAGGGCAGGGGTCTCTGTATACCCGTGAGCTCTGTGCCTTCCGTTAACTTTGCTATGAGCCTAAAATTGCTTCTCAAAGTCTATTTCAAATCACACTTCCTCAGCCTCGGGTCAAAGACTCCTCTGGTGCAGAGACCAAGGTCTGCAGCAAGTGGGAGGAAGCTACACAAGAGGCCACACCTGCCCTCCCGTGGGCTTCCATAACACGCTGGCAGTGTCTGGCCCGTAGCAGGAGCACGACATGTGAGCACCACACGGGCCGGCTGGTTTGAAGCAGATCCCGCCCGCGTGGCATGAGACCAGGCAGGCCCCTGTTCTCATGCACCTCCCCCAAGTGGAGGCTTCGTCCACCCAGACTCAGTTTCTCCTCTGTGCCTGTCAGGACAGGTGTGACCTCAGCAAGTGAATTGTCCTTCCATGGGAAGCTTCTCTCTCTCTCTAAAGCAGGGGTGACAGCCAGTGTCACAGCAGCGTGTGACAGCCACAGACAGTACCACAGGCATGTACACAGAGTCGAGTGAGGTGAGACACACAGAACTTGAAGTTTAGAATCTGGCCCAGATTAAAACTCACAGCGTGAGTGAGCCTTTCTTTTCCAGATGGCAGACACGTGGGATGAGGTGAGCGGACCACAAATTTGTATCTTCATGACTACGTAAAAGCACACAGCTTTGCTCCGAGACCTCTGGAATTCCACAACTCGAAGCCGATTTCTGTCCTGGACTTTCCAGAAGGGCCTCACCCCTGACTGGGACCAGAACAAAACCTGGCTTCCCTTGCACCTCCGGAAGGACACACTCCATGAAGCACAGCAAGAGTGCTCGGACTTTGGGCTGGCACGTGGCACAGTGAGTTGAGCCCCCACTTGAAATGCCAGTGCCCCATATGGGTGCCAGTTAGAGACCTGGCTGCTCCACTTGCAATACAGCTCCCTGCTAATGTGCCTGGGAAAGCAGCAGACGGTGACCAACGGCTTGGGCCCCTGCACCCACTTGGGAGACCAGGACAGAGTTCCTGTATCCCGGATTCCACCATCAAGATCATTTAGCGAGTGAACCAGCGGGTGGAAAGTCTCTCTCCCCACCCACCCAGTCACTCTTTCAAATAAAAAAAAAATAAACCTTTTTTGAAAATGCTGACTTTCCTTAGGCAAAGGGGAAATTCTCACGAGGTCTCCTTGGGGCAAAGGCAAGCAAAAAGAGCTTAGACCTTTCTTTAGAAGAAAAAAAAGGGATTTGGTTATTTTTTTTGAGGGTTCGCAGAGTTCCTGACACACTTTGTCTTGTTCTCCTTCATGCTTGGGGACAGCAGAAGTGCTTCGTGGCCCCCCACAATTGTGGGGTGCTATCCAATGGGCCGTGATCTATTTACTGAGAAAATTTTAATAAATAAACCACAACCTTGAACCCAAGTGCCCTTACAAACCAGCTGGTTCTCATGGGGGGGCCCAGGGGTTTTATGGAGCAGTACTGTGTTCTCATGAGAACTTTATTAGAAATCGGAGACTCGAAACGCATCACGCCGGAAATTTACGAGGTTACATGGGAAGCATCCTTCCATTTTGTCATTCTGGCTTAATTTACTTCTTCACATTATGTTGATTTACTTTGTACATTTGGGTCATAAACAATATTCTGAATTTCTCAGCAAATTGAAACCAGTGAATGGGTTTCTTGAACTTTTCACTTTCCATTTTTGTCCTTAAACTGAGATAATTATTGATAGTCTATAAAAGAAAATCTCAAAATCTATGGGAACACAAAGGACAAGTCACAGGCGGGGCTGGGCATGGCTTTCTAAACCGCAGGAATAAATGAGAAGTGCGAGAGAAACATCTTTACAACCACGTCTCTAACTTTTCCACTCAACAGTTGCTCTCATTATTGTTTTTAACTGTGTTTTGCAAAGTATCCCATTAAAATTTCACTCACAAAAAAAACCTGTTGTTTATCGTCATGTAACCCAACTTGGAAACTGCCCAAGCCCAGAATAGCTGTTTGTGCCTGAGGTGGAGAGGAAGTGCTCTGAACACGTTTTTGCCCTGGGCCTGCTCCAGCGTTTCATTAGTTGTCTGTGTTAATGGCTCGAGGCGCGATGCCAGGAGAAAGTGACTGCAATGACCCAGGCATCAGCCTTCTATGAAGGAGCTGACCCCGCTGCTGCTATGTGGGCTCGAATCCTGGGTCGAGTCCCAATATTAGGTCATATTTCTTAATCTCCAAATTTAAATCACCGGGTACAAGGTGTGTATTTTTCCAGCTGAATATTACTCGGGCCTGTCAGGTTGCCACTGTGGCCTAGTTGGTTCAGTTTTAACTATTTCTACCCACTGCCCGAGAGTTCCTAGGCACAGATTCTAGAGAAAATATTTGTAATAAAATAATGCAAGCAGACAGCCTCGGTGCTGGGCTTCTGAGAATGGCAGCAGCCGTGTTGCCTGGCTCTGTGTCTCTTTGGACTAGAGGAACTTGGACTCTCCATCAAAACGCACAGTGAATGACAGCTGTCACAGGCACCAGGCTCTGCCCATGTGCCAGGCTGCGACATTCCATGTGCACTGGCACTTTCATTACTGAAACCACTTTCTACATGAGCCCTCCTGTTCTCCTCATTGCACAGATGGAAAGCTGGGGCTCAGAGGGGTTAGGGAGGCCTTTCTGTGATCACACAGGTGGACGTAGGTCTGACTCACCTGCTCTGCCTGCTCCCTGGTTTCCAGGGTCTTGAGGAGAAAGCCTCATCCCTAGCAGGGCAGTCACTGTGTAGGGCGAGGACAGCCTGGTGGTGCATAAGCATGTAGGGAGCTGCTCACATCCCAGTCCACAGGGCAGGCAGCATCCTGGTGGGGGGGGGGGGGTGCCCCTCCCCACCTCACCCGAGCAACAACAGCTCTGCCTGCCTGTGGAGCAGCAAGGACCTTCCACCTTGCTGGCAGGAACACAGAATGGAGCAACAGCCAGCACCCTCTCACCACAAGGTCCAGCAATCACACGCCTTGGTATTCACCCAAGACGCAGTAAAACTGAAGTTGTCTCAAAAGCCTGCCCGGGACGCTCACGGCAGCTTTGCTCATCGTGGCCAAAACTCTGAAGAGACCAAGGTGCCCTTCAGCAGGTGAACCAGTGGTCAGGCTGTGGCCCATCCCGACAGGGAGCTGTGAGTCCACACAGAAAGGAAACAAGCCAACGAGCTCTTGTGCAGTCATGGGGGGACCTGAGACACACGTTACTACGTGACAGGCGGCAATCTGAGAGGGCTGCAGACGGGATTCCGGCTCTACGACTTTCTGGAAAAGTCAAAAATAAATGGGAGACAGTGGGAAGACTTGTGGTTGCCAGGGATGGGAGCTAGGGAGGGATGGACAGACAAAGGGACATGGAGGACTTTTAGGGCAGGCAGCCTTCCCTGTGTGACTTGAGGGTCACCCATGGTCACACCATGGTCACACCATGGTCACCCATGGTGACAAACGTGCGGGGAAGCCGACAGTGAGGGATGCTGAACCTGGGTGGGGTGAGGGGACGTATGGGAATTCTCTGCACCTTCCTCTTGATTCTTCCATGAACAAAACTGCTATAAACAAACCCACCAATTTGCTGGACTTGGGAAACAGTCGTGGAGTGCCCACAGGGCAGGGCCTCTAACACAGGTACACACCCATCTCCACACATCTGAAAACGACTCAAGACAGCAAACCAGGCACACCCAGGTGGGGCACACAGCACCTCCTGGGGGGACAACTAGGAGGGCTTCCTGGAGGAAGAAGCCTTCTTGTGAGCTCCTGGTGGGTCCTACCACCAACAGTGGGGCCTGGGTGAGGGTTTCCCCAGCCAGCCTCCCCTTCCCAACAGTTGTTAACAAATTGGTTTGCCTGCATCTCACAGCCAGCCAGGGAAAAGAGCCTCTGACTATAACCCAGCCTCACAGAAATATCCCATAAAGCCCCATGGCTGATGCTTGGTCCCCAGGCCCTGTCACAGGCCTGGCTGGGAAGGCATCCCTGGGGCTCGTGGCCGCAGCCCACTGTCCTCTGTGTCCCCAGAGTTCGTGGCTGGAATGCCATCCCCTGGCTGGTTACTGGGGCTGGGGCTGGGGCCCTCGTGACAGGATGAGTGCCCCGGCAGTGCAGGCCAGAGGAGCTGCCCGTGTCCTGCCTTAGGGAGGTGCTGGCAGAGGACTCGAGGCAGCCGTCCCCAGACCCTGGCCGCCAGTGGCCACACCACCTCTGGCTTTTACCCACGTGTCCTGGTGGGTTTATGGCACTGAGTGCCCCCTGGATGCTGCCTTTCATTTCCGCTGAGAGAGGGAGAGATGACAGACAGAGCCAGAGCTGGGCACCATTTGACAAGGCTACAACTACGTCCAGGGGCATGGGGGTTGGACATGAGGGCTGAGCACTGAGCGGTTTCTCCAAAGAAAAGTGATGACTCAGGCCACTGTCCTCGGGTGACCAGCATGTCCCACACTGTGGCGTGTCCCTCTGGTCGGAGTCCTGGGCCTGGAATCTCAGGGTCTGACAGAAAGCAGCCCCATGTTTGAGTCAGAGCAGTGGAGCTGGCCGGTGTCCAGCCAGATGACCGAATCGGCTACACTGCAAGTTAACCTCTCCCTGCGAAGACGTGGCTGCTCCCAAGGAATGAGCCCAGGATCACTTAACAGCCAAGGGGCTCAAATTGGCTCAACCTGAGTCCCTGGAGCCCCCGGCCCTGTGCCATGCTGCCCACACCACATCCTGTGGCTTGACCCATTAGGCTGCCAGGACGCAGCCCCACAGACCAGGTAATGCAGAAAGAACAGAAATGTCTCCCTCTGGAGCCAGGGGGTCCAAGGTGCAGGCGGCAGAGGCTTGGTGTGTGCCAGGCCTGTGTCCTCTCAGGATAGAAGCATGGGGCGAGCAGGGCGAGTAGGGCTTCCTCCCCACTCATAGGGGAGCACCTCACCTGGGCCCAACCTCCCACACCAGCACCTGCCAGCACCTGGCCTTGGGGGAGACACACCCAAACCGTAGCACCCAAGCTCCAGGGGAGGTGTCAACCCCTCCAGCACCGACACACGTTGACCAGAGCAGCTCTCCCTGCCCTTGCGTCAGCAGCAAGGCAGCCATGACCCCTAAGCTGGTCCCATCTGCTCATGCTGAGCCCACCGCGGGGAGCACTCCCAGAGCACGAGGCTGACACCAAGGTTGCCCTGATGGACACGAAAGGCCGAGTGCAGGACAAGCCCCTGAGGACAAGAAGCTGCGACCCACGGTACCAGTGGGACCAAGTCTTCTCCTTGCCTTGTGTGTGGACCACAGCAGGCCCGGCGGGATGGCAGTTCTCACCTCCCCCGCCCCTGCACCCCGCTGCATTCCGCACTATGTTGCCTCTCTGTACCTGGTGAGGAGAGTTCATGGTAGTGGAGCTCCCGTAATGCCACGTGTTGAGGGTTCACTCTCCCTCTCTTCTCTCCCCTGACCATCAGCCTCACAAAGACCCCTCTGTCTGCCCTGGTGCCTTCATCCCTTCCTGCTGCCTGCTTTCCCATCTCCACCGGCAACCCCCCATCGCTCTCTCTGTTAAGATCCCAACGCCCAGAGCATCCCCTGCGGGAAGTGTGTTAGCCCCATTCTCTTGGTCCTGCCAACTCCTCAAGCCGCCCCCCTGAGCTCCCCATCACCCTCCCTGTGGCCTCGTCCCTGGGCTCGCCCCAAACCTCCAGGGGCCTCCAGTCAGCACAGAGGGTGGTCCACAAGGCTCGGGGATCACCTCACGCAACCCTCTGCTCTAAGGCTGAGGAAGCTGAAGGCAAAATGTGGAGCCGAAGAGTCACAGCAGGTTCAGACTCCAACCCTGTCTCCCTCTCTCTCACAACGTTGGGGATGCCGTTCGCACAGAAGGAACCCATTGTTCCCCAGACGCTCAGGAAAGGGGGGTGACAACAGACATCTTAAGACGATCTAATATTAGATCTAATATAGATCATTTTGTCAGTGTTGTGGCAACACAGGTTAAGCCACCATCTGCAATGCCAGCAACCCATATGGGTGCCAGTTTGAGTCCTGGCTGCTCTGCTTCCAATCCAGCTCACTACTAATGCACCTGGGATGGCAGAGGAGAATGGCCCAAGGGCTTGGGCCCCTGCCACCCACATGGGAGATCTAGATGGAGTTCCTGGCTCCTGGCTTCAGGCTGACCCAACCCCAGCCATTGCGGCCATTTGGGCACTGAACTAGCAGGTGAAAGATCTCTCTCTCTCTCTCTCTCTCTCTCGAGCCAGTGAATGGAAGATATGAAGATATCTGTGTGTTCATGTGTTTCCCTCTCTCTCCCTCTATGTGTGTGTGCCCCCCTCTGAGTGCTGCCTCTAAAATAAATAAATCTTTGGAAAATATCTAATATTCAATCCTTAGGTTGTTACACATGGATATTTTCATCCTTTCCTTTACAAAGTATCCCTGGCTGTTCCCAGAGGGCAGATTCAATAATTCCCACCAAAGTCTTGAGATCCAGAGGACCCCCACAGGGGTTTGTCTCATAGAAGAGACAGTGACAATCAAGGTTCTTTTTTGTTTTTAAGCAAATTCTGTTTTTATAAGGTTTTATTTCTGCCTGGATGAAGTCCAGGTACCCCCTGCATAAGACTTGAATGTCCTCAGTGTGAAACAGCTGTCAGAGAAATCTTCTAATTTTTTAAAATTTATTTATTTATGTGAAAGGCAGAGTTACAGAGAGGTAGAGGCAGAGAGAGAGAGAGAGAGAGAGAGAGAGAGAGAGAGATCTTCCATCTGCTGGTTCACTCTCCAAAGGAGCTTCTTCTAGGTCTCCCACGCGGGTGCAGGGGCCCAAGGAGTTGGGCTATCTTCTACTGCTTTCCCAGGCCATAGCAGAGAGCTGGATCAGAAGTGGAGCAGCCGGCACTTGAACTGGCACCCATATGGGATGCCGGCACAGCAGGCAGCGACATTATCCACTATGCCACAGCTCCAGCCCCAAGAGAAATCTTCTTCCTTTTCTTTCCCACCTATCTCCATGTTAGTCCTCATGCACAAAAGAGCTATTCTAGGACATGTTGACTGCATCCTAATAACAAGAACACTGGGCAAAGTGATGTGTAAAAATGTAAAAAAAAAAATCTTTGTAATACTTAGCAGTTTTCAAGATACTTTCTCACCATGGTTTTGCCACATCACAAAGAAATACTATGAAAACATGCAAAACACCTGTGAACATAGGGACTGCAGCCCTGAGCAGGGTCCTCCAAGAGGGACAGAGCCCACCAAAGACACCTCTGCCACCTTGGTCACCTGCCTGTGGCTGGGCTTCCTGTCCGTGATGCTAGCACCTATCTTACAGGGAGCTGGAGAGCAGCTTCGAGGTGACCAAGGAAGGGGCCCAGCATGGCATCTAGCATACCAGCCGCTCAGCAGACTTGCTTTTTAAAGTAAAGTTCTTAGTTCAGCGTAGTTTTAAACTTACAAAACAAAACCTGTGAATAAGTACAGAGTTTCCCTATATCCTACACCCAGCTTCCCTTAGTCTTACATCAGCATGATAGATTTGTCACACTTAATAAACCACACCCAGCTTCTCTTATTATTAACATCTCATGTTAGCATGATATATTGTCACACTTAATTAACCACATGGGGCAGGTGCTGTGGCACAGCAGGTTAAATCCATGCTCTGCAGCACTGGCAACCCATGTGGGCACTGGTTTGAGTCCTGGCTGCTCCACTTCCGATCCAGCTCCCTGCTGGGAAAGTGACAGAGGATGGCCCAAGTGCTCCTGAAACCCATGCAGGAGACCCGGAAGAAGCTCCTGGATCTTGGTTTCAGCCTGGCCCAGCCAAGTCATTGCAGCCATTTGGGGAGTGAACCAGCAGATGGAAGATCTCTCTCTTTCTCTCCTTCTTTCACTCTGTAACTCTGTCTTTCAAATAAATATATCTTTCAAAAAAAGAACCACATCCAGCTTCCCCTAATTTTTGAAAATCAAAACCACCTCTATATATTAGTTTCAAAATAATAAAAAAAGAATGACAGAAACTCCGCTGAACTCAGTCACAGTAAACATTCCACTTGGTCTGTTTCCTCCCCAAGCTATATAGTCAACTCCTCCAGGGCAAGACCTATGCTTTCTTGATGTCCGAGTTCCCCTCTCTTGTGTGCTCAGGGCTCAGCCACCCTGGCTCTTAGGGCCTCTCCATGCACATCAGAAGGAAGCTCCCCGACATGGGTGGATTTTAGCTCAGTCTCGCCCCTCTGCTAGGTGCATGCTACGCCTGTTGGTGGACTTGTGTGTTCAGTTCTGTGGTAAGTTGGGCTCATTCTCTGCAGGTTAAGTAGCTACCTGCAGGGCAGAATTTTCCACCACACCCTAATATGGAAGACCTTCACAGGGCCTAGGATCTTTGCTGGAAATTCACACCAAAAGGCCTTGGAAGTCCTCTTGCAAAACAACCCCAGATTTGTCCTGGTGGAGGTATGGGCATCGGTGGAAGGCAGCTGAGTTAGCCGGACGATGGCCGATCTTAGGGAGAGTGAGACCGGCTGGGAGGTCTGTAAAGGAGCAGTCCTGTGGCTGAGGGAGACGTCGGCCTGCGGAGGGACAAGCAGCACCCTGAAGCTGAGTCAGCACAGGAGGCGTCTGCAGACGCCTGGACTCCGGGCCCTCTGCGGCCCCTCAATGTGCATCCTGTGTCTGACCACTGGCAAGGCCGCCGTCTTGGCACAGTGTTTTGGAAGCTCTGTCCAGCCTTCCTGGCCAGGAGAATGGAAAACTGGAGCAGTGAAAACACTTCCTGAGGCCCTGATTTGTGCACAGGAGAAAACTGCTGGCCAAGATGGAGGTGGCTGCTGGCTTGTAGCCAACTGGCCACTCGTTAGGTCCCCCGGGGAGGAACAATCAGAGCTGCTGTCTCAGTCACGGGGTTGTTAGGAGGGCAGCTGCAAGCACCTAGAGACACGGCACGGCTGCCCGATGCACACAGTCGCGGCCGTGCTACCACTGCTAAGCCCGGCACCAAGCGGAGGACAGGGCTTGATGACATGCACTGCCTTGAAGGAAGCCTCAAAATCATCCTCATTTTACAGATCACACAGCTGCTCTTCAGAAAGTGAAGAGATTCACCCAACATCCCGAGCCCGCTGCTGGCAGAGCCAGGGACAGGACCCAGTTCTGTCTGACCAGCCTGACCCAAGCAGCTCCACGAGGTCCCCAACCCCCGCTGCTGATCACAAAGGCTTCTTCAAAGGCTCATCCACCTGGCAGGTTCCCAACCTGCACTCACTCCTCTCCACAGCTCCCGGCACCTCCTTTGCCTGCACATAAGGCACTTTGCTGCTCTGTATAAACTAGCACAGGAACCATCCCAGCCCAGGGCAAAGCACCTGACAGCTACTGAGGCACAGCACAGTGCACCTGTCACCATGGAAACAGCAGTCGCCATATTGCTTCTTCCACAAAAGGAAAGTGGGCGTTACCAGGCTACACTTCTGACACAGAATGCTAAATAAGATGATGCATATTTGAGATGTTAGAGAAGCCAGGTTGTAGACAAAGAGTTGATCCTCTGCATCCTAAAAGCCAACATGCTTCTGTGCAAAGTGCTTCTGCTGGAATCTGTCCCCTGGTGCTCATGCCCGCCTCTGCTTCCAGTCACATTCGACTTCCTGTTCTCTCTGAAGTTAGGCACTGGCGTGTGATTGGCTTTGGGGAGATTAAGTGCTGTTTTCTGCATAGCCCTGATGGGAGCCCATGTTGCAGTGTGGTTTCCACAAGCCTGCTCCCCGAGGGGAGCTAAGCAAGGATGCACTCCAGCCCTGTGGATGTGGAGTATGAGCAAGGAAACAAAGGTTTTGTCCGAGGTCCTGAGATTTTTGCTCTTTGTGGTTGTGTGTGACCATTGCATGACCTAGCCCATGTGATTAGTCCTTTCACATGAACACTCAACTGTAAGTCACAAAAGGAGACCAGGAAGCAGGATATGAGGGAGGAAGAGGAGATGGGGGTGGTGGAGGGGAGGAAGGGGCACCAGAAGTGGGGAGGAGTGCCTCCTTCCACTGCAAGTCCAGTTCTCAGATCCAGAGAGTCCAAAGTGAGGCTCTGGCCAGTCAAGGTACTGAAATGAAGGGAGTATCGATGCCTTTAGCTCCTTAATGATGATCCAAAGGCCACAGGTTATCAATTAATAAATACAAGCCTTCTATGGTTTCCATCTTGGATGATGGAAAGTTCCAGAACTAATGAAAAGACATGGAGGAATCATCCGCACATATTAAAAAGGGTACACACTGTATGATTTCAGCTATGCAACGGAAAAGCAGCACCTGGAACACAATGAAGAGATCAGTGATGTCGGAGGCTGGAGAGGGAGGGTGGCTGGCGGAGCACGGAGGACCTCCAGGGAAGTGAGATCACTCTGCATGAGGTCGTTACACCTGCATCCAGTCCACAGAGTGTACAACACCCAGAGCCAGCCCTCATGGGAGCCGTGGACCTGGGTGACAGTGACGTGGCCATGTAGGGTCACGACCATCTGGTAGGACTCTCTGTCACTTCCTATCCATTTTTCCATGAACCTGAAATTTAAGAAATTTAAGAAATAAGCTGCAGTTAAAAGAATGAGAAAACAGTTCTGGGACTGGATAATGGTGATGATTGCACAGCAGCGTGAATTACTTAATGCTGCTAAGCTGCGCACTAAAATATGGGTAAAATGTGCATTTTGCCACAATAAAGAGAAGCTGTTAAAGAGAGGCAAGTCATTAGAGAAAGTCACAGTGTTCCCCTCCAGCTTCTCATATTTCAGAGGAAGATGAAAATGCCTCAGTAGTAGTCAGTGGTCACGCAAGCAGAGGGGTCACCTGTCACCTTGGCTACATACGTGTTCACTTGACACCACTGCCTACAGAGAAGATGAGGGATCACCTGTCACCTTGGCTACCTACGTGTTCACTTGACACCACTGCCTACAGAGCAGGCTGAGGGAACACTGTTACCTTGGCTACCTACGTGTTCACTTGACACGGTTTCCTGTCACCTTAGTTACATACGTGTTCACTTGACACCACTGCCTACAGAGCAGGCTGAGGGAACACTGTTACCTTGGCTACCTACGTGTTCACCTGACACCATTCCTTGCAGAGTAGGCCGAGGGATTGCCTGTTACCTTGGCTACATACGTGTTCACTTGACACCACTGCCTACAGAGTAGGCCGAGGGATTGCCTGTTACCTTGGCTACATATGTGTTCACTTGACACTGTTGCTTCCAGGGTGTCTTTGCCTTCACGTCACCTAACCTGATCCTTCCACAAGGCTGAGCAGGGTCACCGCCCCTTCAAGCATGACATTGAGAGTAGAGATCTCTGACCTCCTAAGGTCACACCCCTGCAAGTGGAGTCAGGACTCTCCCACCCGCTACACGGAGAGCAGAAGCCCCAGCCTCAGAGGGATGTGTTCCAGGCACTGCCGTTTCCTTGGGCTGGCTGTGGCAGGGAGGTGGCTGCTGGGCGGAGTGGCGGGAAGAAGGTGGTGGCAGCTGGGCAGCTCCCTCCGGCTCTCGGGCATCGCCTTCAGCCAAGACTGACATCGCAGCCCAGGACTGTGTGTGTGTCTTAAAGATGCCTGTAAATCCATCAGCCTGGATCCCTCAGTAGGACAGCACCGAGAGCTGCCCTCCCTCCCAGAGGTCACAGGGACGGCGGTGGACTAAGCCTCACAGCCGCCTGGGGAGACGAGGAAAAGCCACGCGTGAAAGAGCAGGAGCCGCGGGACACCGGAAGGCCGGACTCGCGGGGGTTCTACGCAGAAGCCCTGGGAACAAAGTGTTTCCGGGTCTGGAGTGACCAACTGAGCGTGTGGGGCCCGAGAAACGACCACTGGCTCCAGCACCAGGGTCCTCGGTGGCCTCACGAGCAGAGGTTTGGTGACCCGGTCGGGATCAACCAACTGTGGGGCAGGGTTGGGGCAGCAGGTGGGGGCAGCCCTCCAAGAGTTTGTTGAGGAGCCCTGGCTGGAGGGAGGAATGGCGGCAGGTAAGTTCAGGTGGGAGCAGAAGCAGGAGAGAGGAAGCCGCTGATGCAGAGGACAGAGGGGTCTCCTGCACAATACACTGGCGGGCAAGAGCACACACAGGGTGCCGGGGGTGGCCAGAGCATGGGCAGGCTGCCCACGGATGCTGGAAGGGAGGTGGATAGGGACACAAGTGGGCAGGAGCCAGGCGTGGTGGAGGCTGGGAAGTGCCTCTATCAGGCTGCACTGGGAGGGTGGGAGCAGAGGGACCTGGGAAAGCATGATTTCCGGTGTGCCTGTGAAGATGTTTCTGGTAGGGGCTTGCATGTCTGGACTGAGCCTAGATCTGCCCTGGCCACAGGAGATGGGCATGGCCCAACCCACTGAGGGCAGGAATCGAACAAAAATCAGAGGGAGGCTGAGCTCTGTGCTTGAGCCGGGACAACCCTCTTCTGCAGGGGCTGCTGTTTCTCAGGCCTTAGAACTTGCACGACATCACAGCACTGACTTTCCAGCTGCAGAGAGCAAACCTCGGACTCCTCAGCTTCCACAGTCACGCAGGGGAATGGCCTAAGAAGCCCCATACACGTTTCTGTGCAGAATCCTGACACACTCATGTTTTCTCCAAGAAGTAAACCCAAGAACATTAGCTGGGGCACAGGGGAAGGCGAGGTTGGACTGGGCAGCCTTCGGTCCCACCTGGGGTTAACGACTGAGCCCTCCGTGAGGGTCAGTCCCCAAGGTGGCACTGTCCCACCCAGCCTCGCAGGGCCAAGCAGGTGTTGAGGGGATGCTGTGTTTACCCAGGACCTGGGTGACAAAGCAGAGGGGCCAGGGAGCGGTAGAGGGCATGAGGCAGAGTACTTGGCGACTGGGGCTGGGGCGTAAGCTGAGCCACGGGGACAGAAAGCAGAAAGGTGCTCAAGTAAGCAGCCTGGGAGGTCCCATGTATCAGGGCTTCGTCACAATGCAGGCATCGGGGGTGAGGCTGGCCCATAGGAGGCTATGATGGGGGACTATGTGGGATGGAGGAGGAGAGAGGGGTGGGGCCGGGAGGTGAGAGTTGCCTTGTTGCTGACTGCTCTGTGAGGTTGAAAGCCACTCCAGGGCAGGGGCCAGGCCCGTTTGAGTTGTCATAAACCAGTTCAGCATCTGACACATAAAGAGCTCAATAAGCAATTGTTGATTCAATTACTAAACCCAAACACACAGCTAGACGGGTGGGAGGCAGTGGCTGCCCACTGTGGCTGCCAATTTTCCCTTTATAGTCATTAAGAATAATTAACTCAGGATCCAGTGTTTCAGCATAGTGGGTTAACCTGCCATATCAGAGTGCTGCTTTGAGTTCTGGCTGCTCCGACTCCCTGCTAATGCACCTGAAAAGAAAGAAGAAAATGGCCCAAGTACTTGGATCCTTGCTAGCCACATGGGCGACCCGGATTAAGCTCTTGGCTCTTGGCTTTGGCCTGGCCCAGCTCTTGCCATTGTAGCCATTTGGAGAGTAAACCAATGGATGGAAGATCTTTCTCCCTGTCTCTCCTCTTTCTGTAACTCCATCTTTCAAATAAATAAATCAATCTTTAAAAAGAAAAAAGGAAGAAATGCCAGTTGAATACAGGCTTGCGTGCAAAGGGAGATCAAAGTCTCACAGCAACAAATCCCGGTGTGTGGCTAAAAATAATCGGTAGCTCTGGAGGAGGCGGAGGGGGCAGACCACAGTGCAGCTTCTGAGAGAGGGGCTTAGGCTAGCTACATGGGTGGAGAGAATCAAGGGCTCCGCCAGGCCGGGGAGTGGCGATGGCAGAGACACCGCTGGAATTGATGTTGTGCCCGACTGCTCCTAAGTCTCTGAGTGGGGGAGCACCATGGAGCCTGTCACCTGCAGGTGTCTGTGGCTGTCCTGAGTGTGGGGGGCTCAGTCTCAGGGAGTGGGTGAGGGAGCAGATGAATGAGGGTACATGGCTGAGCAGACTCACAGAGGGGGCACTGTACTGATCTCAGCCCCCTCTGTGGCTCCTCCTGGCTACCTCGAGCTGTCCCCAGGACATGCCCTGGGTAGGAAGAGCAGGCACTGGGCTTCCTGACCTCCCTTGTCTTCTATCTCAGCTTTTCTTCTCAGCAAGGACACAGATGAGAACGAAGAGACAAGGCAGAGCTTCCTTAGTTCGCTTTAAGAAGATTAAGTAGAGATTGATCCATCTTGGTTGCTTTTGTTTCCCTAATGAGATGATTTCAGAGCCCGGGCAGGCTGTGCACATCCTGGGGCACTGCTGTGGCCTTGCCTGCTGCACATTGGTACATTTTCATCTAGTACACAGATCCTATTTTTATCGAAAAGGTCATGTTTGAGCCATACCATGTTCTATTCTCTGATTTATAGAACATCGAGATGGCCAGCTGGAAGTTAACACAATCTACAGACTGCCCTAATGTAATTTGTTCTCAGTCTGCGTCAAATGCTTTTTTAAATGAAGTTTTATATTTATTGCTACTTGTAATAACTAGAACTTAACCAATAACTGCCCTTCTGAGATGGGCATTTTGGGAAGCAGCTAAATTTAATAGATATAGAAAAATTTATAGTTAATAAGCTGAGCAAATTCTGTTTTTTCCTCTGGAGGTAGCATATAAAACATTCTCAACAAATACATTTGATGACTATGGCAAATCTACACTAACTGGATGTTATGTTCTAAATATGCACCTCAAATGCTTGTATAAATAAATATTTATATAAATAAAATGTTGTTTGCAACAAAAAACTTAAACTCATCAGCAAACTTACTATTTAAAGAACCTGTATATGTCTTGACTATTTTCAAAGTAAATAACAGTTTAATTTGTCTTTTTTTTTTTTTTTTTGACAGGCAGAATTAGACAGTGAGATATAGAGACAGAAAGAAAGGTCTTCCTTCCGCTGGTTCACCCCCCAAATGGCCGCCACGGCTGGTGCGCTGCGCCAATCCGAAGTCAGGAGCCAGGTGCTTCCTCCTGGTCTCCCATGCGGGTGCAGGGGCCCAAGCACTTGGGCCATCCTCCACTGCCTTCTCAAGCCACAGCAGAGAGCTGGACTAGAAGAGGAGCCACCAGGAGTAGAACCCGGCACCCATATGGGATGTCGGCACCGCAAGGCAGAGGATTAAGCAAGTGAGCCACGGCGCCGGCCCCTAATTTGTCTTTTTAGGTTATCTAGAAAACCATGAACATGTGGCTCCTGTTGCTTTATGGACTCTTGGTTAACAAGAGGAGGGTTTTGTCTGGTTTTTTGTTTGCCTGTTTGTGGGTATTTTCAGATACTTCACCTAAAAACAGATTGACTGCATTGGCAATAGGTTTTCTTGATTCTAACAGTTTTGCTACACACAAGAACAGTTAGTTGGAACTAAGAATCACAGTTTTTCCACCTACTTTCATTTTCTAGGGTTAGAATGTCTTAGTGAATCAGATAAGCCTCTTTCCAGAATTTGTTGTTGCTTCCCAGGGCCACGACAAACAGCAGAAATGTGTTGTCTCGCAGTTGTGGAGGGCCAGTCGATGCTGAAACCCAGGAGCTGGCAGGGCCGCGCTCTCCCTGCAACGCCCGGGGCACGGCCCTGGCTTCCGCCAGCTCCTGGAGGCTGCGTGACTGCACGCATCCTCCCCGCACCGTCCTCCTCGGGTTTGCGTTCTCCACAGCTAGGAGTCAGGTCTGCTAAACGAGTGCCTCCAGGCAGCCACGGACCCTTCTCAGCACCCTTCAGCTTCTGTGCAGGACAAACCACTGTTTACGTCTAATCCTTTTCCTCTCTCAACCTCACTCCCAAGCTCTCAGAGATCAGACTTCTTGACATGTCTGCGCCTGAGACCCCCTGGCCTTCGGTCCTGGGCAGCAATCCCCCTGCTTTGACTCCACACTCTGCTGGCAGCTTTGCACCTTCCCAGCCATGGGGTGAATCTAAAGACTGAGAGACAGTGGCCAGGCACGGCATCACCGTCACTCCCGCACTAACCGGCACACATCAGCTCTCCTGCTGGCTCGCTCATGTGCGCCTCAAAACACCACCTCCTCCTACACAGAGCATTGAATTCTATGTTTTCAAATTGGCATCTCCAATACCTGACTGTTTTAAAACCAGCACTGCTTGGGATTGCCTAGCTCTGCAGTTATAAGAACAAGATTGCTGGTCTGATCTGAACTGTTGCCTCAGGGGCAGACAGATGCACCCTGCAGCGTCTGGGCCTCATGGTGTCTGAGACCAGGGAGCAAAGCTGGATGCCTGTGGGGCTTTGGCAGAGGCTCTGTGTGGCCCAACACACAGCCAGCCTCAGGAGCACCTGCTTCTCAGGGTTCACCCCACATTTCACAAGCCCCAGCAGAGGATTGGACAGGGGTGTTTGCTCCATCCGATGTGGAGGACCCGGATCAGGCATCAGTTTACACCCAGGTGATGGCCTGCATCTGTGCATCTATGCCTGCTCAGTGTGTGGTGGTTTGGGTGCCTCTAATATTGCATATGTCTGTTTTTCTCCCAAAGCATGTGACACAATCCACAATAGTTTATTCAAGGGAAAAACCTGTTGAGATCGGTCACTTCATAAAAAGCATTGCAGGGGCCGGCGCTGTGGCGTAGCAGGTAAGGCCTCCACTGTGGTGCCGGCATCCCATATGGGAGCCAGTTCAAGTCCTGGCTGCTCCACTTCTGATCCAGCTCCCTGATAATGTGCCTGGGAAAGCAGCGGAAGACAGACCAAGTACTTGGGCTCCTGAAAACAGCGTGGGAGACCTGGAAGAAGCTCCTGGATCCTGGTTTCCACCTGGCCCAGCCCAGTCATTGTGGCCATTTGGGGAGTGAACCAGCAGACGGAAGACCTGTTTCTCTCTCCTTCTCTTTCTGTAGCTCCAACACAGCCTCCTGGCTGACTGAACAGCTGGGGCTGCAGAAAGTTCCATTTTACTAGAGTGACGTTCATGATTTCAACACAGTCAGTCCCTTGGTCGGACTCCGGGGACATCAGCTGGCTTGCTCCTGACAACACGAGATGCCACGTTACCATGGCCATGATCTCCCCCATCAAATGGGGTTTTCCATGTGGAAAGAAAGCTGTCACCTCTACATAGGCACTGGTCAGAGGCCACCGGGGAGCATCCTCCCAGCGTGCGGGCATCGCAGGTGGGAAGCAGGTGTTCCCTGGTGATCTCGGGCTCTAGCCCTGGAGCAATGCCCTCCACCCGTCCTCAGAGGCCTTGCAGCTTAACCACACCCCACAGCTGTAAATTTCCTTTCGTTCATTTGCTTGTTGCACATGGAGAGGTATTATTTTTAATGAAAAACTGGAACAAATATAAAAAGTAAAGCCATTCTTGTTTTGTGCCTAAAGCTGGTAGTTTCCCATGCATGTGCAGAAAAATCTGATTTAAGTCTAAATTTTTTTTAACTTTTATTTAATGAATATAAATTTCCAAAGTACAGAATATGGATTACAATGGCTTCCCCCCCATAACGTCCCTCCAACCCGCAACCCTCCCCTTATCCACTCCCTCTCCCCTTCCATTCACATAAAGAAAGAACGCGCCCGAACAGGGACTTGAACCCTGGACCCTCAGATTAAAAGTCTGATGCTCTACCGACTGAGCTATCCCGGCAAAAGGAAGCGCATCCTCCCCGTCGGGGAATCGAACCCCAGTCTCCCGCGTGACAGGCGGGGATACTCACCACTATACTAACGAGGAAGTGACAAATTTTTAAGCAGAAAAACCTGCTTAAAATCTACACTGACTTCCTTGGACTTCTTGAACAAGTCGTGGTCTTTAGATAACCACTGCAAACGTTACTGATCATGTGACAGACTAGAGGCCCTGTTTCACTTGATCCCTGACACACACAAGAGAGGGACTATTACCTCTTCCCCTTTTCACAATGAGAAAGCTAGGGCTCAGACAGATTCCTCCCAGGGACAGTCTGTGTGGCCCCAGGACTCTCCTGCCTCTGCCAGGTTAGGCAAGCCCAGCAATGGCACACTTTAATAGGAATCCCGAGAATAGTACTCTGCTGCGTGTAGAACATCTGTGGGACTGTCCACACACGTATATATCTGTGGGACTTGCGTTTGTGTGTGTCCATGGGACTGTACACACATGTATATATCTGTGGGACTTACGTGTGTGTGTGTCCATGGGACTGTACACACACGTATATATCTGTGGGACTTGCGTGTGTGTGTGTCCATGGGACTGTACACACATGTATATATCTGTGGGACTTGCATGTGTGTGTGTCCATGGGACTGTACACATGTATGTATCTGTGGGCCTTACGTGTGTGTGTCCATGGGACTGTACACATGTATGTATCCACGGGACTGCACGCATGTGTATGTATCCATGGGACTATACCCGTGTGTATGTATCCATGGGACTGTACATGTGTATATATATTCATGGGACTATATAGATATATATGTACCCATGGGACTGTACACGTGTATATGTATCCATGGGACTATACATGTGTGTATGTATCCATGGGACTGTACATGTGTGTATGTATCCATGGGACTGTACCCATGTGTATGTATCCATGGGACTGTACCCGTGTGTATGTATCCATGGGACTGTACCCATTTGTATGTATCCACGGGACTGTACATGTGTGTATGTATCCACGGGACTGTACAGATGTATATGTATCCACGGGACTGTACCCATGTGTATGTATCCATGGGACTGTACATGTATGTATATCCAATGGACTGTACATGTGTGTATGTATCCATGGGACTGTACCCGTGTGTATATATCCACGAGACTGTACCTGTGTGTATATCCATGGGACTGTACCTGTGTGTATGTATCCATGGGATTGTACATGTGTGCCTGTGTCCATAGGACTGTACCCTTGTGTATGTATCCATGGGACTGTGCCTGTGTGTATGTATCCCTGGGATGTACATATGTTTGTATCCATGTGGACTATACATGTGTGTGTAAATCCATGGGACTGTACCCCTGTGTATGTATCCATGGGACTGTACCTGTGTGTAAGTATCCATGTTTGTATCCATGTGGACTATACATGTGTGTGTAAATCCATGGGGCTGTACACATGTGTTTGTATCCACGCATAGATCCATGAGACTAGCTCCACATGTGGAGCTCTAATCATGTTGTAGTAACAATCCACAATGCATTTCTTCCTGAATTTCTCAGACCTGGCCACATGCACTCAAGGGCATTATCTTTCCATCCCATGAAGGCAAAAGGGAGAATTAAAAAAAGAATTACTGGGGCCGGTGTTCTGGCATAGTAGGCTAAGCCTCCACCTGCGGCACCAGCATCCATATTGGCACCTGTTTGTGTCCCAGCTGCTCCTCCTCTGATCCAGCTCCCTGCTCTTGGCTTGGGCAAGAAGTAGAAAATGGCCCAAGTGCTTGGGCCCCTGCACCATATGGGAGACCCAGAAGAAACTCCTGGCTCCTGGCTTCAGATCAGCCCAGCTCTGGCCGTTGTGGCCATTTGGGGCATGAATCAGCAGAAGGAAAACCTCTCTTTTCTGTCTCTCCGTCTCTCTGTCTGTAGCTCTACCTCTCAAATAAATTAAGAATAAAAAGAAGGAAATAGTCCCTTGCTTTGTGTTTGCAGTGAGTGTCTTTCTTCTGGCGTGCAAATTGAAAGCAGAAATGTATACTTTTGCACAGTGTGAGAACAATTTCTCTACTGTACATCAGCTTGGTCCAAGCCAGGAGTTGCTGGGTTGTCCTAAGAGCAGGAGGCCCCAAGCCCTCCAAAAGTTGTCTCTCAACTGCATGAGCTGGCCCCAGATTCCCAGCGTGGGAGATTACAGACAGGCGCAACTCTGCCCATGACGGGGAGGTCAGCGAGACTCAACAGCACTCCAAACACCTGGGTCACCGGTCAAGGTCAGTTCTCCCCAGTGACTCATTCCTACCTCCAACCACAGCCACCTGTGTCAGGTCTCAGGTCTCAACCACCGGCCTGCTCAGGAGGATGGGTCTGGGAGAGTGAAGGGCCAATCGTCTGCTAGCAGAAAACTCACACAGCTGAGACGTCTATGACAATAATGCAAGGTGTCCGGTGCGTAACAAATCATCCCAGGCAGACGAATCAATTAATTCACAGGCTTTTATTGGGGTTCCGCTCCCGGGCGAGGTTCCCCAGTCCCAACAGAGCGGGTGCGGGGGAAGTCGCGCGTCAGAGATTGGGAGTGCTCCTTTTATAGATTCAGGGCATGGGGGTTAAAGATTGAGGCGGGTCTGATCCTCATTGGTTGACCTTTAGGCACCCGCAGGGACCTTGACAAGGACTTTTCTTCCCTGGAAGTACAGGTAGAAACTTTCCATTCCCGGATCCCAAAGCTACCAGATAACGGCCGTGATCTCCAACAGAGAAGAAAGGGGTGGAAAACTGAGTTCTGTTCTCGCAGCAGCTGGTAGCAGAAAAGGACCAGGAGATAGACAGTGGCACAGGGCGGGCAGGTCACAGCTTTTCTGTCAACGCAGGGCCCAGGACAGAACAGAGAGGTTCACCTAGAGTGGGCCTGGCTGGATGGAGCTGCAGTGTCTTCCCCACAAACATTCAGGGCGTATTGTGATGTCAAATGCTGGTCATGCTGGCCTTGTTGCTTTTGTTTTGTTCTGCGATCTTTGCGTTAATGACTTGGAGTAATATCCAGCTACTCCAAAGTAAACTGGGGGTGAGGGCGCTTCCCACAGCGACACCTGCATCTGACATGGGAGGTCTGGGTCCCAGTTCTGCTCTGCACCTCAGTCCAGCTCCCTGCGTGTGTACACCCTGGCAGGCAGCAGTGATGGCTCAAGTCCTTGAGCTCCTGTCACCAGTGTGGGACACCTGGACAAGGTTCCTGGCTCCTGGCTTTGGCCTGGCTCAGCTCCCATGGTGGGCATTTAGGGAGTGGTGGGCAGAGTGAACCAGCAGAAAGGAGTGTGGTCGCTGGCTCGCTCTCTTCCCTGCCCCCCCCCAGCCCTTTCAAATAAAAGGAAATAAAATTAAAATTAAAAATAAAAACAAATAAACAAAACCCTATACCGGCAGCTTTCGCTCACCACTAGGTGGTGCCAAATCCCTGGCCCGGGAATTTCACCCGCAGGCGGCAGCCTAGGGAGGAGAGCCCGGAAGGAAGAGAGGTGGAAGGAGGGACGGGGACTGTGGACACGTGTGACCTCCGGACTGCATTCCTGCGGAAGGGCCGTGGTCGGGAAGCTGGGATGTTTCCGCGAGAATCGTCACAAGGCGCCCCCGACCAAAGCCCCGAGACCTGGACGCAGCCGCAGCCCGGCCCCGGGCCCTGGCCCCCGGCTCTCTCTGCTCACCCCGCTCCCCCTTTCTCTCTGGGATCAGAAGTTTCTGGCTTAGGTCCCAGTGACTTTGCAGACCCTGTCCCCTGCAGGGTCCCCCCGCCCCTCCCCGGGAGGCCCCAGTGACAGACATGGGTGAGGATGGAGCCTGTGCCAGGCGGGCACGTGCCCCCTTGGAGCGCTGCCCTTGCAGCTGAGACTGTCCACGCCGCAGAGGGAGCTGGCTCCGGGCCGGGAGGGAGGAAGGGGTGCCCTCAGGAACCCAGCAGAGAAAAGACAAGCGGTGGGCAGCAGCGCGTCTTGCCTGCTGGGCTCTTTCTCCTGCTGCCCCGGGGGTGCCCTGAGCCCAGGGATCTGTGTCTCCCTGGGACAGAGCACCACTCCAGAGCTCAAACAAAAACGGGTCAGGTGGAGCAGGTGGTTTCTCCCTGGCGTGTGGATGCCGTCTTCTCCATGTCTGTGCTCTCCTTTCTTAGAAGGCCGCCAGAGATCACCGCTTCACAGGCTCCGCTCTGCAAGAATAGATTCCAGTGTGTGGGGGATGGGGACACCAGTGTGAATCTGAGACGACGCCATTCAATCCCTGATGATCTTTATGCTTGTAGAACCATGCACCAGCACCCGACCCATGGTAGGTTTATTGTCCACAGTCACGAACTGCTCCTATCAGCAGGTTAAGCCACACTTGTGACGCCAGCGCCCCATATGGGAGCCCTGGTTCCAGTCCCGCCTGCTCAGCCACTTGTTCTTCCTGTAACTCTGGATAAATTCGTCTCACCTGTGGGGGCTTCGTTCCCCTCAGTGTGAAAATAGGCTACTGCATTTCCATGTCACGGAGGGCAGGGGAGCCTTGTGAGCACTCACCCCATGCACAACGAGGGCCATGACCCAACACCGACTCCATGTCCTCTGGTCCTTGTCCTGTTGTCCAAGCAGCCCTCCCCCGACACACTGCACTTTCCCAGCAGGCCCAGGCCTGTGTGTCTCCCCTCACTGGAACCACCTTCCTCTACAAGGCCTCCCAGGCAAGAGAGCAGACTCAGGCTGCGGCTTGGATGGTCTTTCACCTGCTTCCCTGTACCGTGGGAATAATGAGGCCGCTCTGCCGGGTTGTGAGGATGGAAAAATCACGTGGACTCCCGCGCTCAGGAGGCCTCAGGCTGCGCCGGCTGCTGCAGCCACAGCTGCTGTCACTCAAGCCTGGCTGAAGACCACCTTCTCCAGGAACTCTGACCCGTGGGAGGCCTTGACACCTTGCCAGCCTCTGGTCATTTCCCAGGCTTGCACTGCGGCCGCACCATGAGCTGAAGGCTGGATCTTTGCTCCCAAGCACTGGCTGCCCTGTCACCCTGCAGTCAGGAAGCTGTCTTCCAGCCATGGCAGAGGAATCCTGGCTGGGGAAGGCCTCAAGAGGGCCTGCCCAGGCCAGGGGTTCCGGGGTGTGAAGATGCAAGCCGACACGGTCTGCACCCCTCTGCCCTCTCCACAAGTCTGACACAAACATCGACATCAGCCTGCAAGGGGAAGCAAGTCAGGCTGGAGGTGGGATGGCAGCTATGGCTGTGTCCTCCATGGGGTGGACGTGCCCGGTGCTGGCCAGTGCCCTCACTGCACAGTGGCACGGCCGAGAGCTGCCTAACACACAAACAAAGCAGGCCTGACCCGATGCTGAGTCTGCACCTTGAGTTTCTCCGGGCAGCGCACGGGCAGTGAGCTCACCTCCCCCTCCTCACCTGCAGAGTCGAGGGTGCCATCGCTGCTCCTGTAGCAGCAAGGTGGGAGGAGATAAGGCTCTGTCGTCCAGGGCTGCCCCCCGTGCCAGCCCCCCGCTTCTCCCCTGCAGAACACAGCAGGGCCGCTCAGGAGCTGCCTCTGCCCTCTGTGGCAGTGCTGAGACCCCCAGGGGGACGTCTACGAAGGGGCCAGTGTGGGCTCACAGCTCTGGAGGCTGCTGGTGGGGGCCTTGTCCTGGCGGAGCAGCCCTGAGGGAGCTGGGCACATGTGCAAGAGGATCAAGGCGGGGGTGGAGGCTGCTGGACTCCAGTTTTAACCTGCCCTGCACAGAACAGACCCAGCCCTGCAGAACGGTTCTAATGCAGTGGTGAAGGCAGTGCCCGAGCAGGTGCAAGTGGATGACATACATGCGGGGCATGGTGGCTCCAGGATTGGTCTCTGAGAACCCAAGTCTTAGAGCACAGAGAGTGCAGGGACTTCCCCTAAGAGGACTGAGGGCAGAGAGGTAAGAGCCCAGCACTGGGGGTCTCCTAGGTAGAGCCGTCTGGGTGCAGAGAAGAGAGGAAGCTGGGTGGATGTGCTAGGCCCAGAGGCCTCACCCTTCCTGGCTGCCTGTCTGAGAGCCTGCTTGTCTGTGACTCAGGTACTGCAGCATCAAGAGGCACTAAGTCACGGTCCCCCACTGTCAGTGGGGTGCTCCCCACACCAGCCCCAGCTAAGGCCTCGGTGAGCTCCACACACTTAGCAGATGCACCAGAGGGCTACTAGGGGGCTCTACCTAGGAGTGCCCACCCCCCTGGGCTGGGCTCTTACCTCTGCCCTCAGTCCTCTTAGGGGAAGTCCCCTGCACTCTCCATGCTTCCAGACTTGGGTTCTCAGGGACCGGGGGAAGGGTGTGGCCCCCCGCGCTGGGAGCAGGACAAGGCCTGTCTGGATGCAGCTGGGTGTGGGGGCAGCTCTCCTTCAAGAGACAGGGACGTGGTGTCCAGGCCCTGGGCCAGGGAGCGGTGTACCCAGAACACTGTGTGTGCCAAGTGCATTGATTTGGCTCGGGGACATGGTTCCTTCACCCAGATGGAGCTGAGATGTTTTACAGGGGACTGAAAACACATGTAAAGGAGCTACTCAGCCTCAGAGGGTCTTGTCGTCTGCTGACCCCTTAGAGAGAAGGCAACTGTGGCGCAACTTCCTCCCCGTAAGCCTCAAGGCACCCTTGAAATGTAAGTCCCCAGAGCTGGCTTTCCCCAGGGTGTGCCCTTGAGACTACAGGTGATAGAAACAGCACGGGCCCTGGGGTGGGACAGATGGGACTTCGGGGGTCACTTCTGCTCCTTACTCGCTCAGGAGTGCTCCTGTGTCAACCCCAGGCCGCAGGTTCCTCATCATCTGACTTGTGAGGCTGACATGGCTGGAGCAGGGCTGGTTTGCCGCCTCTTCTCTCTCCCTAGTGCAGAGCGTCGGAGGTGCAGGTCCCCGCCCTGTGCGCCAGCAGCCATTGAGGCCACATCCCCAGGGGATGGGATGGGTGCTTTCTCCCCAAGCCTGGAACTTACCTCCCCGACACAAGCCATGGGCTTTCCTGGCAGAAGCAAGAACTCACACCCCTCTCCCAGGGTCTGAGCTTACAGGCTCTGTGAAGAGACTCCAGGTTTTTTATTATCAAGGTGGGAGCAGCTGTCGAGCACCCACGGTGCCCCAGGCACTCACACAAGTCCTTGCTGTTTCCATCCTTGTGCAACCTTCACACAGCTGCCAGCTCCACTGTGGTTGCCTCATCCACTCCACTGCATGATGGGCGTCTACCCTGGGGCGTTAGCTTATCTTAACCCTCAGCTCTATGCCAGGCCCTCTCCTGGACCCCCCAGGAACCCTGGGTTTCAGATCCTGTCATTCAGCCTAGGAGCAGAGCTGTCCTAGACTTGGAAAACAAGTGTTTCTTTTTTTGTTTGTTTTATTTTTTATTTTATTTATTTATTTTTTTTTTTGACAGGCAGAGTGGACAGTGAGAGAGAGAGAGAGAGAAAGGTCTTCCTTTTTGCCGTTGGTTCACCCTCCAATGGCCGCTGCGGCCGGCGCGCTGTGGCCAGCGCATCGCGCTGATCCGAAGCCAAGAGCCAGGTGCTTCTCCTGGTCTCCCATGCGGGTGCAGGGCCCAAGGACTTGGGCCATCCTCCACTGCACTCCTGGGCCACAGCAGAGAGCTGGCCTGGAAGAGGGGCAACCAGGACAGAATCCGGCGCCCTGACCGGGACTAGAACCCAGTGTGCCGGCGCCTCAAGGTGGAGGATTAGCCTAGTGAGCCGCGGTGCCGGCCCTGTTTGTTTGTTTTAGATTTCATTTATGTATTTGAAAGAGAAAGAGAGAGAGAGAGAGGTCTTCCATTTGCTGGTTCTCTCCCCAAATGGCCTCAGAGGCCAGGGCTGGGCCAGGCTGAAGTCCAGGACCTCATCTGGGTCTCCCATGCAGGTGCAGGGGCCCAAGCACTTGGGCAATCTTCCGCTGTTTTTCCCAGGCTGTCAACAAGAAGCTGAATCTGAAGTGGAGCAGTCAGGATATGAACCACTATCCATGTGGGATGCTGATGTTGCAGGCAGCAGCTTTATCCACTACAGCAAAGCGCCAGCCCCTAGAAAATAAGTCTTGATAAAAGGCAGCGAGTGGCTTTCTCGGGCTCATGGGGAAGCACTTTCATCCCTCCATCCATCCGGTCTGCTCTTTGGAGCGGATCTCAGCCCCAGGAGGAGACAGGCGCCCGTGTCCCCTGCAGCGGGGTTTGCACGCCACAGCCCCCGAGGACTCACTTCATTCCTTTCTGTGGCGTACAGGTCACTAGCCAGCATCCCTTAGACCCAGCCCTGCCCTGGAGGATGAGCTCCTGAAAGGCTGAGACGCATTCCTTACAGGACATCTGGGCATTGCTACTGCAGGGTCAGGCTTCTGTCACTACACCAGCATCTGAGAGGAGCGTCATGGGAAGGAGGAAGCTTTGTTCCTGCTCCTGAGCTTGGAGTTCTCAGCATCTGAGGAGGGCAATGGCTGGCAGGGTGCACGGAGAGCAGGGAATCCCAATTATGAGCCAGGAAGCAGAGACAGAGCAGCTGGGCCAGACTGAGCATACAACCAAACCTCCCAGGAGAACTGCCTTCCCAGGACCTGCCCCTGTGACCCACTAGGACCACCTAGCTCAAATCTCCACCCTTAATCCAGGAACCATTAACATGAACCTGACGTTGGGGGCCAAACATTCACCGTGCAGGCCTCGGGGGATACACAAACTGTTATCCAACCACAGCCACTCTCCACTTGCCAAGGCTATTGTGAGAACGAAAGCAGAGCACACAGGCAGTGAGCACTCGACACACAAGAGCTGTTCTCATTATTGAAGGGGGTTTTGTTGGAACAAGGGTGTGGCTGATGCTCTGAGAATGTGGTCAGCTGGGAACACCATCACATGTGGTTCCATGGCAGAGACAGATGAGCGTGGCCAGAATATCTGTCTAAAACACAGTGGGTGTTTGGAAGTAAAGATCTCTCTGCTGTGTTAGAGAGATGGTGACTGGGCACATGGAGAAGCTAGGAATCACAGAGCATGTGCCACGTCTGTCAAACTCAGCTGTCTTCAAAGTAACCGTGGGGCTACAGGGGGTGGCTTAGAGACCCCACCGTGCCTCTTGACACAGAGTAGGAGGCCAGTGGCCAATGAAGCGCACAGGGCATCTTCGGAGCGAGTTGCTTAAAGCCTGGCTTGGGCACTGTGAATGTGAAGAGAAGCTGGTGGTGTCTGCCACAATCCCTCCCAATGGTAAGTGTTGCTGTACACACACACACACACACACACACACACACACACGGTATGTACTGCATACATACAAACTCAGAAGTATTCGACATGTTTTTCATGTGTGCATGAAACACGCCTTGTGATAACGCCACTTTGGTATTGGGTGGTGAAGTTCAACCCAGCAGGTGGCCAGGTTGTCACTCAGTCTGCCTGTGAGGTCTGCCCCACCCCGCTCTCAGTCCTCCCCTCAGCTGCCTCGACTCATTTCGTTTTGAGAAGTTCTTGAAACAGGATTTAAAAGCTTGCTTTGGTACAGAAGTTTTGAAATCCACTGTTGTTTTATAAAATGCATTTTCCATGAGCCTTTTGAAGACCCTGGTGCGATTTCTTGCAACCCCCACTGTTCCCAGTGTCTCCCTTCATTGAGCTATTTGCATATTTATTTAATGTGAAGCTATTATTCTTACCCTAAAGGGACAAAATCACTTACTAGATTAAGAGAGCATTTTTTGATCACTTAGGGAGAATTTAAAGGAAAAAATGATTTATTTATTTTGAAAGGCAGAGTGACAGAGAGGGAGACACACACACACACACACAGATTTTCCATTTGCTGATTCACCCTCCAAATGGCTGCAATGGCTGGGGTGGACTAAGCTGAAGCCAGGAGCCAGGAACTCAAGTCCTTGGGCCGTCTTCCACTGCCTTCTTCAGAAGCAAAGCAGCCAGGACTCGAACTGAACCGGCGGTCTGATATGGGAGGGCAGCATCACAGGCAGCAGCTTAGCCTACTGCACCACGACACCAGCCCTGGGAATCATGTCTTCCCCACGATTCCTTGGAATGAGTGCCTCTTGCACTGTGAAAGCTCTGTCCACTCTCTTCAGGGGTCTTTCAAGCCAATACTCACACAAGCACAGTCTTTCAACACCACCCACCCCAAGGCATTTCCTTATGGAAGAACAAAAGGAGCAGACAGACGTCACAGCATTCGAGGTTCTTTTTGTAAGCAGATGGAAAAGCAGACAAATATTCCCAGTAATTACTACTAGGAACTGTGGTTCCACAGGACATCAACAGACTACATTCTCTGAGACACCCAGCACGAGGCTGACGGGAGGACTTTTCAGTTCATGGGAGATTCCAGCCTGTACTAGTGACCAGGCAACCAGGTAAAAGTGCGGACGTATTGAAACACTGATCCTACAGCAGTGCCAAGTCGCCTTTGGCTGTTTTGACAGGCAGAGTTAGACAGTGAGAGACAGAGAGAGAGGTCCTCCCTTCTCCGCCAGTTGACCCCCCAAGTGGCTGCCATGGCCACGTGCTGCGCAGATCCGAAGCCAGGAGCCAGGTGCCTCCTCCTGGTCTCCAATGCAGGTGCAGGGCCCAAGGGCCATCCTCCACTGCACTCCCGAGCCACAGCAGAGAGCTGGACTGGAAGAAGAGCAACCAGGACAGAATCCGGCGCCCCAACCGGGACCAGAACCCGGGGTGCTGGCGCTGCAGGCGGAGGATTAGCCTAGTGAGCCGCGGCACCCCGCCTTTGGCTGTTTCTAAACACAGCAGTCTTTGCCCCTAGTGGACAACACAGAGCACTAAGACAGAGGGTCCACTGAGGGCCCACCGCAGAGCAAACAGCCAGCTGCTCTCGTTTGCTCCAGGTTCTGTGCCTTGTTGTGCTGTAGTGTCTTGAACACCAGCAATTCCTGGCTGGCACTCAGCAGTCATAGCTGAGTCCTATCTTAAGTGTGTCTGCTCTATGCCGTTAAATTGTAAGAATAAGAGAGACTGTTTCTCTCTCTCTCTCTCTCTGTCATTCTATTTCTTCCTCTTTCCCTGTCACTCTTTCAAATAAATAAAACTTTAAAAAAAGATGGTGGGGCGAATGACCCTGCCCTTTATGTGATCTTGGATATGGGACTTGTCCAATAGAAACACAGGCCTGGCACATGTCCAGAATTAATTTTGCCAGTAGTCACAGTTTAAAAAGTAAAGCAGATGAAATTAATTTTAATGTATTTTATTGAGTGCAGTGTTTCCATAATACCATCTCTATAGTGTGTAATCAATAGAAACATTTCTAGTTTATGTTTTTTGTCCTTATTCTCTCAGAATCTAGCATGCCTTTTACCCTTACGACATCTCACATTTCACGAGGCTGTGGCACCACAGAGGAACGTGTGAGTGTTGGGGATGGGGGCGGGGGTTCCCGGGTCCCTCCAGGACTCAGGCGAAGGTTGTGGGGTGCTGAGGCAAGGGAGGCAGCAGGAAGAGACCCTCAAGCCAAGTTGTCTGGAGAGACAGGTGGCAATGGCAGCTGGTCCCAGGCCCCAGGTGGTGGTGGGGGGTGAAGGCTGGGAGAACACCAGGGATGGGTGTGTTATGGCAGCAGTGGGATAGCCTCAGACCCTCAGACCAGTCCCAGGGTAGCCTATGCTGCCCGCCGTACTCCAGGGAGACTTGGACCACCGCCAGCCCACCTGAGCGTGAGGACAGGAAAGGGAGCAGGCCAGAGGGCAGTAGCATTGGGAGTTACTGACACTGGGGTACACTGCGGTGGGCTTGCTTCTGCTCTGAGGATCCCTAGCTCACCTTCTGGAGAGAAGCAGGACTGAGAGACAGGAGTCCCCTGTGGGGTCTGCTTCTGTGGGGACACGAACTTGTCGCATGCCATATCCAAAACCTAAAGCAAAACAGTTTCCAGTCCAAAGTATAAGGCAGAACCCACTTATGGACATACACATGGAGAAAGTACTCAAGGCAGTTCACCAAAGACAGTGGTGGCAGCACCATGGTATAGTGAGCTAAGTCATACCTGTGACACTGGCATCCCATATGGACACTGGTTCAAGTCCTGGCTGCTCCACTTCTGATCTCACATCCCTGCTAATAGGCCTGAGAGAGCAGTGACAGACAGACCAAGTGCTTGGGCCCCGTACCCATGTGGGAGACCTGGAAGGAGCTCCTGGCTTCCACCTGGCCCAGCATGGTTGTGGCAGCCATTTCGGGGATGAACCATTAGATGGAAGGCCTGTGTGTGTGGTGTGT
Source organism: Oryctolagus cuniculus (assembly GCF_964237555.1). NCBI lineage: Eukaryota > Metazoa > Chordata > Mammalia > Lagomorpha > Leporidae > Oryctolagus > Oryctolagus cuniculus. Next base: position 113,071,621 of record NC_091439.1, read on the forward strand.
GGTGTGTGTGTGTGTGTGGTGTGTGTGTGTGTGTGTGTGGTGTGTGTGGTGTGTGTGGTGTGTGTGGTGTGTGTGTGTGTGTGGTGTGTGTGTGGTGTGTGTGGTGTGTGTGTGGTGTGTATGTGTGGTGTGTGTGTGTGTGTGGTGTGTGTGTGTGGTGTGTGTGGTGTGTGCTGTGTGGTGTGTGTGTGGTGTGTGTGTATGTGGTGTGTGTGTGTGTGGTGTGTGTGTGTGTGTGGTGTGTGTATGTGGTGTGTGTGTGTGTGGTGTGTATGTGGTATGTGTGGTGTGTGTGTGGTGTGTATGTGTGGTGTGTGTGTGGTGTGTGTATGTGTGGTGTGTGGTGTGTGGTGTGTGTGTGTGTGTGGTGTGGTGTGTGTGTGTGTGTGGTGTGTGGTGTGTGGTGTGTGTGTGGTGTGTGTGGTGTCTGTGTGGTGTGTGTGTGGTGTGTGTGTGTGTGTGTGGTGTGTGTGGTGTGTGTGTGTGGTATGTGTGTGTGTGTGTGTGTGCAGGAACTGGGGCTTCCAGGGCAGGGGTGGTACCTTTTCTTCACGCCCTAATAGGTCTGTAAGTCTTCACCAAACTTACCTTTTGCCACAGGTTGGGGATCTCAGGAAATGACTGTGCTGGTCCCTCAGTGACTAGCTGGGAGCGACTGCACAGCCCAGTGAGTCTTTGCAGGCACCGTAGCTGTGCTCCTGCCAGTCCTGCCTGCCTTTCGGCCAGAGGCCACATTGCAACTACCACCGTCCGTACTGGAGATTATTTGGAGTCAAACAAATCCACCGAAGCAGGTATACAACATAACACAACTTTTAAGATCTTTACATCTCACAGATGTAATCCACGATTACAGACACGGACATCCTCTAGTGGGGCCGGCATTGTGGTGTAGTGGATTAAGCCACCACTGGACGCCAGCATCACCCACTGGAGTGCAGGTTCAGGTCCCAGCCGCTCCACTTCCAATCCACCCTCCTGCTAATGCACCTGGGGAGGCAGTGGAAGTACTTGGGTCCCTGCCACCCACATGGAGACCAGGAGTGAGCCCCTGGCTCCTGCTTTGGCTTGGCCCAATCCCGGCTATTTCAGCTATTTGGGGGAGTGAACCAGAGGATAGAAGCTCTCTCTCTCTCTTCCTATCATTCTGCCTTTCAAATAAATAAATATTTTTTACAATTTATTTATTTTATTTATTTGAAAGAGAGTTACAGAGAGAGGTAGAGAGAGAAAGAAAGGTCTTCCATCCGCTGGTTCACTCCCCAAATGGTCACAATGGCTGGAGCTATGCTGACCTGAAGCCAGGAGCCAGGAGCCTCCTCCAGATCTTCCACGAGGGAGCAGGGGCCCAAGGACTTGGGCCATCTTCTACTGCTTTCCCAGGCCATAGCAGACAGCTGGATCAGAAGAGGAGCAGCTGGGAGTAGAACCGGCGCCCATATGGGATGCTGGCACTTCAGGACAGGGCATTAACCCGCTGCGCCACAGCGCTGGCCCCCAAATAACTAAATATTAAAAAACTAATCTTCCCTTGGCCAGCACCACAGCTCACTAGGCTAATCCTCCGCCTGCGGCGTCGGCACCCTGGGTTCTAGTCCTGGTCGGGGCACCGGATTCTGTCCCAGTCGCTCCTCTTCCAATCCAGCTCTCTGCTGTGGCCCGGGAAGGCAGTGGAGGATGGCCCAGGTCCTTGGGCCCTGCACCTGCTTGGGAAACCAGGAGGAAGCACCTGGCTCCTGGCTTAGGATCGGCGCAGCGCGCTGACCGTAGCAGCCATTTGGGGGGTGAACCAACGGAAGGAAGACCTTTCTCTCTCTAACTCTGCCTGTCAAAAAAATAAATAAACAAAAACTAATTTCCCCATACTTCTAGTTATGTCCAATTGATATTTAACTTGAAAGTGAAAAGCCCAAACATATCAGTTCTTTGATGTAAATTACCTTCTTTCCTCATCCTTGTTCCCCTTATACAGACAAGAAAGGAGCCCCGCTGCGTAGCTGCTGGTGTTTTCCATTCCAGCCAGTGACAGGATATTGGGATGGGGCCGGCAGGGGAGGGAAGAATTTTTTCTACCATCTTCCCTGCCAGGAACTGAAGGGGTCTATAGAAGACGGGTGCAGGTGTGAAAAATGCAGCCCCAGACAAATGAAAACTGCTAAACCATACACGGGGAATGGGATTATCAAGAAACTGACCAGTGACCAAGACGGTCATTCGTGTGTGCACGGATAGAACACAATGGCCCTGAATGACCAGAAAAATGGTTAATGACAACTGCTTTTTAAGAACCAGGTGTCTGAGTTCCAAAATGCATGAGTGAGCAATCCACCAAGGAAGGCTGTGATGACTTAGGAATAGTGAGCTCTCACACTGGTGTTGGACATTCTGTAAGAATGCACGTCTACACCTAGGATCTCAAACTCTGGTGGGAGTTATCTCACTGAACTCCCCACGTCACAGACCAGGGAGGCTCAACTGGGCAATTCCAGTTACTCACAGGTAGTGGCACAGCACAGCCTACTGCACGTGAGACATTCTAAGGGGGTCATTTCAAGTATTCACTCACGCCGTTGGAGGTGATGAAGGCAGGCAGACAGCATCAAGTTGATTTGATTTGTAAGCTGGAGACCACGCCTTCGTCCTGTCCCCCTTTTGTGATCTCATGTTCCTACCTGATCTCACCTGTCAATCAGACTATGTAACCACTCCCCTTTGGAAGTGAATAAAAGGCCTGGTGCATGGTGGGCCCCTCCCTTGCTGTCCCTTGCCTTCGGGTGCCTGGCCTTTTGGTCTTCTTTGCCTCTGCTTTCCTGCCTGCGCTAAGGTACCTATGGCTGCTCACAATCATGATTTACTCTGCCTGGTATGGACCCTGCTTGTGTTTCTAGATTCTTTCTCCTCTAAATAAAGCCCTCAGTTTCCTGTGCGTTTCTTTCACTGAATCAATGTTTTTTTGTTTGTTTGTTTGTTTGTTTTTGACAGGCAGAGTGGACAGTGAGAGAGACAGAGAGAAAGGTCTTCCTTTGCTGTTGGTTCACCCTCCAATGGCCGCCGCGGCCGGTGCCGGTGCACTGATCCGATGGCAGGAGCCAGGTACTTATCCTGTTCTCCCATGGGGTGCAGGGCCCAAGTACTTGGGCCATCCTCCACTGCACTCCCTGGCCACAGCAGAGAGCTGGCCTGGAAGAGGGGCAACCGGGACAGAATCCGGCGCCCCGACCGGGACTAGAACCCGGTGTGCCGGCGCCGCAAGGCGGAGGATTAGCCTAGTGAGCTGCGGCGCCAGCCTGAATCAATGTTAAAAACTTACCACGTTGCCTGGTTTGTTTTGAGCCGATATTCAGAATTCTCATCTGAATAGATGGCAAGAACCCACCAAATCTTAATATTAAAAATTACTAATAAGGCTGGACAATATCAGAGAGAGGCCTCTGCACCTGCTACCCAGATACCTTCATGCTCCCAACATAAGGATAGGTACTGCCTTAGTCCTGAGGATCCAGAGTCATCGTGGAGAGAGCATGACATTTTCTTATATAAAAGATGAAGAACTCTTCCCTTAGTAATCTGCGATTTACTTGATTAAAACTTTAAACAAAAATATCTATGGCGCCAATGCTGTGGCACAGTGGGTTAAGCTGCTGCCTGCAAAATGCTGGCATCCCACATGAGCACACCTTCTAGTCTCTGCTGCTCCACTCGCAATCCAGCTCCTCGCTAATGTGCCTGGAAAGCAGTGGAAGACAGCTCAAGTGCTTGGGCCCCTGCCACCCACATGGGAGTCCCATATGGAATTCCTGGTTCCTGGCTTCAGCCTGGTCCTGCCCTGGCCATGGCAGCCATTGGGGAATAAACCAGTGGATGGAGCATCTCTGTCTCCCCCTCTCTCTACAACTCTCTCAAAATAAAGTAATAAATCTTAAACAAACCTGTAGCTATGACCATCCACTTTTAAAGATTTTATTTATTTCTATTTGAGAGGCAGAATTACAGAGAGAAGGAGACAGAGAGATCTTCAATCCACTTGTTCACTCCCTAAATGCCTGCAACAGCTAAACCTGGGCCGATCCCAAGCCAGGAGCCAGGAGCTTCTTCCGGGTCTCCCACGTGGGTGCAGGGGCCCAAGGAGTTGGGCCATCTTCTACTGCTTTTCCAGGCCATAGCAGAGAGCTATGACCACCCACTTTTAAAGGCACTTAAACCATGTGAAATACTACTGTATTACTCTTTGTAATGACAGCACGTTTTTTTCTCCACAAGCATAACTTGTGTGCTTCTGTGCATTTTATTCAAATTCTCAGAAGAACAAGATCCATGGGGCCTCTGCTGTGGTCTATGCAGCGCCTGTGAACAGCAGTTTTACACATATGTCTACTGACCCTTTTGGTCTCAATAACCCTTGAAGTAAACATGATTATTATTGATATTTCCCAAATAATAAGCTTAGTAAACTATAACTTAGTAAAATGCCTGATGTTAAACGGCTAGCTAGTGTGAGAACCAGGATCCAAAACCTGGAAGTCTGCTTGCAGACTCGTCACTCTCATGGCCAGACTACCCACGGCACAGAGACTGCAGGAAGGCAACACACCCTGACAGCACTCAACATGGCCTGGCAAGTCTCAAGATAAAATGATCCCTTGTGTGATCCAAGATGATCCACTGGGCTGGCTGTCTGACTCCAGCTTCCTGCTAAGGCAGACCCTGGGGGACGGCAGTATTGGTTCAAGTAGTTCGGTCCCTGTCACCCATGTGGGAGGCCTAGATTGAGTTCTTGGCTCCTAGTTTTGCCTGCCCCAGGCCAGGTTGCCGTGGCATTTGGAAAGTGAACAAGCCAATGGATGATCTCTGTCTGTCTCTATGCCTTTCAAATAAATTTTTAAATTTTTTAAAAAGTTTGTGGAAAATCTGTACTATGAAAAAAATTACATGGATTATAAACATTTTCTATACCAAAACAAACATCTTTTAATTCCATTTCCCATACACTTTTTGAAATACCCTTATAAAGAAATATGTACACATTTTATCAATACATGAATTAACTTTCTATCATAAAGCAGATGTTTAATAAATAACTAATTTTGAGATTCAGATGAAATAATGAAGCACCAATATAAACTCAAAGTCCAAATTTATTCTAAAAATACTAACAGGAAAGAAGACACACTAGTCAAGAACTCTCTCCTGCTGGACACACGCAGATTAAGAACATTCACATTTAAAATCATGAGTCAATAATTTGGATGGAAAAAACTGACAGGTCTCATCACCAATTAGTATTGAGTTTGCCACAAAATGAGATCTCCTTCAATACACTCCAAGTATTTTGAGCTATTCGGAATGGCTTTCTTCCAAATAACTTCCTGGGGCTGGCATGTGATGTAGCGTTAAGCCACAGTTTGGGATGTGAGCATTTAATATCAGAATGCCTGATTCAAGTCCTGGCTACTCCGCTTGCAATCCAGCCTTCTGCTAATGCACACACCGGGTGGTGGCAGGCTGGGACTCAAGTATCTGGGCCACTGCCATGCACATGGGAGACCCAGATGGAGTTCCAGGCTCCTGGCGTAGGCAGGCACCTGGGAAGTGAACCAGCAGATGGCAGATCTCTGTCTTTGCCTTTCAAGTATATTACAAATAAAATATTACTTTAATAGATATTCCTGTTTTCTTAAATGTGGGTCTGGTATTGGGTTGGGAGTTACTTTTTAACTACATGTGATGGACAACTTTTATATATACTTTTGTTTTTATTAAGTGGCCAATCTAGTTAGATCATTTAATTTACACAGACCTATTTAAGGAATGCAATTATAAATCATATAATTTTATATAGGAAAAAATAAAACTTATAATAACGTGAATAAAGGAAAATTGGTACTATTCCAAGTGAAAAACAGTCACACTAAAATGAAACATGTGAAAGAAACCATTAGTACATTTAAGAATTACCTGGTCTGTTACTCTTACCCTCTTACCAACTTGGTTAATTTCAGGCATTTGACATGCTTCACTGAGACATCTAACGATTCAGAACTGCCGAGCGATCAGTAATCTCACACATCTTCTGGACTGTACAGAGGAGATGACATAACCAAACACACTGCTTCCCATTTGGGGGCATTTAAATATATGTTTTAAAACTCTGCTCAATAATTAAGGAAAAAAAAAACATGGTTTTATAAATTCAGAATGCAGGGCCAGTCAAAAGCAATTTTGTGTAGTAGAAAATTGGCGATGAATTTTTGGGTCACAAAATCTTAAACAGCACAGACAGACATCAGACAGTGGAGGATTTTATTTCTTTTTTTACTTCCATCCAAACACAACCCTTTCTGAGAAACATAAAAGCATGCACATTGATGGCATTTTTATAAAGAAAAACTAAGCAATTACTAAGCTGTAAATCAATAGTAATAAGCTTAAATGGTATTATGAAAAAAATTACAGATAGGCATACGGCTCTTAATTTTAGAAAATTAATTCAAGTCAAAATCAACACACATTAAAGGAAAGCTGCTAATTTTCCATTTTGATATAATTTTTTCAGCTATCATACTTTATAGACCTTTTGTGAGAAGAACATAAGTACAATCCTAAGAAACATGGAATTCAAGTGATCTTATACAGGCCATCAGTTATAGTCCACATACTTCCAGTGGTTCTCTTAAAATTTAGAGCATATCCATGATACTCAGAAGTTCCAAAACCTTATTTCTTATCATCTTTAGGAAACAAGGTCTATATTTGGGAATCTTTTTAAAACTGTATTTAACAAAGACATGGAATTAATCTAAATTTTACAGAAAAGAACAAAAATTATGATTCAGCATTGATAACTCTTTTCATGAATCTCATCCGTGTCCGCACTCATAATTAGGCCAACTCTATCCCTGGGAATACATATATATGAGCGTGTACAGGCATACACATAACAATACAACACAGAAACCAATTCACACCTCGCGACCCTTCAACTGTTGCTTTAAAAGGCTTATTCTTTGTTTCTGAAGAAGCAGTGTACCAAGCCATGATGACATTTCCCTTTTTCAAAATGTTAACATGATTCAGTTGGTGAGCTTCATCTGGGCCATCAGCATCATTCTGCAACAGAAGTCCATTAGCAGTGAGCAGGAATGCTCTCTTAGACGACCAGGAGGAACGAAGCTTCAGTTGTAAACAGAGCAGATCACACACAGGAAAGGTCTTCTTCCACCGACACACTGCTTCATGGCTGAGAACTACGACCTGCTTCCTGCAACACCAAACGTGTCCTCAGGTGATACACGTAACTGCAGCTCTGTTAAAACTAATGGGCAACAACAGGTTTGCTCATTAAGGCTGTATGTCACTGGCGTGAAAAAGGCGAATTTCTTGACCCGAGAGAAATGCCAAGTGCGTTTGCGGTAGCCAGTGAAGCTCACTCCAAGCTTTAAGAGTTCAGCTTGTACCGGGGCAACGCCGGCTAGCTCTGCACTTCCAGTCACTGAGCAGCACCGTTGGCAGGAATCCACAGGAAAAGGACTAGAGCACAAGAGGAAACCTGCCGTGGTAACAGAGAACTCGCGTTTGGGTTACAGATTCTATGAAGTCAAACAGAAACAAGCAAAGGCACATGCTAGTGAGTCTAGTTGGGAGGGCTGCGGGCTCCCGTCCACCTCAGCTGTCTGTGGACTCGGGGTCCAACCAGGGTTCACACTGACTGTTGTGATATAAAAAATAACAGGAAACCTTAATGTTTTTAAGCACTTGTGGCACAGATGCTGGAAAGTACAAATAGCATGGCTTAAATTTTCAAAAAGCTGGGCAATTTAAAGTTCTGCTATAATGAACTAGTGTCACAATTTTAATTTAAGTTTCATCTCAGGTTTCATACATTCCTCTTTTGTGTGGAGTACCAGGTATACAAATGAAGCAATTTCAATAAATACTAGAAATGGTGATTATTTTGTAAATATAAAGTAGAACCAGAGAGCAATGCAACACAGTAAAAAACATGCACTAACCAGGGCTTTTCCCCTATGAACAGTGGCTGCCCTTTTCCTTAAACATCTCGAGACTTAAATACAATTCCTTTCATTGACTTGCAGAGATCAAGCAAAAAGCCAAATATTATGTAGCTGTAAGATATGAAATACTTGAGTGGTAAGAGTTTGGAGCTGGCATGGTAAGTTGTAACAAATTGAAAATAACCAATCAACATGGTGAAAGGCTGCAAACTGACGTTCAGAAAATACAGCCATCTGAACTCCACAGCAATAGCCAAGCGCACACTGCTACTCATCCCCTGAAGTTGACACGAGTCATGGGAAACGTGAAGCACAGCACAGACTCCACAGAGCTTCCACCTTTCCAGCAGCTCTAGCACTGAGCTGTAACACCATCAGTTTGCCCAACACCAGCTGCATATTGGCTTTAGTCACAAATTCTATTTTATCCAACGTTCAGTCAAGCAGGTTTTATTTACACTTCTTATTAAACTCAGGAAACAATTTGACATAATGTGCAGCCACCAATAATACATACTGTAGCACGTTCCACTGACAGGAGATAGCTATCTCTTTAGGCTTTAATAACAACCACTAAGCAGCCAAGTAGGGTTCCATATATCCACGTGTTTACATACAGTTTCCTCCCAGCCTCGGTCATAAGCATACCAACAGTCAAACCACTCAGGACCAACACTGATGGTAGAGTCTTCTTGAGACTTAATTTGGAATGAACACTTTTCCCAGGAAATCTGTCTCTTCTTTCAGGATCTGGTGAATCATAAAATTCTAAAAGCAATCTAGAGCCAGAATGAAAAACAAATGTTAAGTTTCAGATTCCCTCATTTCAATTCAACAAACATTGACTCGATACCTATTATGCGCTGGAGAAGTTCTAGGTACTAGGAAAACAAGGATGAAATGTCCAGAGATTTGGTTTAATACAATTTCTACTCTTCTTAAATATTCTCAAGATGTTCTATAATTAGTATACATAAGTTACAAGGAATATTTCAGAACAGCTGGTTTTAAGCCATATGATGAGGATATTTTTGTAGTTCAAACTTTCACTCTATAAAGTTTTGCATTAACTTGACTCACATGTGGGTAATAAACCCACCTCACCTCCTTGTACCTATAGCTCGCATTCCCCTGGAAATCAAAGATCAACACTTCTTATAATATATATGGATTTTCCAAAAAAGCTCTCATTTCTCATTTCTGTGGAATCATAAAAGCAGTGTAAAAGAAGGAAAGCAGTAGTACAGCTGATTCATCTTCCCAATCTTACTTAAAAAACGTATGAAGTAGTAATAGCAGAAAGTATCAATGTAATGCTCCCCGAGAGCAGAGTGCTGAAAGAAAAGTCCTGCTGCTGCCTTACAAATCACATCTCTGGAGAAAACCACTTTCTTATCTAAAACGCATATAAGTAGAATATTAAACACATTACTACTCAGTCTTTTTTCTGAGAACAGATTTTCATGTCAATACCAATATATCTTATTTTTATAATTCCTTCCATAACCAAAGTGGCTCTGAATAAATGGCTTAATAAATTATGTCATATTCAGCCAAGAGTCAATGTAATACAGAAAATTCACATAAAGTTTCATCTTCAACCTACTATACTTTTAAGAATTTTCAATGTTAAAATCAACCCACAGCATTAATTATGAAATATGCTACTACAATAAAAAGAACAGTCCCCTAAGGGAATAAAACAGTTGGATAAAATTTCTGAATGTGGGGCAGGCGCTGTGGGTTAGTGGGCTAAGCCTCTGCCTGCAGCACCAGCATCCCATATGGACATTAGTTTGTGTCCTGGCTGTTCTTGTTCTGATCCAGCTCTCTGTCAGGGAAAGCAGTAGAAGATGTCCCAGGTGCCTGGGCCCTTGCTCCTGCATGAAGACCTGAAAAAAGTTCCTAGCTCCTGCTTCAGATCGGCTCAGTTTCAGCTGTTATAGCCATTTGAGGAGTGAAGCAGTGGATGGAAGACCTTTCTCTGTTTCTCCTTCTCTCTGTCTGTTACTGTGCCTCTTAAATACAATCTTTAAAAAAAAATTTAATTTCTTGTGTTCAGTGAAAGATATTAATATATTCTATGTTGTCATCTGCTGCTACAAGGTTCTCTCTATTAAGTGGTATCAGTCACTCAGTTTGACTTCTTTAAGCTACGCCTCACTGAGGAGAATCCAAATATGCCCGTAACTCATGTACAGATAACTCTCAGCAGGTTTAAAGCACTGTTTTCTATCAGCACACATAAAACCAAGAAACTGCTTAGCCCTCAAAATACAAACAACAAAAAGAAGACACTCTGGTTGTAAAAATGTCACAGCCTGGCATCATGTCTGTCTGCACGTCAGATACAACCCTCCGCTCCCACAGCCCTGGGTTCCCAGGCAAAGTGGGCACAGTGACATCACTTTATCTGACCCAGGAAGGCAGGTCTGCCATCAGAAAGCCTGGGTTTGTTTGTTTGTTTGTTTGCTTGTTTTTAACCAATTTTATATCCTACTATATAGTACAGGAAATACTGCAAATAAATGGGCCACAAAAACAAGTTCTCTCATGGTGACTTGTGACAGCAAAGCTTAAAACATGAACAGATAAGCATGGAGTAAGATTTGACTTGAGTTTGTAGAAAGCATTCTTGAGATAACAAAGCTGTTGGTTCAAAGAGTTTACTACAGTGAAATTTAGCTGAGCTAAAGTATTTAAAGTGTTGGAACTGCTGATACTCACTTATCTTTGATCTCAAAACGTTCCTGGAGCCATCTTCTCATATATGCCTCTTCTTCTGGGACATCTTTTTTGTCTATACGATCAATGTGTATATGAATTTTGAGACATTCTTTGCAGAGAAACTCTAATAAAGAATACAAATATTTAATTTTTTGATGTTTTAGAATTGTTATATATTCTTTCCTTGCAATAAATAAATAAATGGTTTTTTTTTTTTTTAAATCAAACCTGTGGTTTGGGGGCTCAAGCTCAAGCAGAAGACATGCTATAATTTCCATGACTACCACAATTACATAAGCCTAAGTTAAATGAACAGTAACAAATGTTATTTCTCATATAACAACTTTAATTCTACAGGCAGCACAAGAACAGGAAGCTGGACCCTACTACAAATCCCACCCATACCTCTGAAGGGACCCCATCCCAGCATGTCACTGGTCTCACACAGTTAGAGCTGTTTCCCCAACCAGACTGTGTGCTCCTACCAGGCACAGCTGGAGTCCATCTGGCTCTCTACTGGACCTCCTGTCCTGGCACAGAATTGGACACAAAAAGGTACTTATTAATCCTCAATTCCAGGGTGGGCTTTTGGCACAGCAGAAGATGCCACTTGGGACATCTGCAACCTATATAGTAACGCCTGGGGATGAGTCCAGGCTTTGCTTCAGATTCCAGCTTCTGCTAATGCACCTCCCGGGAGGCAGCATGTGATGGCTCAAATACTTAGGTCCTTGACACCCACGTAGCAGACCCAGACTGAGTTCCAGCCTCTTGGTTTCAGCCCGTTTTATCCCTGTCTGTTGTGGGCATTTGGGGAGTGAACCAGTGATGGATCTCTCTTAGTCGGTCTCTCTTGGCCTTTCAAATAAATAAAAAAATCAATAAAATTGGGGCTGGTGCTGTGGCACAGTGGGTTAATGTCCTGGCCTGAAGCACCGGCATCCCATATGGGCATCAGTTCGCATCGCGGCTGCTCCACTTCTGATTCAGCGCTCTGCTATGGCCTGAGAAAGCACCTGCGTGGGAGACCTGGAAGAAGCTCCTGGCTCCTGGCTTCGGATCAGCACAGCTCTGGCCGTTGCGGCCAATTGGGGAGTGAACCATTGGATGAAAGACCTCTCTCTCTGCCTCTCCTTCTCTCTCTCTGTGAAACTCTGCCTTTCAAATAAATAAATTTAAAAAACCAATAAAATTAAAAATAGTCCTCAATTCCTAGTCCCTGGACTGATATATCAGCTCCATTGACCACTAGAGTTGCAATAAACTTGGGAGAGCAGCTACCTTTTCTCTCGGATCTGGTTACTGTTTTCTAACTGGTACTCCTGATTGTTGCCATATTTTAACATATTATACTTGGTTCAGGAACCAAAATTCTCACTGTGGAGTAGCTATGAGTCCTTAAACAACTAGGCTGTACAAGGGTGACACTGGCATTTATTTTAGGATAAGAAAGAACTGGGAGGCTGGAAATTCCCTTCTTTGTAGGTGGCTCCCTGGGGGAAAGTGAGTATATTAACATATTGAAGTTCCTTGGAGAACAAGGAAATAACCCAAAGAGAGTTAAGAGATGACCACGTTCCCTAGGTAGGTATGCAAGACTGAGGTCAAGAGCTGCAATCTCCAATCGCTCTAAAAACGGGTCACTCTGGTGCTCTACAGTCCGAGAAGAGTCCAGCTTACCCTTTAGGACATGTTTACTCTGTATAACAGACAGGAAGATGACAGCGACACTGGATGGTGTCACTGTATGGCAGATTCCCATGGCCTGCAGTAGTGCCCACCACATGGCAGTAGGTGCAGTGCGTCAGCTCAATTTGTTAGCCACTGTAACTTTCCACACTATCCTCCTATTTCTCTTTCTCATACATAAAAAGACAGATTCTAGAATCAGTTTTTCTACTTTCACATAATTATCTCCACCTCAACATTTCCATAAATGAGTAGATAGTGCTGTACTTACCCTTGATACTTCCAGTGCTAGAGTATAGCTGCAGACTGTGAAGAAAACCTAACAGACTGAACTGCAAATGGCAGACATGAAATGCTTTGTGAACTAAAGTACTTCGGATGTGTTAACAATGCCTCTACTAAGACATTAGTTCCTGAGTGAGGAGGCACTCATGTATGAGAAAAGGATTCAAGGTGCTTTTGTCTGTTTTTTCCTGACACTTTCATGAACTTTTGTGTTTATAGCACACTTCACAATTCTATATAGGCAAATACTATAATCTCCTGGAATGGATGAAAAACTAAGGCTCACAGAGGACAAAGGCCCAGAGAAGTCGGTGGTGGAGCCTGATCAGCTAAATCTCTGTTGTGAAGGCCCAAACAGGAGCGAGATGAGTGGCACGAGACAAAGTGGAACACAGCTAAACGTTAAGTGACAATACTGAAGATGGGAAATAATTGACAAATATCTTCCTAAATATTTAACAAATATCTTTTATCTATATTTACAAAAACTCTTTTAGTTGGAGCATATTTCAAATAGCATAAGTAAAAATTATCCTACATACCTTAGGGAATAGAGAGAAAAGGACTCCAATTTAGGTGTAGTTCTGTTCCACCTGTAAGTTTTACAGGAGAGTGCACTGACAGGCCGGGGGTGGTACAGAGAGGGTTTCAAGTACTCACACCTGACACAGGTTGACTCTGCAGCACATGAGTCATGCTGGCTCTGAAGGAAGCACACAGAGTGGAGTGCAGAAGGCCTTGACCCCTGAGCCCTCACAATGAGCTACCTCCACTTTCCTCTGGGGGAAAAAACAAGAAGGCCTACTTCCTGTAATATAGGTAACTGTTACAGGTTCACATCAATTAATGTTATGGAACTCTTTGAAAAAAGTATAGAATTGTACACACCTTCATGTAAAGCTGTTCATAACACAAAATTAAGCAAGAAAATTAAAATAGGGGCCGGCACTGTGGCGCAGTAGGTTAATCCTCCATCTGCGGTGCTGGCATCTAATATTAGCACTGGTTTGAGTCCCAGCTGCTCCCTTTCTGATCCAGCTCTCTGCTAAGGCCTGGCAAAGCCGTAGAAGAAGGCCCAAGTGCTTGGGGCCCTGTACCCACATGGGAGACCTGGAAGAAGCTCCTGGCTCCTGGCTTCGAAATGGCCCAGCTCTAGTCATTGCAACCATTTGGGGAGTGAACCAGTGAATGGAAGACCTTTCTCTCTGTCTCCCTCTCACTGTCTAACTCTACCTCTCAAAGAATAAAAAAAAGAAAAAAATTAAAATAACAGTACATAAAGACTATGTATACTTGCATAAATAATCTCATTCAATACGTTTAACATAATTTATATTAATATAATTATATAATAAATTAATGATTTAGGGGCTGGCGCTGTGGCGTAGCAAGTAAAGCTGCTGCCTTCAGTGCTGGCATCCCATGTGGGCGCTGGTTCAAGTCCTGGATGCTCCGCTTCTGATCCAGCTCTCTGCTATAGCCTGGGAAAGCAGTAGAAGATGGCCCAAGTCCTTGGGCCCCTGCACCCATGTGGGAGACCTGGAAGAAGCTCCTGGCTCCTGGCTTTGGATCGGCGTGGGTCCGGCCCTTGTGGCCAACTGGGGAGTGAACCAGCAGATGGAAGACCTCTCTCTCTCCACCTCTCCTCTCTCTGTGCAACTCTGACTTTCAAATAAATAAATAAAATCTTTTAAAAAATAAAAAATACATTAATGATTTATGCATTGTACTGTATTAATATGCATGGGTTTAAAAATTGTTCTCATTCAAATACTCTTTTAAAAATTTTATTTATTTATTTAAAAGGCAGAGTTAAAGAGAGGGAGTGACAGAGACAGAGATCTTTGATCTGCTGGTTCAACAGCTAGGCTTAGGCAAGACTGAAGCCAGGAGCCAGGAGTTTCTTCTGGGTCTCCTTCAAGGTTGCAGAGGCCCATGCACTTGGGTTGTCTTCCATGGCTTTCCCAGGCACATTAGCAGAAAGCTGGGAGGGAAGTGGAGCAGCCAGGATTCAAACCAGCGCCCATATAGGATGCTAGCATTGCAGGTACACCACAATGCCTACAAAATTAATTTATCCTTTAATTACATTTATTCACAAGCTTTTTGTAGCAGCTTGTATTTGCAGGTGAAAATTCAGGTAACCCAAAAGAAAGAAAGAAAAAAAAAACTTTACACTGGGGCCGGCGCTGTGGCATAGCAGGTTAATGCCCTGGCCTGAAGCGCCAGCATCCCATATGGACACCGATTCGAGATCCAGCTGCTCCACTTCCCATCCAGCTCTCTGCTATGGCCTGGGAAAGAAGTAGAAGATGGCCTAAGTGCTTGGGCCCCTGCACACGCATGGGAGACCCGGAAGAAGCTCCTGGCTTTGGGTCAGTGCAGCTCCGGCCGTTGGACCATCTGGGGAGTGAACTATCAGATGGAAGACCTCTTTCTCTCTCTCTCTCTGCCTCTCCTCTCTGTGTAACTCTTTCAAATAAATAAATAAATCTTAAAAAAAAAAAAACAACTTTACAAGCTCACCTATTTAAATGCAACCCCAGTTAACAGTTGGATATTTTCTTAAAATCCTCTTTTTCACAATGTCTGTATCTTAAAGTGTATATCTGCTTTTATATATTTATATAAAAATAAACTTATCTTTGAATTCTATTTTCCACAAGCTTTTTGAAGTATTCTTGAATGTGTTTTTTGAAATATAAAACATTAATAGAAAAAAGTTAACTAGGATCATATAAAATGCTTTGCAGAATATCAAATTTTGTCCTTAGCAAACAATTTATTAAGGTGTACTAATTATTTTAGAAATAAGATTTTTAAGGGGCTGGCACTATGGCGTAGCAGGTAAAGCTACCGCCTGCAGTGCCGGCATCCCCTATGGGCGCGGGTTTGAGTCCCAGCTGTTCCACTCCCAATCCAGCTCTCTGCTATGGCCTGGGAAAACAGTGGAAGTTGGCACAAGTGCTTGGGCCCCTTGCTCCCATGTGGGAGACCCGGAGGAAGCTCCTGGCTCCTAGCCATCTGGTCAGTGAACCAGCGGATGGAAGATCTCTCTCATTCTGCCTCTGTCACTGCCTCTCTATAACTCTGCCTTTCAAATAAATAAATAAATGTTTTAAAAAAAGAAATAGATATATCCCTTTAAATTAGAGTGCCAGTTTGAATCCTGGATGCTCCATTTCTTATACAGCTTCCTGCTAATATGCCTGGGAAGGCAGTGGAAGATGGCTCAAGTGTTTGGGCCCCTGCCAACCACATGGGAGACCCAGATGGAGTTCTGGACTCCTGGTTTTGGCTTGGTCCAGCCCTGGCTATTGAGACCCTTTGGGGAGTGAACCAGCAGATGGAAGGAGCTCTCTGTGTCTGTTTTTCTCATTTTGCCTTAAAAATAAATCTTTATTTTCTTTAAAACAATTTGAAAAAATCAAACCACCCATGCCACCTCTGACCCAATGGAAACCTATCTGAAGCTATCTGACTCTTGTGGGGAGCAACTGAGACTAGACTAAGTTGCTGGAATTAAGACTTATTCTATGCATCTGCTCTCCCACAATATGGTGCTGAGAGAAAGAGACCAAACAACCTCTACGCAGCTGCCTCATCAGTTTGACAAGCTGCAGGAGCTGATCCTGCTCCTGATTGGAGGAGAGCAGCGTGCTCGGCGTGTGGGTAGCAGAGTTGGGATTGGTGGAAGAGGACTATAAAGGAGGAGAGAGACAACATGCACCAGGAACATCCGGATAACATCTGAGCAGCCCCCAAGAGAGCCGGCTGGTGGTGTGCCACTCCCCCGCGGAAGTGGGGAAAGTGGCAGGGGGAGCCGCCCCTCCACGGAGGTGGAGGGGTCGGCAGCCAACCCGGGAAGGACCAGCAGCAAACCCGGGAAGGGCCGAGTAGACAAAAGAACAGCGCAGGGTCCTGTGTCGTTCCTCCATGAAGAGGGGGAGCGATAACTCTGAGGACAAGAGCGGGTGAACTGTGGCACTGGTTTTCCCCTCCTTTGAAGTAGATGTACACCACACAGGGGGAAGGATGGGACACTGCTGGCTGCCTTGCTCTTCATGGTGAGGCTCTGGAAGCCCTCAGCTATCAGCCTGCAGTGCTCACAGAATCCCTGCGAACTCCCTCAACCCACAGCGTCTGCAGCTCCCTGGCTTCCCCGCAGTCTATGCCATCTGGAGGGAGGCTGCAGCTCGATGTGCTCAACCTCAGTGCAGGTGATTCTCATGGAACTACGGTCCTCACCAACGGCCGGAGACACTGCCCGCAACTTTCCAGGGGGAAAATGGTTTCCAATTGGGCTTAATACCAATGACACTCAGTCACAAAGTATCCATAATATTCCAAGTTACAGAATTTTATACCTCTTACAACTCAGATCAGAATTCATATAATTTAAAGTGAATCCTGGTCTACAGTAGAATATAACTAACCATAGTATTAACCAATTCACATAAGTGATAAGAGCAGGGTATTTCAAACCATAGGCCATAATTCACAATTAAAAAGGAAAGTGGTATATCAGTTTTTGAAATTTCACTTATTTTATTTACTCAAAAGATAGACAGAGACGAGATCTCCCATCCACTGGTTCATTCCCCAGATGCCACCAGCAGCTGCAGCTGGGTCAGGCTGAAGCCACGAGTCTGAAACTCTACCAAGGTCTCCCATGCAGGTGGCAGGCACCCAACTACGTTGAACCATCATCTGCTGCCCCCCAGGGTACACATTAACAGGAATCTAGAATTGGGAGTAGAGCAGGGAACTGAACCCAGGAACTCCAACATGAGACCCTGGTATCCCAAATGACATCTTAACTGCTGTACCAAGTGCCTGCTCTCCTTCTAATGCTTAAATGATTTTCCAGAAGTTTATTCTTATCTATTAAATTTCAGAGGTGGGAAGACAGAGTCTATCTGCTGGTTCACTCCCCAAACGCCTGTAATAGTTCAGGCTAGACAGCTGAAGCCAGGAACCAAATCCAGATCATCTACACGGGTAGCAGGGACCCAACTACTTGAGCCATCACCTGCTGTCTCCCAGGGTGTGCATTAGCAGGGAGCAAAGTGAGGATTCACACACACTCCCATACACAGGCATTCCTAGTGGCATTTGGGCTGCTAAGCCAAATACTCTCTCCAATGTGTCACTTTTTATAGAAGCAGGACTGATGAGTCTAAAATATAAATGCACTTCTAAATTTGATAGACATCTCCTAATCAGCTTCTATAGAGATTATACTGTATTACATTCCTAATAGCCAAGTATAAAAGTGCCTATTAAAATTTAATCTCAGGGCTGGCATTGTGGCATAGTGGGCAAAGTTGTTGCCAGAGATTCCAGCATCCAATATGGGTTCCTGTTTCTATCTCAGCTGCTCCACTTCTGATCCAGCTCCCTGCTAATGGCCTGGGAAGAGCCGTGGAGGATGGCTGAAGTGTGTGAAAGGCCCCTGCCACTAACATGGGAGACCTGGATAAAGCTCCTGGCTCCTGGCTTCTACCTGGCCCAGCCCTAGTCATTGAAGTCACCTGGAGAGTGAACCAGTGGATGGAAGATCTCACTATCTCTCTTTCCCACTCTCTGTAACTCTTTCAAATAAATATTTAAAAATTTAATCTCACCTAAGTCTGCTATCAGATCTTGGGATTTTCGCCAATCTGGTAGATAATAGAGTTTTATCTTGCTGTAGTTTTAATTTGCATTTCTCTTACTATGAATGAGGCTCAACTTTTTTTCTGTGAACTGTCCCTTCTTATCCTTTACCTACTTTTCTTTTGAGTTTTTGGTCATTTTCCTACCAACTTGTAGGAAACTTTGTACCAACTTTAGACATTAAGGAAATCAACCCCCTTTCTGTGATCTCAGTTGCAAATATTTTTCCAGTTTGTCTTCTTCAGTCTTGATTTTACTCTGGTATATTTTTTCCTTAAGGAAGTAATTTTTCCTTAATTGACCAGAGTGAGATTTTATTTTCTACATAGGATTTGGGTGTGATAGGTAGGAAAGCCAAGCTTTTCACAAACAGACACAACTTACAATGTACACACAGAGCAGGCCCCAAAGCCCCTGGCAGCTTCCATGTCCTGGAGGATAAGGAGAGCAATGGGAGAGGAGCTGGGTTCAGAATTCAGGCAACAGGGTGCTTCCAAACGGTCACTCGGATGAAATGAAATGGCCACATGTTAGGTGCCGACAGGGCAGTGGCTGCAGTGTGTGAGTGGGAGAAAGCATTGGGAGCCAGAAAGCAGCTGAGCTGAGAAAGCCTTGACCAGAGGGCCACTCGGGGAACAGGAGGTCTGATGAGGGCAAGCTAAGGGAAAGAGATCTGTTTGGAAAGGATTGGCCCCAGCAAGCCTTCAACTTAAGGAACACCCACCACAGCAGGGGCTGAGAGCAGGCTCGACAGTCAAGGGCAGCTGAAGGCCAGGCCAAGTTTCTCCTTTCCCCTCCCTTCCCCTCCCTTCCCCTCTCCTCTCCCCTCCCCTCCCCTCTCCTCTTCTCTCTCTCTTTCTTTCTTTCTTTCTTTAGATTTATTTAATTTATTTGAAAGACAGAGTTACAGAGAGGGGTAGAGGTCTTCCATCTGCTGGTTCACTTCACTCCCCAAATGGCCGCAAAGGTCAAAGCTGAGCCTATCCGAGGCTAGGAGCCAGGAGCTTCCTCCGTGTCTCCCATGTGGGTGCAGGGGCTCAAGGACTTCGGCCATTCTCTGCTGCTTCTCCAGGCACATTAGCAGGGAGCTGGATCATAAGTAGAACAGCCAGGACACAAACCAGCGTCCATATGGGTTGCCAGCGCTATAGGCTGGGGCTTTAACACACTGTGCCACAGCACCAGCCCCCTAGTTCTTACAACTAGGATGGTGTGAACCAATGGATGGAAGATCTACCTCTGTGGCTCTGCCTTACAAATGAATAAATATCTTTTTTAAAAAAGAGCATTTTAAAAAGGTTGTTGTGGAAATTGTGTTTTTCACAGTAAAAATGTGCTTATCTTTAAAACACTGTTTAAAAACTAATGAAAATCCTAAAGAATAAAAATTTGGTTTCAAATACAAAAATGAGTCAATGGTTAAAAACATAAAGGCTTCCTTTTAAGATGAAGGAGGTAGAATCCGAATATATATTTGAGTTTGCATATATAATACATAAAAAACTAAAAAAAAAAAAAGTTACCTCTAGGGAGTGGCATAGGAGTCGGGCCCGGCAGACAGGGTCAGAGTGGAAAACAAAAGATTTCACTGTATACTTTTTTTTTTTTTTTTTAAGATTTGTTTTATTTATTTGAATGACAGAGTTACAGAGAGAGGTAGACAGAGAGAGGGAGGTCTACCATCCACTGGTTCATTCCCCAGATGGCCACAACAGCCGGAACTGTGCCGATCCAAAGCCAGGAGCCAGGAGCTTTTTCCAGGTCACCCATGCAGGTGCAGGGGTCCAAGGACTTGGGCCATCCTCCACTGCTATCCCAGGCCATAGCAGAGAGCTGGATTGGAAGAGGAGCAGCCGGGACCAGAACTGGCGCCCATATGGGATACTGGCACCTCAAGCCACAGCTTCAACCCGTTGTGCCACAGTACCGGCCCCAACACTGTATACTTTTTATAGCTTACATTTTTAAATGATATATATTTCAAAAAATGACATTTACAATGAAACTGTAACACGTAACTTTCTATTCTACTGTTACTCTCTATTAAAGGTAGGGAGGACAGCAATCATCCCTAAGATGGAAATACTTGCACTTGAGACACTGGCCTCCAAGCTCCCTCTCAAATCCTCCCCGCTCTGGGCAGCTTCTGTCTATATCTTTGAATCAAAGAGCATTTCTTCTAAAACTTAGGTGAGCTACATATGGTCACTGTATAACAGAATGATCACTTTATAACTGCACTCTCTCTGTACTCTGAAACATCCTTGGCATCTCAAGAACACAACAGATTATTAAATAATTTAATAGTGCACAGTATTATATCCAGACAATCTGAGCTTAAGTTTGGATGAAATCCTTTCTATCCTTGCTAACCTCTAAATGCCTGAATAATGTTTATTTCTGCAAATGTTTCACTGCAGCTACGAGCATTATTCTATACAATTTCAAAGGCACATCAAATGCAGAGGAATGCTTTGAGAGGAAATTTAAATATAAAATGTGCTAGTGGTTCATTCTTTGAACACCTACCTTCAAGAGACAATACTGATGCAAGCAACCTGGGAAGCCTGTGGATTCAAGTCCAAACAGCTGCCCAGGGAAAAGACAAAATACTTCCCTGTTTGCCTACCCCTAGATTTAAATTTCTCTAATGGTCAACAGTGTCTTTGGTTAAGTTCCACCAAACTACTGTGCTCACTTAAAACTTTCTCAGGACAGGCGTTGTAGCCTAGTGGGTAAAGCACTGCCTATAATGCTGGCATCCCACAGGGCACCAGTTCAAGTCCCAGCTGCTCCACTTCTGATCCAGCTCCCTGCTAATGCACCTGGGAAAAGCAGCAGAAGATGGCCCAAGTGTTTGGGCCCTGTACCCATGTGGGAGACCCAGATGAAACTCCTGGTTCTTGGCTTCAGCTTGGTCCAGACTCCAGCTCTTGTAGCCATTTGGGGAGCAAGCCAGTGGATAGAAGACCTCTTTCTCTCTATCTCCTTCTGATTTAAAAATAAATATTTTAAAAACTTCTCTTCATTATATCTGACACAGATGTAAAGGTCTCTAAAATCCAGCACATGTTTGAGAAGGGAAATCACACATTCTCCTTGTCAACACTGACACTATACTTGGTGAACAGTTTATGAAATGATTATCACTGACAATTAATGAACAGCTCAATATTGCTGGATGGTTCTCCCACTGCTAGCTCCCTCCCATGATTTGTGGAATATCTTTTTCTGGATGAATTTTGGACAGGAGAAGTCTCCCAAAAGACTCATATGGCAGCCAAGAAATACCTAACTTACCAGGATGAATTACATTTCAACTGTTACTGTCAATAACATCTTGAAAAACAAACCAAGTAAATGTAATGAAGGAAAAATGAAATATACATTAATAAAGAGTCATTGCTTGTATGTGTCATATTTCAGGTACATATGTGTGGTTTCAGGTGTCTCTGTGCTCAAAGCATACAGCTTCAAGTACAGACAACATCAACTCACCAGTCATGGACGGTGATACTTTCCGCTGCCCTTTGTCAGTTTTCCCCTCGTAAACCACTGTAACATCATAAATCGCATCTAAGTAATTCTTCATAGAATCAAAAGCGACATGAGTTGCCTTTATTCTTGGTGTTAGCACATGTTTTAATACTGGAAGACCTAGAAAAGAAGTCAATCAGTGTGGCTATAAATTACCAACACATTAAGTCTGACTTCTGACTTGTTTAAATTTCCACAAATAGACCAAAATACAGTATTACACTAATTTAATATCTTTAGGGCTTTAAGTGCAAAAAGGACTCTCACATGACTTCTCCTGTTTAAATCAGCATCTCTTTATGACATATTTATAAAACTTCTGCACGCACAAGACACTGTGTTGGAAGCTGGCAGAAAACCAGCCCTCAGGAAACTTGGGACCCATGGAGAACCCTTCAGTGTGGTGAAGTCCGACACAGGCAAATGCTAGATCCCCTTCGCTGGCAACTGAATCGAGATGAAGAACCCTGCCCGTGGTCACTCATGATGCTTCAGGAGAACAAGTTTAATTCCTGACTCCTGGTCCATGAATCCTCTAACTCCATTTCTCTTCAAACAGTGATGGGGGAGTCGGAGATAACTTAAATGTCCCCCACTATGCATAAGACCCAACGTAAGAGAGCTGATATGGTCCATATGTTGTGAGATACAAACCTAATATTATTCAGTTTAAACTGAAGAATCCAGCTTCTTGATACACTTTTAAAAATTGAGACATAATTCATATGCCATAAAATTCTCCACTTTAAAGTACACAATTCAGCGGTTTCAGTCTATTCAGACCTGTGCAATCACCACCCCTGCGTCACCCCCAACACACACCTGCAGCATGAGTATACTGTACACTCCCCTGGCCACCTGCTCTGGGTCTCTATGGCTCTGCCTGTCCTGATATTTCACGTGAAGGGAACCTTTTGTGTCTTATTTCACTCAGCATGTTTTAGGCTTACGTACATGGTTGTGTATCAGTACCTCAACCCATTTTAATGGCTGCAAAAAGCATTCCATAGTATGGATAGGTGGCTTCTTAAAGTTATCCAATTGTACGTATTTATGGGGTCCAGAGTGATAATCCAATACATGAACATAATGTGTAATGATCAAATGAGGGTAGATGGCACGGCCATCTCCACACACATTTAAAAATCTTCCTGATTACCACATAGTAGTTGTACATAGTTACAGGGAACAGTGTGATACTTCTACATGTACACGATGTTTCCACTTCCTTACCCTTGGTGTTTGGAGCCTCCCTGCTTCTGACTGCTCATGAAGATGTTACTGTACGCTACAGTCATCCCCTTGTGCTGAGGAGCGCTAGAGCTTATTTTTCTCTCTTAACTGTGCTTTGGCACCCTTCATCTAGTCTCCTTCCAGTCCCACCCCTATAATGTCTAATAATCACTATTGTACACTCAGATCAACTTTTTAGCTTCCACATGACAGAAAACATGCAGTATCTGTCTGCATCTGACTTATTTAACACAATGATCTCCAGTTCCATCCATTTTGATGCCAAATAATATTCTACTATGTTTACATCCCATATTCTTTATTCATTCATCTACTGATGGGCATCTGGATTGAGTCCATCTTAGCGAGTGGGCATACTGCAGCAATAAACATGGGAGTCTAGGTATGATATGCCAATTTTATTTCCTGTGGATATATACCCAAAAGTGGAAAAGGTGGAAACTGTAGACATGTTTTCAATGTTTGAGGAACCTCCATAATGGTTTCCATAATGGCTGGACTAACTTACATTCCCACCAACACTGTATCCATTTTCTTTTCTTCATATCCTCACCAGCACTTGTTATTTTGGGTCTCTTTTATAATAACCATTCTAACTGGAATTGATGGTATCTCATGTGGCTTTGGTCTGCACTTCCCTAATAGCTGATAATGTTGAGCATCTTTTTATAATTTTGTTGGCTATTTTACTTTTTCTTTTGAGAAGTGTCTTCATATCATTTGCTCATTTTTAATCGGACTGTTTGGTTTTTGTTGTTCAGCTTTTTGAATCCCTTGTATTTTCTGGATAGCCAGTCATTTGTCAGGTAAAGTAATTTGCAAAAACTATCTCCCATTCTACAGATTGCTCTTCACTCTGTTGTTTTCTTTTCTGTGAAGAAATTTTTAGCTTGATATTATCCCTTTTGTATGTTTTTGCTTTTGTTACCTGTGCTTTTGGGGGTTTATCAGAAAAATCATCACCTGTACCAAAAACCTGCAGTTTTTGATGGTCTTTGACCCATTTTGAGTATATTTTTGTATAAGGTGAGGCACGGGATAGACAGAACACATTGTGTTTCTCTGTTCACCAGCCGATGGACATCTGGCTTGTCCTAGCACGCTTTGGATGCTAAGGAGAATGCTAAGACATTCAGATAAACAGCACATGAGTATTACATGTGAACAAGTCTTTGAAAGAACACATTAATCCTGGAGCATATCTCATATACTTTTAAAAGCTTCCTTAACTGAGGCAATATTGCAACAGTATAGAATAACTAATTGTACATTCTCCTAGTGCTCTTGCTGGCAAAAAGTATTTGCTTTTCTTCCCTTCCTGCTTCCTACTATCTCCCTTTGCCTTGATTAGACTATTTGCTGATCTTTAACAGAAAACAGTAGCTTTCTAGACATGGCATGAAAACAAACTAGGAAAGAATCTTGCCTTGGGTTTTCTGCTGTCTCTCCAGGGAAGAGGAGCTGTATAAGGAAGAGCAGCTATAGTACGGTGGGATTGTCCCACAGAAGAATTTTTAAAATGCAGGGTGGTGTGGGAAACAAAAAGATTCCCACAACCACATATTTGACTTAAGTCCCCAGGGCAGAAGCAGTTTAATTTATTCATAAACTTCTAACACAAATCTCAATAGTATACCAAGCTGGAAAACATTTGTCAATTGAGTTAACTTTTTCATCTGCTATTAGAGCTCATCTAGTCTTACTAAGTCCAAAGTGTGGTGTTTAGTAAGAACAATTAATTACTAGAATCTAAAGTAAGTTAGTTATGGAGATACCTCAAAAACCTGAATATAGACCTACCATATGACCCAGCCATCCCACTCCTGGAATTTACCCAAGGAAAATGAAATCAGTAAACAAAAGAGCTGTCTGCACCTCCAAGGTTAGTGCAGCTCAATTCACAACAGCTAAGACATGGAATCAACCTAAATGCCCATCAACCGAAGACTGGATAAAGAAATTACGGGATATGTGCACTATGGAATACTACACAGTGGTTAAAAAAAATGAAATCCAGTCATTTGCAACAAGATGGATGAATTTGGAAAACATTATACTTAGTGAAATAAGGTAGTCCCAAATGGACAAATAGCATATGTTCTCCCTGATCCATGAGAACTAATAGAGCACCTAGAACAAAATCCGTAAAGTGAAACTGACACTTTGAGATGGGTGACTTGAGCCGCCCTTGTCTTGATTGTTGAGGAACAGTTTCGTTTCTTTCGGTTTTTAGTATTTTTTTTTCTTTCATACTATTTGTTGAACTCTTTACTTAACATAGAGTTAATTATATGTATATAAAGTCAACTGAAAATAGATCTCAGAAAAAAAAAAAAAAGAGTGGGAATAAGAGAGGGAGGAGAAAGTTTGTAACTATAAAGCTGTATAGCCCTGCATACATTCCTATGGTCTTATTAAGGATACAGTTTAAAAACTTGTCATGGGACCCCAAATCTCATTAAACTTGGTGTTAAAAATGCAAAAAAAAAAAATAAGTTAGTAAGGGAATAAATAGAAATGTAGTATTTCTGGAAGGAGAGGGGAGAGTAGGGAGACAAGGGAGGGGGAGAGGAGAAGGGAGGGAAGGGGGAGGGAGGGAGGGAGAGGAGAGGGGGAAGGAGGGAAGGAGTGAAGGAAGGGAAGGGAGAGGAGGAAGGGGAAGGGAGGAGAGGAGGGGAGTGGAAGAGAAAGGGAAGAGGAGGAGGAGAAGGGGGGGAAGGGAGAGGAGGGGGAGGAGAGGGGGAAGGGGAGAGGAAGGGAGGGAAAAAGGAAGGGGAGGGGAAAGCAGAGGGGAGGGAAAAAAGGAGAGAGGGGAGGGGAGGGAGGAGGGAAGGAGAGAAGAGGGAGGGAGAAGGTGAGGGAAAAGGAAGGGAGAGGAGAGGGGAGGAGAAAAAAGGGGGAGAGAGGAGGGGAGGAGGAGGAGGAGGGAGAAAAGGGAGGGAGACACTTACAGTGAAGGTTTGAGAAAAAGACCTTTGTGACATTCATCTATGAAATACCCACAGGGATGTGAGCAATTAAGAGGCCAGTTAAGGCACTTGCGTCTCAAATCGAGTGCCTGGTTTTGAGTTCCAGCACTTTCCTGACTCCCGCCTCCTGTTAATGTGCACCCTGGGAGGTAGCAGATGATGGCTCAAGTATTCAGGCCTTTCCCAGCTTTGGCCCTAGCCCAGCACTGGCTGCTAGGGACATCTGGGGAGTGGATGGACCCCAGTGGATGGGAGCTCTCTCTCAGGCTCACAAATAAATAACTAAAAATTAAAAGGAAAAACAATAGCCATTACGGGGCAGCAAGTCAAACCGTGGCTTGTGACACATGCACCCCATGCTGGAGAGCCCGGGATCAAGTCCCACTTCCGCTTCTGATTCAACTTGTAAGTCCTTGTAAGAGCTCCTCCTTGCCATTGTGTATCTCACATACCTGCTTTGTCATAGATCCACCCATAGCCATACATGGCCACTTACATTTAAAATAAAACAAGATTAAAATTTTAATTAAACTAGAAGCAACTAGAATTTAAAGGTAACTTCCCCTGACACACTAGTCACATTTTGAATGTTCAGTAACCGTGTGAACAGGGGCCAGCACACTATCTCCACAGAAAGTCCTCTGAGAGGAACAGCACTGCCACAGTCCCCAGTGCAGTGTCCTGAACAAGACATCAGCGAGGGCGGCTGCCACATGCAGAGGTCACACACAAATCCATAGTCAAACCTCAAGGACACCCTTGAGGACACAGCACAGGCACTGTCTTCTGTATACTTCCCAACTTGATTAACAGGCAGAGCTTACTTGCTAATCAGTTACCCAATTTTACAAGTATGGACTTTATGAACTTCATCTATCTTCTAATTTAATTCTTATACAGATTTGTCTACCCACTAGGCATGCATGCACATGTGTACACACACACACACACACACACACACACACACAGATTTTTTTTAAAAGAGAGAGAAGGAAATTGAAGTTTGGTAACATCATGCAACTTGCAATCAAATTTCTAACAAAATTCAGAGTTTAGACTGCAACTCAGGTCTGCTGAAACTTTTCTCTCACATGTAACCCACACTGTGGAAAAAGATTTCACCTACATAATCATGTACTTTGGATAGATTTTAACTAAACCAATGGCACTGGAATATCTATCACAGCAAGCATATGAATTTTTATGTATATAACATGCAAATGAATTAAGAAGAAACTTCATTTCCTAAAGAAAATACATAACACATTTATTCATTCACCTAATTATTGTAAAACATGAATATCTTCTCCAGGAAGAATACAGGACACAATTATTTTAAATTACCTTTAAAAACTATTTTTTCAAACAATCGATGCTTAGTTACCTTGCTGAGCAGCAAACGTTTGACTAGCTAAAAGGACTTCAGTTTGTTCTGGATTATATCTTGTTCCCTCTGGAAAAATCACAAGATACATCTGTGGGACACAAAGAAAGCTTGTTTTGTTTTGTGTGAGCTCTGTTGTTATTAACTTAACAAAACTATTAATGTTGAGATACTATTTCTCATGTTGTGATAAGTGTATATTCATGTCAAGCAGGGCAACGAAAATGTAAAAACTCCAATTAAGACTAATCATGACACAGACTCTATTCCAATTAACGCTAATATTCATAATTAGAAATATGGTCATGAAACACTGATTTGTACAAAACCTCAACTAATGAAACAGCTTTTCTCCCTAAGATTCTATAACATGACATTTTTTAAGAGATGCAGATTTTAGAAATCATTTGAGGAAAGTCATATAAATTATCTACATTTCCACCATATAAAAGCTGATGTTAGTATTTCAAAAGCTTCATACAGTATTCTATTTTATAGAGCTCCTTTAATGCATTTTAAATCTACTTAACTTCTAAATGGCCCTGCATTTGTTATATAAATTAAGATGCTGTAACACTTATAAATAAAGATGAATATCAAGCCAAATGTTCACAGTAATTAGAGCTTTTATAAAACTCACTTACTTGGGAAAGTAAAAACATAAACATTAAAACAATAAAGACCCCTAACTTGAGAACTAAGTTCAAAAAATATACTAATAGTTTTGATTATAGAAGAAAAGAAATCAAGACAATCATACCAAACCTTCAAACAGAACACAGGACACAACGGGATAGCTATCTTTACTTAATCCATGCTCATCAGATCCCAAACTGTCTACTTACACATCTGCACAGAAGTATTCCTTTATCCAATTGATCTATGATCATAAAGCTCTTAATGAATGGATGTAACACTCTGGCTTCTCTTCAGATCGTATACATCTTTCACCTTTTACTAAGTGAATGGATTTAAGAGTTTAAATTTTTTTCATTAGACAATTTTGTGTTTCCAAAATTTCATCTGAAAAGTTAATATAATGTATAATGGGATCTCTATAAGTTTGCATTTTCAGCTTCTAAACTAATAAAAGCTTTTTATTCACCAGAATAACTGTCTACAGGACTAATTATCTTTGCCTAGTCTACAAAATTAATAATTGTATTATGTGTTCTGATATTTGATAGTAAGGACTGATCAACTTTGTTAAGAAAATGTAGGAAAATAAGTAAAATGGAAAAAATTTAAAAATTCCTCATTATAGTCCAACAACTAGAAGGGCAAATAGGAAGAAAAGTATCGAAGTTAGTTCTCAAAAATAAATTCATTTTCATGACAATATATTTTAAATCAGTAAAGTTTAATAGCTTTTAGCTCATTTACAAATGATTCACAATTTCAATGGTTAACAGCTCATTTGTTATTATTTTCTGTGTCTTAGATCTCTAATTTAAGGCTGTTACGCACTGAAGGAAAGCACGAATGAGTATTCATCACAGTACACTCTGTCTAAGAATGTGACTCCCAAGACTGACCATCGGGAAGGCAGAGTGCCCAGTTGCACATGTCATTTGCTCTTCTTCTGCCCAGCAGGTCTTTTCAGATTTTTAAAGCACAGCATGTTTTTATTGAAACAACAGCGAGATGCAGTGTTATTTTGTGCCAACCACTGCATTAAGTAGTTATCACCATTTCTGTCTACATTCTCTATGAGGTGTATGCACCATTATTATAATTTCCACTTCCTAGATGAGGAAACCTAAAGCACAAAGAGCTTATTTTACTTGAAAGTCAGAGTTACAGAGAGGCAGAGAAAGAGAGAGAGAGAGAGAGAGAGAGAGAGAGAGAGTCTTCCATCCACCAGTTCACTCCCCAAATGGCCACAACAGCCTGAGCTGCGCAGATCCGAAGCCAGGAGCCAGGAGCAGGAGCCATGGATGCAGGAGCACAAGGACTTGGGCTATCTCCTACTGCTTTCCCAGGCCATAGCAGAGAGCTGGACTGGAAGTGGAGCAGCTGGGACTTGAACTGGCACCCATATGGGATGCTGGTGCTGCAGGTGGCAGCTTTCCCCACTGTGCCACAGCGCCGACCCCTATCCATTATCTTGAAACCAGAATACAACACAGCTGACAGAAGGTGCACTGCATACAAAGGCTCTGATATGGGAAGAAGTTGAGATATGAGAGGAACTAAGTCACTGTAACTAGACAGGGAAGTGGAAGAACAGCATACAACATCAGAATGGACAAAAAGGCAAATTGCGTTCTCTGTAGGCACAGGATGTGAGGCAGAGGTAGTAGAGAATGACTGCTACATGGCTGCTTTGTGGGGTAGTGAAATACTCTGGAAGTTATAATGGTGACGGCTGCACAACTGTGCAGATAGAAGCCAATGAACTGTGCAATTTAAAATGGAGAATTTGGCCGGTGCTGTGGCTCAATAGGCTAATCCTCTGCCTTGCGGCGCTGGCACACCGGCTTCTAGTCCCGGTTGGGGCGCTGGATTCTGTCACAGCTCTCTGCTGTGGCCCGGGAGTGCAGTGGAGGGTGGCCCAAGTACTTGGGCCCTCCACCCCATGGGAGACCAGTAGAAGCACCTGGCTCCTGCCTTCGGATCAGCACGGTGCACCGGCCACAGCGCACGGTCGTGGCGGCCATTGGAGGGTGAACCAACGGCAAAGGAAGACCTTTCTCTCTGTCTCTCTCTCTCACTGTCCACTCTGCCTGTCAAAAAAATAAAAAATAAATAAATAAAAATAAATAAATAAAATGGAGAATTTTACGATAGCTGAATTACATCTCAAATTTTAAAGTAATCATTTGATTACTTCCTTGCTATCAATTTCAAACTGCTGACAAAAATGGCAGTGATCTGCTTCTGTTCCCGCAGAAGGAGAAGGTGGCCCCAGAGGCCAAAGACTACAACTGTATAGCATCCTGAGAAGCAGAACAGAGCAGCTGATGTTTTCAGATCTCCATCCACTAAGGATCATTCCAATGAAATCTCCACTCAAGGACAAGGCGCAAAGGGAACTTTAAAGGGGGAAAAAATGGAACAAACTTATTATCAACAAACCTAATTATGATTTTTTACTGATACACATATAAACCTAAACTTTTACCTTAAATGAACCAATTTTTTTCTGTGATAACCTTTTGTATCTAAAAAATTCAAGTTATGATATATTTTAAAGACTTATTTATTTATTCAGAGTTACACAGAGGAGAAGCAGAGAGAGAGAGAGAGAGAGTGTGCACTGATGGTTCACTCCCTAATTGGCCACAATGGCTGGGGTTGCGCCAATCCAAAGCCAGGAGCCAGGAGCTTCTTCCAGGTCTCCCGCGTGGGTGCAGTGGCCCAAGGACTTGGGCCATCTTCTGCTGCTCCTCCGCACGCGGAGGAGCCGCACCGGACCGGACGCTTGTTGTTCCCCTTTTTTACAAGTCTTTTCTATAGTAAAGTAAGAATAAGTAAACAGCGAACTCCCAAAGCAAGAATGAGTAGAGAGAAATAAGAAAGAATGAAGCAACGAACTTCCCCGCGAACTCTCCAACGCACTCTCCAACCAACCCACATCACCATGCCGTCTCTCTCCTCCTATATAGTCCTCTCCACCAATCCGTGCTCTGCTACCCACACGCTGAGCATGCTGCTCTCCTCCAATCAGGAGCAGCTCCTGCAGCTTACTGGTTGAACTGGAGGCAGCTGTGTAGAAGCTGTTTCCTCCTCTCCCAGCGCCATATTGTGGGAGAGCAGATGCATAGAATAAGTCTTAATTCCAGTAACTTAGTCTAGTCCGAGTTGCTCCCCACAATCTTCTACTGTTTTCCCATGCCACAGCAGAGAGCTGGATCAAAAGTGGAGCAGCTGGGTCTCAAACCAGCGCCCATATGGGATGCCGGCACTTCAGGCCAGGGCATTAACCCGCTGTGTCACAGCGCTGGCTCTGTTATGATATATTTTAAACACAGATATTTCAACTGCTAGTAGAAATTATTACGCTATATTTCCCATCAAAAACCTATTTGCTGGCAGGTGTTTGGTAAGCTGTTGCTTGGGACACCTGCATCCCATACCAGAGTGCCTGGCTGAAGTCCTGCCTCTGCTTCTAACCCAGCTTCCTGCTAGTGTGCACTCTGGGAGGCAACAGATGATGGCTCAAACACTTGTTTCCTGTCACCCATGTGGGAGATCCAGATGGTGTTTCAGGCTCCTGGTTTTGCCCTACCCTAGTTTTGGCCGTTGTGGGCATTTTGGGAGTGAACCGGCAGACGGAAGATCTGTCTCTCTGATTTTCAAAAGGGGGAAATAACTATTAAAAAAGAAGACTGCTATCAGGTTAAGCCTCCAGCCACTTGCAATGCTGGCACTGATTTGAGTCCCAGCTACTCTACTTCTGATCTAGCTTCCTGCTAACATGCCTGGGAAAGCAGCAGATGATGGCCCAAGTACTTGGGCCCCTGCCACCCAACTGGGAGTTAAAGAGGGAGCTCCAGGCTTCTGCCTTCAGCCTGGCCCAGACCTGGCCATTGTGGCCATTTGGGAGTGAACCAGTGGATGGAAGATCTCTCCGTGTCTTTCCCTCTGTCTGTAAGTTTGCCTTTCAAATAAATAAAACTTATTCTCCATGCATTGAGTAATTTGCTTTTTAACTAAATCTGTTTCGTCATTCCAAAATAAGGATTAACGGAAACATAAAACACTAAGTGGCAGGCTCTTCCTGTTTTTTGAAAACCCTATCTAGTTTCCAGAGCAGCACATTCATATATAGCAGTAATACCTTATAACTTAGCGAACTTTGATTAGCTATGAATCTTTGAATTACTGTTTACTATTTAAATAAAAAGCTATTTCATATTAAGATGCATAGAATATAAGCAAGATATTTCATCTCTGCCTTCTTTCCTCAAAATTAACTAAATGTGGAAAACCAAACCTTCTCAAAGTTTTCTATAATTATAATCAGAAACAATTATTATAAACTGCATTATACATTTACAGAAGCAAAAAAGAAAAAATGTGGCAGAATACAAAAGAACAATCTCTTTCTTCAATGAGCTCGCTATTTAACTATGGAAGTGATAGATGCACCATCAGAAAACAGTGATGAAGTGACAACACACACAGGATGCCTCCTTCCTCCCCCAGATATCCACAGCCTAAGCCCCGGCACCTGGCTCCCATGTATTTCATCCATCCTCTGCTACTTCCCCAGAAGCATTAGCAGGAAGCTGGATTTGAAACAGAGCAGTCAGACTCAAAACTGCCACTCCCATATGGGAAGGAGGCATCACAAGTGGCAGCCTGACCTGCTGCACCGCAATGCTGCCCCAATAAACATCTTTTAATTCCATTTTCCACAAACTTTTTAAGGTCCTTCATATAGTCTTACGAGAAATAATAAGCCATATGAAAGCTGACGAGATACATATATTCTTCCTGTCAATTACATAACTTTCAGAAACAAAAGAGTATACAGGGGCCGGCACTGTGGAGCGGTAGGTTAAAGCCCTGGCCTTAAGTGCCAGCATCCCATATGGGCGACGGTTCTAGTCCTGGCTGCTCTTCTTCTGATCCAGCTCTCTGCTATGGTCTGGGATAGCAGCAGAAGATGGCCCAAGTCCTTGGGCCCCTGCACCTGCATGGGGGACCAGGAAGAAGTTCCTTGCTCCTGACTTCAGATTGGAACAGCTCCAGCCGTTGTGGTCATCTGGGGAGTCAACCAGTGGATGGAAGACCTCTTTCTCTGTCTCTACCTCTCTCTGTAACTCTTTCAAATAAATAAAATAAATCTTTAATAAAAAAGAGTATACAAAGAACTGGAGCAGCATGCTTCTGCTTTTCTGGGGCTTAAATATCAAAGATGAAACAATCATCCCTGGGGCACACAGTGACTTTAAAAGGACAACCACTCAGCAATGCTTCATGAGCCTGCCGATCCTATTCAACACTGTGCTAGAAACATAAAAAAAAAAAAAAACAAAACAAAAAAAAAAACAAAAAAAACCAGACTGTACCCTTAAAAAACTAGAAGTTTCTTTGGCTATCCCATAATGAAAAATCCGATTAGTTGAACAAACTTCCTACTGAAAACAATTTAAAAGGCTGTATGTAACTCATTTTAGAAGTATCAAAGAGCTGACAAGGTGATAAGACCAAAATTAAGCAAACAGCAAAGCAGAAATAAGTACAGAACATAGCTTTTGTTTCAAGATGCCAAAACTGAGAACAAAAATTTAAGCCAGGGGGTTTTCGTGTTGTGGAGCAGTAAGTTAAGCTGAGTTTTCAACACTGGCATTCCTTACTGGAGTGCAGGTTGCTTTGCTTCCGAGACAGCCCCCTGTTAATGGGCCTGGGAGGACGGAAGGAGGGCCCATGTGCTTGGGCCCCTGTCACCCATGTGGGAGACCCCGATGGAGTTCCTGGCTCCTGGCTTCGCCCTGGTCCTACCCCAAATGTCGCAGTTATCTGGGAAGTGAACCAGTGGATGAAAGATCTCTTTCTCTCTATCTTTCCCTCTCTTTCTGTCCCTCTGCCTTTCAAATAAGTAAAATAAACCTTAAGAAAAAATAAAATAAAAACAAAGAAGATGAAAGCCAAGCCATAGACTTCTATGAGAAATGTTGAGAGAGAACTGGAAGTGAAGGAAGCACCACCGGCTACACTGTGAAGGTACAAGTCAACCAGAAGTAAAACAAGTATCACGTGCATTTGCACTGCCTGAGTGGCACTGAACCTCAAGCTCAGAATTTGGTTTTGGTGGGAACTAGATGACAGGGAACTATAAGAGGTCTAACTAAAACACAAATAAATATTCTCTGCAAGAAGGCACTTCCATGTGGGTGATCCTGTGCCTGGCTGGGAGACTGCCTGCCTAGCCCATGCAGGAGGTTGAGAGGGCATGGCACACCATGCTCCCCAGGAAAAAACCCTGGTCAAGGGATTAGCACACTGAGACCCCACATATGACCTGACTGCTGGCAGGTGGCAGGGGCCTTAGGCACATTTCCCCCACTCCCACTTCCTGTTGAAGGGCCTTGTGATTGTCAACCAGGTAAACAGCTCCCAGGTGTGGCCGAGACCCGTAGACTACCTGAAAGGCTACACAGGCTACATGACCTTCAAGCTGATTGGAGAAGCACAGCAGCTCCAGTATCTGCTTTAGCCTATAGAATTAGTGTTGCTACCCTGACCTAGGTACTCCCTTTTGCCTGCTGTATAAAAACTTGTGCCCGACTGTTAATAAGCTGACAGGTTCACCGAAACTGTCTCCTGGGCTTCTTGTCGAAGAATGCTGTTGCCCTACCATCCCAACAGTGTGGGCCTCACAGGATGAGCCTACACTTTCATCCCAGGCTTCAGCTGATTTCTAGAAATAATTTTGCAAATACAATCAGCAGCAAACAAACAGCACATGAGGAAAGAAAGTACCATGAGCAAGAACCAGCAGGAAAAAGCCCAAACAGAACTTCAGATACTAAACAACCAACTACATCCTTTAAATTAAGTCTTCAGTACTTAAAGAAACAAAAGACAAGCCTAGAGACTAACACAAAATAAAAAAACAGGTTTGACAAAAACAATTCAGCACTTCATACAATGAAAACTATAATAAATTAAAAACATGGAAGTTAACATGGATTTTTACATTGGATTGTTTCTTGGGACAGAGGAGACTCAGTGGAAAAACTGGTGAAGTCTAAATAGTCTGTAGGTAAGTGGTATGGTACCAATATTTACTTCTTAGTTTTGACAAAGGCACCATGGTTATCTAAGAGGTCAACATTGGATGTTACCATTAAAACAAGGTGAAGAGCAGATAGGAATTCTCTGTACTTGCTTTGCAACATTTTTATAAATCTAAAGCTGTTCCAGGTTTTAAATTTATAAGCAATAAAAATAAGAGAAGACTGTCATTTAGCATGTAGAATGCTGACAGTACAGCTCTCAATCCTGTAACAACACTGACACCAGACAGTCTGTGAAGTCAGGCTTCCTGGACCCTTCAGAGCTTAAGGTTGTTAAGACAACTAACCAAA
The DNA here is from genome assembly GCF_964237555.1 of Oryctolagus cuniculus. NCBI lineage: Eukaryota > Metazoa > Chordata > Mammalia > Lagomorpha > Leporidae > Oryctolagus > Oryctolagus cuniculus. The sequence continues at coordinate 113,107,178 of NC_091439.1, forward strand.
CAAAAATGTACAGAAAGAGAAACAAAGGGGAGATGAGCTGTAACACTTGTTTACTAGGAGAAAATGTTATCAGATGCCAGGAAAGGAATTTAGCTAAAATGTTTAACAATGTGCAAAAAGTCACCTGTCAGCTGGTGAAACAGAAGAACCCCAGCAGGCTACAGAACAGGGAAGAATGTCCAACTCACCAGCTGTAGCCTACAGGCCTCACCAGGACTCCCAGGAAATAAAGAAAAAAGAAAAACATCACTGGGATCAGGGCAAGACTAGCTGCAGGAAGAGGGCCAGCACCAACTTTCCCCTCTTTCTGGGCACAGACGCACATTGCTGGAAGAAGGGCAACAAAACCCTCCCATCCTTTGGACACAGATGAAAAACCAGTGAGGCTGGGTGAAGAGAAAGATACACAGATGTACAGCTGGGAGCAAGGCAGGGTCAGGGGAGGCTCCATAGCTAAGGTGCCTCCCTGCCCTGTCCATGCACTACCCAGCTAAGGAGAGTACCAGAGGAAGACTGGAGGGAGCAGTAGACGTGGAAAAAGGGGGGCACTCTGAGGTGTCCTGTGGCAAAGCTGAGTGTGGACACCCACTGAGGAAAACTCTAGCTATGTTGCCATTCTAAACACAAAGTCATGAATGCTACTGGAGTGTGAACCATTATAGCAACAGCAAACGCGAATCCACTGGAACTCCTGTCTGGATCCTCTGCATCCCCAACAACAAAGTCCTGGCAAAAAGAAAATGGTTCCCATTTCCCGGTGTCAGTGCAATTTGCCCGTCTCAATTTGCCTGTCTCTCCTGGCTCCTGTCCAAATGTCCACAAAATGCTCAATTTCCAACAAAACCTTAGGAGGCATAAAAAAAGATAAAAGCACAACCTGAAGAGACAAAAAATACCAGATTCAGATTTGGCAAAGAGGTTAGAATTAGCAGGCAGGGCATTTACAATAACTACGAGTGACATGGTAAAGATTCCAATGGAAAAGGGAGGTGAGAACCCTCATGACAGATACTTTCAGCATCGCAAAGGAAACGGAATCAAAGGGAAATGGCTAGGGGCCGAGGCTGTGGCGCAATGGGTTAGCGCCCGGGCCTGAAGCGCTGGCATCCCATTTGGGTGCTGGTTTGAGACCAGGCTGCTCCACTTCCGATCCAGCTCTCTGCTGTGGCCTGGGAAAGCAGTAGAAGATGGCCCAAAACCTTGGGCCCCTGCACCCACGTGGGAGACCCAGAAGAAGCTCCTGGCTCCTGGCTTTGGATTGGCGCAGCTCCAGCTGTTGCGGCCATCTGGAGAGTGAACCATCAGATGGAAGTCTCCCTCTCTCTCTCTCTCTGCCTCTCCTCTCTCTGTGTAACTCTGACTTTCAAATAAATAAATAAATCTTATAAAAAAAAAAAAGGGAAATGGCTAGGGATGAAAAAGAGAACAGAGCTGAGCAGTTTTAATGGGTTCATCTGTAGACTTGACAAAGTCAGGGTAACAATCAATAAATTTGGAAGACAGGTCAACACAAATTACCCAAAATGTAACACAGAAAGAAAATGGGAGGGGCGGAAGAGAATTAAAAATCCTGGAGCTAATGTGGCATGTACCAATGCCATCTTACTAGTCAAAGTGATCAGTTTCAGTTCATAATTGATCATAATGATAGGATTAAGTGTCAGAGATCACATAAACAAGACTAGTGTCTGCTAATACTAACTGATAGAATTAAAAAGGAGAGAATGATCCAACATGGGAAGCGGGATACACAGCAGACTCATAGAATGGCAGATGTCCTAAACAGCACTCTGGCCTCAGAATCAGCCCTTAAGGCATTCAGATCTGGCTGAAGAGCCCATGAGAGTATTTCAGGCATGGAAAGCCAAGACACTGTGGCAAAAAGAAAAATGACCTAAATGAAAGATCTCTGTGAGATCCCAGGGGAAAGAACGGGCCATCAAAGAAGGAGGTACCTTTCTCTGAAGGGAGGAGAGAACTTCCACTTTGACTATGGCCTTGTCTAAATGAGACTGGAGTTGGCGAATTCAAAAGGCTTCCATAGCCTTGGCAGCTCATGACAAGAGCCTCGGGTGATTACTGACATCATAAACAAGAGTGTCAATTGTTAAATCAACAACAGGAGTCACTGTGCACTTACTCCCCACGTAGGATCTCTGTCCTTAATGTGTTGTACTATGCGAATTAACATATAACTGTACTCAAACAGTACTTTATACTTTGTGTGCTGTGTGGGTGCAAACTGTTGAAGTCTTTACTTAGTATATACTAAATTGATCTTCTGTATATAAAGATAATTGAAAATGAATCTTGATGAAGAATGGGATGGGAGAGGGAGTGGGAGATGGGATGGTTGCAGGTGGGAGGGTGGTTATAGGGGGGAAAAGCCACTATAATCCAAAAGTTGTACTTTGGAAATTTATATTTATTAAATAAAAGTTAAAAAAAATCCAGGAGCTGTAGAACAGTATCACTAACCAGAGAGGAAAAACAAGATTAAAAATAGTAATAATAGACAAGAATTTTCCAAAATTAATGACAGATACCAGGCCACAGATCTACACTCAGAGAGGACAGAGATTTAAAAAAAAATGACCCTCAAGCATATAATAGTTAAACTGATGAAAATCAAAAAACAAGGAAAACCCATGATGAAAGACAGAAGAAAAATAATCCATAATATATAGGTTAAAGTTTTTCTACATTGGCATTACTGATTGAGAACTATATTTATTGGGGAAAGAAAGGTAAGGGGAAACTATAGAACCAAACACGCATGGAAAAGGGGCTACATTTGTTGGTTTCAGGTGAACAACAACATGGATACAAAAGAAACTTTACAGCACACACCTATAGCTAGGGTGACCAGACAGCTGGAGAAGCAAAGTGCACCCAACACTTTAATATACAAATTTGTTTTTTTAAATATTAAATTTTTAAAAAAGTAGCTATACATATAGCCAATCTATTTTTCTATTGGAGAGCTATAAACAAACAATGACTCCCATTTCTGCCATAGTTCACCATATCATTGAGGACTAAGAAGACCCTCTCCAAATGACCTGTTCTCTAGGGGAGCAGCAACAGAGCAAGGGGCCCCCATTGACCTCACTGACCATCCCAAACAGAAGGCACTTTTCTAACGTGACACCTAGAAAATGCCCGTGAGAAAACAATGTCTTCCACTCTTTCAAAATGAGCTCTGGCGACTGCCTACCAGCCCTGGAAGGGGAGGTCAAGAGGAGAGGAAGGAAGAGACAGGGGACAAGAAAGGAAAAAGAAAGAACTTGTGAACTCGAGCTCAGTTTCTGAGCACTTGGACTACCCTGAAAGATAAAGGCCAAGTCACTACAATCCCGGAGACAGTCATGGGAAAAAGTCATGTGGCCGCAATTAGCATTCTTCAAATAGAAGACTGACATTCCTTTTTAGGGAGGGGGAACAGCAAGGTTTAGTAGTATTCACACTGAATGATTTTTCCTTTGTAGATATTAATATTCCCTTGTCTTTTCAAATAACTGCATTATACAAGAAATCTAAATTTACACAGAGAGAAAAGTCGCTTCTTCGAAAACTAAATCTAATACTAAAGAGTTAGATGAGCTCTTAAAGTAGCTGAAGCATAGGGTTACAAGAGCAGGTCTACTTGCTATTTATAGACTCTGGAAGACATCAAGTGTTCTCTTTATCCTTTATAAGGTCAGTATTGATTAGCATTGGCAAAGGACCAGTACACTCATCTACAGCTAGAAAGATCTACTCAACTATTCTCGGACGGTGCTGTTGCCCTGCCACTTAGTACGTGGGGGAATAGTACATCTTGGGAACAACTCTTAAATTAGGATCTCTGTCCTTAATGTGTTGTACTACGTGAATTAACGGTATAACTAGTACTCAAACAGTACTTTATACTTTGTGTGTCTGTGTGGGTGCAAACTGTTGAAATCTTTACTTAGTATATACTAAATTGATCTTCTGTATATAAAGATTAAAAAAAAATAAACGCTGAAAGTTGGCAAGGGAAATAATAATGATGGACACAATCTTACTGGAGTTCCTGCATTCACGTAGCTCTGCAGCTTGTTTCTCATATCTTTCTCATTAAAGTTGGCACTTCGCTTTACATAGATTCCTCCATGCTGGCATATAAAAAAATGGGGAAAAATATATTTATTCTCAAAATAACCAATGACAATAGTCATCAAAAAGGCAACTTTACTCCCAAAGAGTAAAGAATAAAACTGCATTTCAGAATTTCAACTATACTTAATGCATTCAAATAGCATCTAAAGAACATTTAGCAAAAAATTGTTTCAAAATAATTCAAACAAAACAGCATATCATACTGTTACTAAAAAATACACGAACTTTAGCTTCTTAAACATTTGACTTGTTTTCATTTATTTGAAAGATAGAACAGTAAACTGAGACAGACACTTGAGACAAAGAGATCTTCCATCTGCTGGTTCATTCCCCCAAAGGCCTTCAATAGCCAGGTCTAGATAGGCCAAAGCCAGGAGTCAGAAACTCCACTCAAATACTTGAGCCATCGCCTGCTGCCTCCATGGTGCACATTAGCAGAAGCTGGATTGGAAGCAGAGGTCTTCTACCTTGACACTAAAATATGGCATGCAGGCATCCCAGGCAGCAGTTTAACCACTGTGCCATAACATCCCCTAAAAAATTTAGTTTTGTTGGCCTTTAAAATGATTTTTCTTTTTTCTTTTTAATATTTATTTGAGAGGCAGAGTTACAGACAGAGAGAAGGAGAGACAGAGAGAGGTCTTCCATTCCCTGGGTTCACTCCCCAGTTGGCCACAACGGCTGGAGCCAGGCTGATCCAAAGCCAGGAGCCAGGAGCTTCTTCAGGGCCCCCCATGTGGGTGCAAGGGCCCAAGCACTTGGGCCATCTTCCACTGCTTTCCCAGGCCATAGCAGAGCTGGATCAGAAGAGGAGCAGCCAGGACATGAACCGGCACCCATATGGGATGCCAGCACAGCAGGCATAGGCTTAACCTACTTATTAGCCACGGTGCCAGCCCCAAATGCTTCCTTTCTAAGAAATATTTTTTTGTCAACAACTTCAACAGATGGATTTCCCCACTAATTATAGAATCATTTAAAAATGTACTTAAAATGTCAACTCTCATCATCAATCCAGCTACAGGTATTTATTTGGTACTACAGTGGGCTCAAATGTGTTCCCCTAAATCCATGCGCTGAAGCCCCAATTACTTTCCATTGCGACTGTATGTAGAGAGTTGGATTTAAGGACATTCCTAGGGTAAAACAGGGTCATAGAGTGGGGCTCCAATCCAACGTGCCTGGTGTCCTACTAAGACGCGGAAGAGATGCCCGTGCACAGGAAAAAGGCCACGTGAGGACACAGAGAGGACTACCTCCACAAGCCCAGGAGAGAAGCCTCAGGAGAAACCAACAGTGACAGCACTTTGATCCTATACTGCCAGTCTCCACATGGTGAGAAAGCAAGTTTCGTCATGCTCAGCGCTTTAAATGTACAGCTCACCATCATTTTTACATCCTACAGATCACTCATTTTGCCACCAGGTTCTTAAGGTAGTTGTTTATCAAATTCTATGCTCTTAAGTTTCCTATTTTTTAACTATTGTACATTTCCATTTTTGCTATTTTGTATAACTACATGGATAATCAGACATATAATCTAAATATACCATTAAAAATATCAAACAAGTGGCAGGCATTTGGCCACCAGTCAGGTTGCTCCCGTCTCATATTGTAGTGTTAAGGTTCAATTCCTGACTCTGGCTCCTGAGTCCAGCTTCCTGCTAATGCACGACCTGGGCACAGTATTGATAGCTCAAATGGTTGGGAGACCTGGACTGAGTTCCAGCTCCTGGCTTCAGTTTCCCCATCTCAGCAGTTGAAAGCATGCAGGGAGTGAACCAGCAAATGGGAGCTTCGGTGCACCTGCACACAGAAATGCTCTCACGTGCTCTCCTTCTCCACATCACAAATAAATATAAATAAATATACCACACACAATTACTTCAATTTAGAGTAAGCTATCAGACTCATCAAAAATCCATACATTTATATTAAGTATATGTCCCACCTTCAAATACAAAATTTGGGGGTGGGTATTGTGGTACAGTAGGTTCGGCCACCACTTGGGACACCCATACCTCATATTCCAGTGCTGGTTTGAGACTTAGCTACTTTGCTTCCAATCCAACTCCCTGATAATGCACCTGGGAAGGAGTAGATGATGGCTCAAGTATTTGAGCCCCTGCCACCCATGTGGGAAGCCTTAGATGGAGTTCTTGGCTCCTGGCTTCAGCTTGGTCCAGCCCAAGCTGTTGCAGCTATTTGGGGAGTCAATCAACAGATGGAAGATCTGTCTGTCTCTCTATCTTTCAAATAAATAAATAAATCTTTTTTCTTTTTTTGACAGGTAGAGTTAGATAGTGAGAGAGAGAGAGACAGAGAGAAAGGTCTTCCTTCCGTTGGTTCACCCCCTAAATGGCCACTACGGCTGGCGTGCTGTGCCGATCTGAAGCCAGGAGCCAGGCACTTCCTCCCGGTCTCCCATGCGGGTGCAGGTCCCAAGCACTTGGGCCATCCTCCACTGCCTTCCCAGGCCACAGCAGAGAGCTGGACTGGAAGAGGAGCAACTGGGACTAGAACCCGGGGTGCCAGCGCCACAGGCGGAGGATTAGCCTAGTGAGCCGCAATGCCAGCCAATAAATAAATCTTTTTTTAAAAATACAAAATTTGGTGGCCGGCACTATGGTGTAGTAGGTTAATCCTCCGCCTGCGGTGCCAGTATCCCATATGGGCACTAGTTCTAGTCCCAGCTGCTCCTCTTCCAATCCAGCTCTCTGCTGTGGCCTGGGAAAGCAGTAGAAGATGGTGCAAGTGTTTGGGCCCCAGCACCCACATGGGAGACAGGGAAGAGGCACCTGGCCCCTGGCTTTGGATGGGCACAGCTCCAGCAGTTGCGGCCCTTTAGGGAGTGAACCAACAGAGGGAAGAGCTTTCTCTCTGCCTCTCGCTCTCACTGTCTGTAACTTTACCTCTCAAATAAAATCCTAAAAAAAAAAAAAAAATACAACATTTGGGGGCCAGCACTGTAGCACAATAGGTTAAGCCACTGCTTGAGATGCCGGCATACCACCCCAGAGCATCAGTTCCAGCCCCAGCTAGTCTGCTTCCAATGCAGCTTCCTGCTAAAGCAGCTGGGACGGCAAAGGAAGATGACCTAAATGCCTGGGCCCCAACTACCCACGTGGGAGACCAGGAAGGACTTCCTGGCTCCTGGGTTCAGCCTGGCCCAGACACAGCTACTGTGGCCGCAGGGGAGTAATCAGCAGATGGAAGACGTCTCTGTCTCCTTCTCTCTGTTGCTCTTTCAAATAAATGAATAAATCTTTTTTAAAAAAAATTTTATAAACTATAAAGAAAGCAAGCATGGAAAAAGTTACCTGAGATAAGTAACACCCATACAATGGAAGCCACTTTAACCCATCTTTCAGCACATAACGCACATGTCCAAGAGCATTTTGCCTGATGGCCAACATATCAGCAATAATCCAGTCAACTGCAAAAACAGAACCCAATTAGTGCACACACAATCCATGTCAGCTCTAGCACTCCTTTCATGGAAACAGATAAAGCGTCTTCACAACGTTCTACTCCGAGTATGCTTTGAAAATACTATGGAAGAACAGTTATAATGACTTTAAATCAACCCTAGATATTGAAAACATATCGATTCTATGGGGTTTTGATTTTTTTTTCATTTTCTGAAAAGCTTTTTATTTCAAGGATAAAACATAAAAATCACAAAATATCAAAATAACCTAACTACAGAACATACATGGGATAAAATGACCTTGTTTAATTCCTATAGTCTAGAAAACATGTTTTTTTAAACGAAAAAAAAAGCATAAGCAAAAAAAAAAAAAAACCTGCTAAACAAAACTGTCAAATACAATGAAATAGTCTGTATATACTCGTATATGTACAATAAAAGCCAAGGACACTTTAGGACACAGTAAAGGATATAAGGCGTTCCAACAAAGACTCACATGCCTTGCCACTGTGCAAGGCACATGGGAACCTACAGACAGGGTCCCAGGAAGTTAATAACTACAACTATATGATTATAGGTATGCTATTATCAAGATTAACAAGGTGTGAGTGAGTTACCAACAGCAATGAAAAACTTCCTAGAACAAATAAACTAAAGCTGAGCTTTCAAACAAAAGGATTGGTCCTTTGCCAAAGCCAAGGGACAGCAATCAGCAAATGTGCAGAAGACAATTTAGAGGGATTTAGATGAAGATGACAACGGATAAAGGCTTCAGAATCAGAAACTTGGATTTAAAAAGTAAATGGCTGCAAACTGCCCTATCTCTTGGTGGGAATGAAAGTATAAAAATGAAATGTGGTCTAGTGTCTACAGATGAATATAAGGATAGTGAACTTGAAAAGAAAATTGCTGAGTCTGTGAGAGGAATATAGTCCCAGCATCACAGGTGTACTCAGGGCCATGGAAATGAGAACAAGTGTAATAAATTAGAGAGAGAAAATGTTTTAAAAATATATTGTAAGTAAAAAAAATAAAAATAAATATTGTAGGAAGAGGGCTGGTATTGTGGTACAGAAGATGAAACTGCCACCTTTGATCCCAGCATCCCATGTAGCAGCAGTTCAAGTCCCACCTGCTCTACTTCCAATTCAGTTTCCTGAAAATGTGCCTGGGAAAGCAGTGGAAGATGGCCCAAATACTTGGGCCTCTGCCACCCACATGGGAGACCCAGATGGAGTTTCAGGCTCCTGGTTTTGGCCTGGCCCAGCCCTGGCCATTGCAGCAATTTGGGGAGTGAACCAGCAGATGGGAAGTTCTCTCCCTCTCTCTCGCTCCCTTTGTCTCTCTCTCCTTCTTTCTATGTCTCTCCTTCTCTCTCTCTCTCCTATGTTTCTCCTTCTCTCTCTCTTTCTATGTCTCTCCCCTCTCTCCTTCTTTCTATGTCTCTCCTTCTCTTTCTCTCTCCTATGTTTCTCCTTCTCTCTCTTTCTATGTCTCTCCCCTCTCTCCTTCTTTCTATGTCTCTCCTTCTCTCTCTCTCTCTCTCTCTCTCTCTCTCTCTCCCTCTCCCTCTAACTCTGCCTTTCAAATAAGTAAATAAAGCCCAGGTCCTTGGGCCCTGCACCCACATGGGAGGCCAGGAGGGAGCCACCTGGCTCCCGGCTTTGGATCGGCGCGCCAGCAGTAGTGGCCACTTGAGTGGTGAACCAACGGAAAAAGGAAGACCTTTCTCTCTGTCTCTCTGTCTCTCACTGTCTAACTCTACCTGTCCCAAAAAAAAAATAAATAAATAAAATAAATAAATAAAATACTGTGTGAAATAAAAGCCAGCAATTTATAGGAACTACAATAGTTTTAATGAAAGGGGAGAGTTCTCCACAGACCACAAAATTATTAACTCTCAGCCATGTCAAATGCTTCAAACAATGCACTGTCCTAGACAGATATCCCAAAGATGGAGAAAAATATCAATTACTGTAGATATATTTTTATTCAGGGGTTATCATTCACAAATTACCTTTCTCTTGATGATTTAAGACATGATTACTATAATCACATAAGTTGCCACGGCTTCCAATAAGCAAAGTGAGGCCTGTAAAGTTTCTCTTCTCTAGTGAGCAATCCCTGGCAGCTATGTCTTTGGTCTGAGATACATACACTTTTGGGTATCAATGATAACTTTTCTCTAAAGTACATAACTTCCCATAGAAGCCTGCCCTCAGGGGCCGGTGCTATGGTGCAGTAGGTTAAAGCCCTGGCCTGAAGCACCGGCATCCCATATGGGTGCCGGTTCTAGTCCCGGCTGCTCCTCTTCCAGTCCAGCTCTCTGCTATGGCCTAAAAAAGCAGTAGAAGATGTCACAAGTCCTCGGGCCCCTGCACCCACATAGGAGACCCGGAAGAAGCTCCTGGCTTCGGATCGGTACAGCTCCAGCTGTTGAGGCCATCTGGGGAATGAACCAGTGGATTGAATACCTTTTTCTCTTTCTCTACCTCTCTCTGTAACTCTTTCAAAAAAATACAATAAATCTCTAAAAACAAAACAAAACAAAAAGCCTGCCCTCTAGCTACTTCTATCTAATGTAATCAAATAATTTAAATTAAATATATTTATCACTGATAAACACATCTCTTTCTAACTGGAAACCATATAACCAACCTTGTTACAACTGTACCTAATGAAAAGTAAACAGACTGTGAATAAATTCCAAGGACTACTTCTCTATGGCTCTGTACAGTTCCAAGGCCAAAATATAATGTGGAACTTAACATCCTTGGGACACAACGCTAATGACCAGATTTGGCATCTTTCTCTTCAATAATTATTTTTTAAATTTGAGGGAATTTAAAACCATATTTTATATTAAAACGAGTATGGGCCGGCGCTGCGGCTCACTAGGCTAATCCTCCGCCTTGTGGCGCCGGCACACCGGCTTCTAGTCCCAGTCGGGGCGCCGGATTCTCTCCCGGTTGCCCCTCTTCCAGGCCAGCTCTCTGCTGTGGCCTGGGAGTGCAGTGGAGGATGGCCCAAGTGCTTGGGCCCTGCACCCCATGGGAGACCAGGATAAGTACCTGGCTCCTGCCATCGGATCAGCGCGGTGCGTCGGCCGCAGCGCGCCAGCCGTGGCGGCCATTGGAGGGTGAACCAATGGCAAAGGAAGACCTTTCTCTCTGTCTCTCTCTCTCACTGTCCACTCTGCCTGTCAAAAAAAAAAAAAAAAAAAAAAAAAAAAAAAAAAAAAAGAGTATGATTATATTATGTCCTTGGATGTATCTTCCAAGAACAAGATTTCCAAAGTACGCCATATTCACAATAAACTGTTCTGGGCTATGGCCTTAAACTTGAAATTTTTAGTGGAAACATGCAAGAACATAAACAAAGGACATAAAATTTGTGCCACCGATATATGCTGGTGAAATTAACCCTTACTCTTAATTCTCAGCTAGGTTTCAGATAGGTGACACTGGATTACAGCTGATTACAGAGGTCAGGGTAACATGAGCATACTTTGAAAAGTTCACAAAAAATGGAATTAAAAGATGTTTATTTTTATGCAAAAATTTAAAAATCTGTTCATGGTTTTAAGATAATGTGTGTGGGGCTGGCGCTGTGATACAGCGGGTTAAAGCCCTGGCCTGAAGTGCCGGCATTCCATATGGGCACCAGTTCTAGTCCCGGCTGCTTCTCTTCCAGTCCAGCTCTCTGCTGTGGCCTGGGAAAGCAGTAGAAGATGGCCCAAGTCCTTGGGCCCCTGTACCCATGTGGGAGACCCTGGAAGAAGCACCTGGCTCTTGGCTTCGGATCGGTACAGCTCCAGCTGTTGCAGCCATCTGGGGAGTGAACCAGTGGATGGAAGACCTCTGTGTCTCTACCTCTCTTTGTAACTCTTTCAAATAAATAAAATAAATCTTAAAAAAAAAAAGATAATTGTGCTTTTCACAAACTTTTTGAAGACCTTACATCCATAAACTTTCAATTTTTTTTTACATTGAAATAAGCTTACCTTTTCATTTCATTTTCCAGAAACTTCCTGGAGTATCCTTGTATATTACCTTTACAAAAATTACTGATAAGGGGCCCAGCATTGTGGCAGTGAACTAAGATGCCACCTGCAATGCTGGCATCCCAGATCAGAGCACTGGTTCCAGCTCTAGCTGCTCTGCTTCTGTTCCAGCTCTCTGTGCCCAGGAAAGCAGCCGAAGATGGCCCAAGTACTCGGGTCCACGCCACCCACACAGAAG